>NW_004955460.1:8703142-8797066 GCF_000276665.1 Chinchilla lanigera | reverse complement strand
TAGTAGTCAGGAGCCTCAGAGTGGGCCAGCATGGGATGGACAGTGGCATCTGTGGTGTGGGAAGGAGCAGCCTCGGAGGTGGAATGCCCCAGTGGCTGCTCCTGAGGTCTTGAGGGCTAGAGGAGACACAGTGGCCCTAGGGGCTAGTTTGCAGTAAAAGAATGTGTGCCTGTTTTGCATCTCCAGTTGGGCCGGGCAGCCGGAATCCCTCAGTCCTTTAGGGGAGAGCTCCACTTTGCCTTCCCTGTAGTGCCTTGTGATGCAGCTTAGAAAAGAGAAAGCAGTGACCTTGGCTGACTTCTTTGTGCCCAGGACTCTCTGGCTTTCTGTGATTCCCAGATGGGTGCTTTTGCCTGTTAGATCCCAGTTGCCATGTGTCGTGGAGGAAGTCGTATGGGCTTGGGAACTAGAAAGACCAAGGTTTCTGGCAGCAACACTTACCAGCTAAGGTCTTGGACAGTCACAGCCTTGGTCTGTTCTAAGTGATATGAATAGTATCTGCCTTGGAGGATTGTTCAAGGGACCATACACTAAATAGCTCTGTGTCTTGCTCCTTGTTTGCCCCACACCTGCTCCCTCTCAGACCTAAAACTTAAAAACATCAGGTCTCCAATTTCTGCATGCCTGGAATACCTGTGTGACCCACTTTTCAAATGGGGATGAGGGGTGGTCGGTGGTGGATGTTTCTTGTGTGGCTGGATGCTTATGGCGGGGGCCAGCCCTGCTCTCTCCCTGTGTTTGAGATTAAGGGCCTCCTGTCACCAGCACTGAGGTCAGAAAGGGAACTTGAACCACGTGTATTCCTGTCAGCATCTCACTCTGTCAGGTTTACAGCCACAGACTGGGCAGTACTGTCAGCTGTCTCTGGGCACCCTGGAAGAACACCACGTGGGCCAGTCAAGTCATGGTGCATAAGGATGCTGGGGTGAAAGGCATCTTGGGCCCTGGCCGCTGCACAATGATGTTTCTACCCTTGCAGATAAGACTCACACCGTGGCTCAGGCAAAGGGAGGGGTTCTTCAGCATCCATACGGCAGCCATAGCCACCCTGGGGGTTCTGCAGGTCAGTACCACATATGCTGGTCCTCCACCTGAGCTAGACTTGTTGATCTGTGGGGATCATCCTGGAGGACTCTTTCGTGTGTTGCTTGTGGGCACAACTTGTGGGATACATGGCACTAAAGGTTACTGCTCAGGGTCACAGTTTAAGACTATACTCTCGGAGAGTTGCAGTGACAGTGATTAGGGCAGTGAACCCAAGCATCTCCCAGCCGTCCTCACCCAACCTTGGAGCAAAGGAGGAAGAGTGGAGCTCCAGCTTACTGCACAGTTTGGTCTAGGAGCCACCTGCTGTCTTTCTGGATGTTTTGTTTTTTTGTTTTGTTTTGTTTATTTTGAGGCAGGGTCTCATTATTTAGTTCAGGCTGTCCTTGAACTCACTTTGTAGACCAGGCTGGCCTTGAACTCACAGTGATTCTCCTGCCTCAGCCTCCCAAGTGCTGGAATTACAGGCGTGTACCACCACACTTGGCCTCCAGATGTTTTATTTAAATAAACTCACCTTTTACCTTAAAGTTATTTATAAATAAACTTCTTATTATGAGAAACAAAAATCAGTGTGATAACTTTAAGTAGAAAATGACATGCAAACAGTTAAAACCAACTTGGTCATGTCTCTGTCACCTACATGTCACTTGTGTTCTTTGGGACACCCTGCCTCAGGTCCTGGATGCATGTCTGGAGACCTGAGCTCCTTGACCAGAGCAGTGGGCCCTCCCGCTCACTGCTGGAGCTGGGGTCGGGGGGCAGGTGACACCTGGGCAGGGCTGAGCCCTGCCTTTGCATTTCTAGTAATATGTATTTGGTGCCCAAGGACACCACACCCAGTGGCAGGCTGCAGCCTATGAGACCTCTGGAAGCACCAGGTTCTATCCAGCTAGCCAGGTTTAATGTGAGCGTCAGAGAGTTCACCTAAGCTTTGTGAGGCTTCAGGCATATTTTCCTTTGTGATTAAGGAGCTGTTCTGATCCTGTGGCTCTTTCTAAGGGCCCCTCCCCTTGATCTTCTTCTCGCCTTGCCTAGACAGCTAAGATACCCTTAGAAGAATCAGCACATGACTTCATTTAATTGATAAACACTGCACATTACTAGCAGTTTTCTTTTCTGTACATTTTAATGAGAACTGTTTATATCATCATCATCCCTGTCCCCACTGTTACATTTGTAGCGGCAAATTCTTCAGCCGTACATGCAGAGTATGTCATGTTGGCTCCAGTCTCATCCCATACTCTGGGAATTGCAGAGACTGTTGTAAACAATATAGCGATGAAGTGGGCATCTCCAGGCAGGTGGGCAGATGGGCAGGCATTCTGCTAAATGAGGGCCTTCCCAGCCCAGCATCCAGGGTTTCCTGGCTGATATTTGAGGGTTGGCTAGGAGCAGCGCTGCAGCACTCAAAGAGATAAGAATGCTCAGGTGTGTGCAAGAGGAACACTTCCTTCTTTTCCTCTTCAGCTTAGGATGTACAAGTTACCACATGTGTAATGGATTACATTCATAGGTATGGGAAACATCCAGTGTAGATCACCAGGCATATTCTGTGTCCAGACTTTATTTCCCCCTAGAGCCACTGATAAGTTGCAGATTTAACTTTTAACCAAGTGCTCACACTGAGATCACCCTCTTCCTTTTGGCTGTTGTTGGTCAAGAGCAGAATCATTTTTCACTGGGGAAACAGTGTGTGCAGAGACAGCCAGAGCCATGCAACCTGCTTAGTCCCTTGCAAGTCAGTGAGCAGGACAAGACCGGGGAGGACTAGAGCAGAGTTTGCCCAGCAGGTGTGACTCTCACTGCAGCGCCGAGGTATGGGAATGCGACACAGCCATGCCTCCTGCCCACCCTGCCAAAGTGCATACTATTTCCAGCAAGGCTTTTCACACAGCACTGCTGAACTTGGTGTCCGACTGCTCAGTGCTGTCTGGGATGACTGCCTTCAAGGCTGCGTGGCAGAAGCGGTTCAAGGCTGGCAGGTTTGTCTTCTGCTCAACGTACAGCCTCAGCTTGTCTCTGAAGGTCTCCCCAAGGAAGCTGTAGATGAGGGGGTTCAGGCAGCTGTTAGAGAAAGCTGCAAGGTTGACGATGTGGCCAGTCAGGGGGTAGGCATGATGGAAGGACTGTTTGCAGGGAGCATCCCCTGGCTGTGTCCGTTGCAGGAGGTGGACGCTGATGAATACATTCTCGGGTAGCCAGCAGATAAAAAAGACCAGGACCACAGCAAAGATCATGCGGAGGGCCTTCTGTCTCCGGGGACGCAGACCTCGGTGCCTGTGAGCCTTGATGAGGACCCGGACAATGAGGGAGTAGCAGAGTCCAATGATGGCAAAAGGGACAATGAACCCTAGGGTTACCTCCAGCCACTGCACTTCCTTAACATCTGCAAAGCAGAAGCAGGCCTCCTCGGTGTGCTGCAGGTGGACAGCTGTGAAGGGTACTAGGGTGGCTGAGACAGCGGCCATCCAAATGAGACCACAGCTCAGCCTAGCACGGTGCTTTGTGCGGAAGAGGCTAGAGCGCATGGCCTTGGCCAGCGCAATGTACCTGTCAAAGCTCATCCAGGTGAGGAAGAAGACGCTACTGTACATGTTGATCTGCAGGAAGAGAGACATGAAGGTGCAGAGCACAGCGATGTCATAGTACTGCTCATCCAGGTTGAACACCTCAATCAGGGAGTCAGCCACCAGGATGAGGTCTGCTGCAGCCAGATTGATGAAGTACAGGTCCGGGATTGTCATCTTTTCACGGAAGCTGATGTTTACCACCAGTATCAGAATGTTCCCCACAAAGCCGATGGGGAAAAGAAAGATGGTATAAAGGCAAGAGAGGAACAGGCCAATGACATACTGCTGGTGCTCGGAGAGGTCACCCGTTTGGTTCACCAGGGCAGTGCCAAGCAACAGCTGGGACAGGTTGAGTTCTGGGGAACTGTTGGAGGCTGCTGGCTGCACAGTGCCTGAGTAGATCTCCACATCCAGGATGTGGGCTGGGGAGGTCACATCCATGACTTTACCACACCACTTTCAGGATTTGGCAAAAGGGTCACAGAAATCAGTCTTAAACAACAGTTTCATCTTTAGAGAGGAAGGCAATTTTCTTTTAACAGAGCCAGGCATTTGTATAGCAGGAAATGCTGTTACAGAGAGCTGCGTGATGGTTTGGGTTTGTCAGCTGCAGAAGCTGAAAGAGCCGGTATGGTTGGTCTGCGGCAGCATTTTTGGGGCACAGCAGCTGTGTTCTCACTGTCTGGGCACCTGGAGAACAACAGGACAGGATTAAGGCTTGTAGCCTGGGCAACTCTGGTGGATCCCATGAGCACTAAGGGAAAGCAGCGTTCTTGGCTTTATGGTCTTGGGGAGGTGGTGTCCCTGAGCTAAAGCAGAAGAAATGAATGTGGAAAATCTGCTTTCTTGGCTCAAGGCTCCTAGAGTTCCCTAGTTTAAGTTGGAGACAGCTATGACTCATCCCCCAGAGCAATGAGTGACAGCCAGATAGCAGGCATAGGGAGTAGCATGCACGCTGGGCATGGGAACCTTAGGAAAACTACTGTTCGTCAGCACAGGAAATAAAATTTATTTCAATCACTGTTGGGAAGAGAAGTAGCATGGGAAGGGAAAAACCCAGCTTCTCTGGGTAATAGATTCAGAAAACCTGGTAGAATCAGAGCAGTTTCTTAAAGTAGGCAAAGTAAATCTAGATTTTTCTGTAATAGTAGTACTAAGCATAGGCGCCTGAAGTAAAACTTTTTCATAATGTGGAATGAAAGACAGAAATATAGGATAAAAATGGTGGCAAAATAATGTCAGTGAGCATAATGGTGCATGCCTGTAATCCCACATGCTCAGAGACAGAGGAAGGAGAATCACTTGAGTCTAAAAAATTGAGACTCGCATGGGCAACACGGAGAGACCTCTCTCAAGAAAGAGGAGGGGGGAGAAAGAAAGTTAAAAATTTTGTTCAGTGTTTTAACAAATTACTGTAATACATAATATATTTTAAGCTGGTACCACGGTATACACCCATAATCTCAGCTACTTGAGAGGGTGAGGTAGGAAGATCACAGCTTCGAGGCCAATCTGGGTAACACAGTGAAATCCCACCTCAAATAAACCCCCCAAACAACAACCAAAAACCTAAAATATTTTTGTAATGCTATTTTAACCTGGAAATTGGTTATAGGAAACCTCCCTCAGTGTTGGTTTACATTGGGGGGAGGACGTGGACGTGGATGTGGGACTTCTTGTCACCTGCAGCACTTGCTGCAACCTGGAGTTCTCCGGCATGGCCAGCGTTCTTAGCAGTGTGTACTGGGTCATCACAGCTGGGGTGGGTGCGGGCATCTAGTAGATGAGGCGGGGGATGCTGGCCTGAGGTTCTCATTTTACCCTTTGAGATCATTAGGAATCTTTTTGAAGTGGTACAAGAGCAGACTGGTGATTTATTGACCTCTCAAAAGTACTGCTTAAAAAAAGAGGGAGAAAGAAAAAGGAGGGAAGGCCAGCTGTTCTGAAGGTGTTCTATCACCTGTGCCGAGCTGGGAAGGGAGGCTTGATTGTATTGGCTACTTTGTGTTCTTTTTTGTCTTCCAATTTGAGCAGTGTAAAATGTCACTATTCTCAGGGTCTATCTGCAGGGTTGAAGGCCTCTGTATTTAATATCTTTTTAAAAACTGCCAAGCCTTCTAGTTTGCTCTTTGAATGTGGGAACCCTGGAGCATCTCAGGCTATAGCACAGGGACGGTTCCAGGTGAGCAGAGCCTCAGCCATGAACTTACAAGTATAAAGATGTACACTGAACAGTTTGGTATCATTTTGTTTCTTCTCCTGCTTGTCCTGACCTAGGAAAAGGACAGGTTGGGTGTATCAGCCCATGTCTCTCTAAAGCACCCTGGGTTGGCAGGAGCACCACACCACAGTACAAGGCAGAGCCTCAAGTGAAACACATTCTGGCTTGAACACAGCTGACAGAATGCTGGACTGGATAAAAGGCACAGCCCCTGCCGCAGCCACCCTGATTTCGCATTTAGAGGGTGGGAGCCTGAGCTGTTCTCCCTAGGGCACACCCTGCCATTTCAGCCGCAGGGCTGCAGCTATGGTTAAACCCCAGATCCTGGGGTGGGGTGCAGGGCTTACCTGGGTCACAGGCAGGGCCTCCCTGAGCCATCTGGGTTCTGGGCAGACCCTTCTCATGTTTCCCACTCTCGGCAGTTGCTGGAGGTACACTTGGAATTGTCTGCAGCGATGAGATCCTGGACTTGGGACCCTGTTGACAAGGCTGAGCATAGGAGCAGCAGGAGACACAGAGAAGAAAGCCCGCCTGGGAAGGCTGGTGGGAAGGTTCCCCAGGAAGCCTGTGGCTGTTGGAGGCTCAGTCTGGCCCCCTTGGCGCTGGGCCGGCTTTATAGGCTCTCGGGGCCCTGCTCATTGGGCCCAGCCGCCTCCCTTTAAGGCCAGCATTAACCATTTTTTTGCTGGCCTCTTTTCTCCCATACTTTGCCAGTGAGCTCAATGCCCCTAGATACATGGAAGTTTTCAGTGTAGCTGCTTTTCCTCTTCTTTTACATTTGGAAGAATTATAATAGATACTGTTTATATTTTAGATAATAGCCTAGCATTGTTTGTTCAAACAAATAATACTATTCCTATTTGTTTTAGCACCTTACTGACTTTAAAACTAAACACTGAATTTCACAAGTTAACATAGTAGCATGTAAGTAATACATAGAAAATTAAAATTATGACTTTCACAAAGATACTTGCTGAAAATAACTTAAACCTGAAAAATAGCAGGTACTTTGGCAAAAGCTTCAGATTCCAAGTTGCTTTGCTGGTGTATTAGTCTTGCCTCCCTTCTGCTCCAGAACCACCTGATTGTACCTGTCTTCCAGGTTTGGGTGGTGGGTGGATAAGGCCTTCAACGTCACTGCAGCCACTTGCCTAGGTGCTGCCGACCCTGACTTGAGCCTGGCTTCCATCTCCAGACATCCCATCTACTGTTTGTTGGGTTTTTACCCTCCACTTTGTTTTTTGTTTGCTTGTTTGAGTTTTTTTGAGACAGGGTCTCACTATGTAGTTCAGACTGGTCTTGAACTCATTGTGTAGCCCTGGCTGGCCTTGAACTTTTAGTGAGCCTCCTGTCTCAGCCTTCTGAGGGCTGGGATTGCAGGTGTGCACATACCTGGCTACCCTCTACTTTGGAGAGAGGTGGGCATGGTCACACTGGGGCAGAGAACAGCTCCAGACTTGAGTATTCAGTCCCTGAAGCCTCCCATCACCTCAGACCTGAGCTGCCTGGCTGAATTATTTGGTCTTCGTAAAAATTAAATTTTAATTGATCTCATTTGTACTTTTTTTCTGGTGTTTTTATTTATCTTTGTTTTGTTTTGTTGTTTTTTGGGGTTGGGTTTTTTGGGGGGGTGTTTACTAGGGATTGAACCCCGTGTGTTTGCACTGAGCTACATTCCCAGCCCTTTTTTAAAATTTTTAGACAGAATCTAAGTTGTCTCAATTGGGCTCAAACTTCGAATCCTCCTGCTTCAGCCTCCCAGAATGCTGGGATTACAGGTGTGCACCACAACACCAGACTTCTTTTACCTTTTGATGTTTTAAAGCTGTGAGTTTGGACAGTCATCTTATATGTGCTAAGCACAAGCACTACAGATTGCTGCAGCCCAAGGACAGGTGGAAGCAGCATGCACGCCTGCCGAGGACCACTGAAGGCTTGTAGGAGCAGGTGTCTGTGGCCAGGATGTGGGCAGTCACTTGGTCTCTTGGTGCTCTGAGTTTTCTGTTTTGTAATGAGCAAATGTGCTTCAAAGCATTCCCTGTGATCAGAATTATATTTTGGGACTAAATTAGGTATTTTTAAACAGAGTATGATGTTAACTTTTTTATGGAAAAACACTAACATTTGGGGTTCTTCCAGATGTAGAAATTCTGACTCTACTATATTAGTTTTTCTTATTTGAGTAGCATGATAAAGAGCGGTTTGGCCCTTAGATATCTTTTGACCAGCTGCAAAGCCAAGATGATTTCAGTGTTAAAAATGCCCATGACACCATTTTGAAAGAAATAAGTCATGAGAAAATACAGCTTCCCCTTGAATTAAATAAATAAAATAAAAACACAAGCCTTGAAATAGCCAAAGCATGTCACTTAAAAATAGCCACTCCCTGCTCTCACACACCCACTGCCCAGGGCCTCGCCGCCTGTAGGAGAGGTGAAGGACTGCAGACCTCTTGAGGCTCTGAGTCTGCTGCTCCTTGGCCATGCACTTGCTGGTGGGTTTGCACAGGGTGGTCAGTGGCAGATGCTCTGTCTTCAAGCTCCTGATGCAGGACAGGCCACTGCACTTGAAGCACTAAATAGTTTCGCAGGAGAACTAGGTGGTTAAGCGACTTCTCAGATCACACAGCCGCTTAGCACAGGGATGGGACCAAGTGGGAGGGAGGGACTCCAGTCCTGTGGTCCTCCGTTTGAAGTGAGGATGAGAGGAATCTTGGGGAAGTTTCTGGAAAGCCTTAAGACCTTCTGTCACTTTTAAGCCTGGCATTTGATGAGGGCCTCCTCGTGCTACCCTTCATGGCACTCTGCCTGCCCTGCTTCAGGAATCCCTCTAAAGAGCTGTGGCTGGTTCTGAGCCACTATTCCATGCACTGGTGTGGGACTGAGCCCCTAGGGACGCAACATGAGCAGCTACCACCAGGGCAGGCTTGGGGCCGGGCTATGTGGCATCCATCTTCCTAAGAGCACTGGCTGTCACGCTCCATTGTGGTCATGTCCTAATGTTGTCCCATTGTGGAAAGATGTCTTTATGGATTTTCAGAGACGGTAACATATTTGTCTCCACCCAGGGATGGGATAAATGAAAGTGGAAAGAATCGAAAGGGAGTCCAGTGTAATCAGCTTGCATTTCATTAGGTTTACAAGCAGCCAGATACTGAATAACACATAGAGAACAAACAGCAGTAAGGCAGGGTGGCTCGTCCTTGGCCCAGAAGCCCTGGCAAGAGACATCTCCAAGCCCTTCCGTCACCGCTTATGCATGCAGCCATTTTCTGGGACAGTCCCTCATTCCACTAGCTCCACTACATGTGTCCTCCCCATTCGTTCCCTTTGTTTTTCTTATTTGCCTGTTCTCTTCAGTGGCATGGGAACTGTCCCCATACCTTGTGGTCCAGGGTTCCCCTCCCTCCTGTGGCAGCCTGAAACCCTGAGGCCCAATATCATGGTCCAGGCAAGCCCAGTGTTTGCCATGGCCAGAGTCTGTCTGCATTTGACTATGTGATGCTGGCCATTCACCTGCGCTGTCTGAGCCTCGGCGGCCATCTGTAACGCAGGGTGTTTGGGCTGTGGTAATGAAGCTGGGTGGCTCTGGAAGATTGTCCCCTGCTCATGGGAGCTTCTCTTCCACCACTTTGCCACCACCTCTCAAAAGGTAGTGACCCTGTTGAGAGCCCAGCCTTGGTGTCATTTTCCCCAGATAAATCTCAGTGGCCTCAGCTTTTCTCTTCTTTGGGCACTAACGAGAGAGATGCTCTGTTGGTTAGGTGCTTGTGGGGTCACTTGCACACTTTGACTCCCTGAAACCTTGTCAGTGAGGAAGTTTAATCTATGTTGGAAACACAGCATAAGGCTTGGAGGAATCTTCCTGTGGGTGTTTCTGCTCTCATAAAGGCAGACCCCCCCCTGCAGAACACTTGTGTATTTTATGTGATGATTCAAACTTAGGGGGAGCAGGGAGCTCACAGGCTGTTCCCATTGTCTCCCACCTTGGTATGACTCTCACAAAGCATTTTCAAACGTGTTGTCCTCAAGACAGCCCAAACCAAACTGTTAAGCAAAGCAAGCCCCAGTCACCCTTTTTTTTTTCATAAAGAAAGAGACCAGGACCCAGAGAGTCTGAGAACTGCACAGGTCACCCAGCAGTGAGTGGCAGGGTGGGATTGTGCCCTCCTGGGTCTGTGCCTCCAGAGAGTCCTCCCCTCCACCAGCTTCCATTCAGGCTTCAGACACTTGTGTCCCTGGGTGCTGTCCTGTCCTTTGCCTCGGGGCATGGATCTGTGTAGCTGGCAGCAGCCCCTTTGAGGGAGGTGAGCATCTTCGTGCAGCAGGGCCCCCAGATACATGTAGTGTGCACAGCACAGATGCTCTCCTCACCATCCTTCTCCGTTTCCTAGAGAAGGTCAAGCTCGGCAGTCTGATTGTGCTGTGTTTTCTGGCATGAGAAGGAATTTATAGTGCTCAGGTTTTCCACCCTGCAGCACCAGCAGGGCGCAGGCCTGGTGGCTCCATGGGTGTTGACTTTTTGGACAGCTGGCTCCTTTCTGTGGTTGCTGGGAGCGTCCTGGTCACTTCCTCTTAATTCTTTGAGAGCGATGGCAACCAGTACTCGGTGCATGTAACTCACAGAAGTGTGGACAGATGATGCCTTCTGCACTCTGCTTGGGAAGCGTTTTGGGGTGGGATGCTCCAAAAGGAGCAGCTCTTGACCTGGGTCCTTGTCCTAGCCCCACCTTCAGTGACCACTAGAGTATGTTCCTTTGGGAGACCAGATAGGCTCTAGTGATTCGCCCCACTCCTGTGATCAGTTCTGATTTTCTCCTTTGAAATTAAGATTTTATGCACCCTTGCTTTGGATGAGAATGTCTGCTCATTGCTAGAAACACACTTTGAGATGGTTTCTTAGTTTATTGCTGGCTCTGGTCTTTCTCTGGTTCCTTGTCTGCTGTGTTCAAACCTTTGTGACATGAAGGGTAAGTGGCCAGGTGTAGTAGAGTCAGAGGTCCAGGCAGCACCAGCTCTGTCTCTGTGGAACTTGCCTGAAGCTTTGTGGCCTGGGTCCTTACAGAGGGGACCTTGGTAGGATCTGGGGCCTTTACGGAGAAGCCAGTGGTAGTGTCTGAGGTTCCTATAGAGGGGCCTTCAGTGGGTTTCTACAGTCTCTTGCTGCTCCCACCACACTCCCAGTCAGAGCACAGGCTTTTTAAATGTTTCATGTTGGGCCCCCTTATAAGCCTTTTTAAAAGACAGGATCCTACTATTTGAGAACTGCCAATGGACATTTTTGTGGTCAGGTTTCTAAAATTAGTCCTTTGACCAAATTGGTCAGGAACTCAGTATAGCTGGGGGCTCCAGGCTTGTTCTGTTTCTCTTTTTCCCATCCTAGAATCTGTTGTTTCTGCCAGAAGCCTAAACACAGACCATTTCATGACTCTACCTGATTCTGAACTACAAACTGTTGGCATCTGTTCTTGGAGGGTACTTAAAGAGTAACTTAGAGGCTTCTTCTGCATGAGTGCCATGAAGGGTCTGGCCATGAGCCACTAAAAGCTGGGTGAAATATACAGATGGACTGTTTTCAGACACTAGGACAACAGACATGCAGACCTGAGCCTGTGGACCAGGGCCCTGTGCTCCCGGCCACTTGTCTGAGGCTGTCTTCATCCACAGCACACCTCAGGAATTCAAGTGGAACAGGGCTGTCTGACAAAGCTGAGGGAACAGAACTTGGATTTCTGGGAGGCTGAAAAGGTAGTACGGGGAGAGGACAAACCATGGTGAGGAGAGACTTGGAAATCTGGACGGCAGTCTGCTGGCTTCTAGGTGAGATGTTTTATATGTGTGGGGTGAGGACTCACTGTCAGTCTGAGAGCAGCTAATTAATGTTCTGTGTCCCCACTCTCTCCAGCCAGAGTACAGAGCCATCTTTCAATGGGTATGCACTAGTTCTGTTTTCTGTTGCTATAACAAGATACCTGAGGCTAGCTGCATTGTAAAAAAAAGAGGTTTAATACACCAAGGGAAGGATAGCCTCTTTAATAAATGGTGCTGGGAAAAATTGGCTATCCACATGCAGAAGATTGACTCTAAACCCATATCTCTCACCATGCACTAAACGAAAATCAAAATGGATCAAAGATCGAAATGTTAAAACAGAAACACTTACTCTGCTGGAAGATAAAATAAGTACAACTCTTGAACACATAGGTGTAGACAAGGATTTTCTGAGCAGAACCCCAGTAACACAAGAAATAATACCAAGAATCAACAAATGGGATCATATAAAATTAAAAAGCTGCTGCACAACAAAGGAAACAACTGAGTGAAGAGACAACCTACAGAATGGGAAAATTTTTTGTGAGTTATTCCTTAATAGAGGATTAATATCTAGAATTTATATATAGTGGGGTTCACTGGTATTTGTTGCACATATATTTATGATTGTTCTTTTGCTCTTGGATTGTTTCCTTTACAAGGATGTAGAGACCTTCTGTGTCTCTCTTAATCAGTCCTGGCTTGAAATTTACTTTGTCTACAAATAGAATAGATACTCCTGGTTTTTTCTGGGTTCCTATTGCATAGAGTATTGTTTTCCATCCTTTTTTTGTTTTTGTTTTTGTTTTTTTTTTTGTTTTTCTCCGGTACCGGGAACTGAACTCATGACCTTGCGCTTGCCAGGCAGGCGCTTTTGCCGCTGAGCTAAATCCCCAGCCCTGTTTTCCATCCTTTGACTTTAAGTCTGTGAATTTCTTTTTGAGTCAGATATGCTTCTTATATGCAGCATATTGTTGGATCTTGCTTCTTGATTCATTCTGTCAGTCTGTGTCTTTTGATTGGTGAATTAAGACCATTAACATTGGTGGTTATAACTGATATATAGTGACTTATCCTTGTCAGGTTATTGTCCTGTTGTTGGCTCCCCTCCCCCTTTTTCCTTCCCTCTGTTTAATTGTTTGTTTTGCCTGGTGGATTCCCCCTGTTGGGGTTCATGGAGTTGTAGTCCTTGTTATCTCTTTCTGGAATGTCCTTCAAAACATGTTAGAGTGCTGGTTTGGTGGTCATAAATATCCTCAGATGTTCTTTGTCATTGAAGTATCTTATTTTTCCATTAGGTTTGAAAGATAGTTTTTGCAGGGTACATCAATCTGGGTTGAAGGTTGTTTTCCTTTAAAACTTGAAATACTTCAAGCTCTCTTGACTTGAGGGTTTGTACTGAGAAGTCAGCTGTGATTCTGATGGGCTTTCCTTTATAGGTGATTTGTTTCTTTTCCCTAACAGCTTTTAAGATTCTATTCTTGTGTTGAATTTCTGGAATCTTGATTATGATATACCTGGCTGTAGATTTTTTTTTTATTGTGGCTAATTGGAGTTCTATATGCCTCACTTACTGTATGTCAAATTCTTTTTCCCTACCAGGGACGTTTTCTTCCATGATGTCTGTGAACAGTTTTTTGGTTTTTTTTTTATATCATTTGTGCTGTCTTCTGCTTTTTCATTGACTCCAATCAATCCTAAGTTATTCTTTGCTTCATCTAGCAGCTGCTGGATTGATTTCTGAGAGTCTCTTGCTATTTTTAAGGAATCTTTTTGTTCATTATTGGTAACTGCAAGCCTGTCTTCTTCACATAGGCTTAATCTGCTGCAGGTACTTTCAGTGGAATTTTTATTCTCCTGGATATCTGCTTGAATCTGCCTTATGCATGCCATTTCTTTCCTATGCTGAACATTCATGCCTTCCATTATTTTCTTAAGCTCCTCAATTTTTTGTCTGTGTCTACTCTAGAATCACTAAGCTTGGTTTTCATTATGAACACTATCTCTGCAGTTTTCTGAGAAATTGTTTCTGATTTGATTTTTTTCTAGAGCCTCATTCAATTGCTTTGTTGTTACCACTTCAGAGAGGCCAAGTGGGTGGTTTTCAGATTATCCCACCTCACTGTCCCCTGGGTTTGCCTTTGGTGAACTAGATGTTTGAGGTTGCATCTTGCTTAAGTGTCTTCTCATTTTCTTTTCTTTTTTTAGTTTAATTCCTGGGGTGGTGCTTATAAATTGCCTATGGTGGGTTACTTTATTGCTAGTATTTAGAACCCTTGGGAAATGACTACTCTCCAAGGTATCTTCCAGGTGTAACTGGTTTTTGGGTTGTGAGTCTGTTGCAAGATCTTATGTCTTCAGTTGTTGGGGATGAGAAGTTGCTGCCTGTTTGGCCCAATCCTTGGTTCTTTGGCACTGGGTCACAGGATTTTCTATGATCCTTAGTCAGTCTGAGTCTTGGAATACCAGGAAGAATAGCTGTTTAGAACAATTATGTCACTTTTGGCCAGAGTGGTACTATTAGCAATAGCAGTAGCAACAATCACAGCTTTTTTAGCAATTCTTTCCTTTCTTCTTAACCCTAGGTCAGCAGGGTTCTGTTCCGGTTGCAACATTCCAGATATCAGGAGTTGCTGCACTTTAGGAGAGGGATTAGTTACATCACTAGAATTTATAAAGACTCAAAAACTTAGACCACCCCAGTAAAATTTTAAAATGGGTAACTGAAATGAATAGACCCTTCAAAAGAACTTCAAATGACCAGTAAGTACATGAAAAGATGTTCAGTATTGCTGACCATCAGAGAAAAGAAAATTAAAACAACACTGAGGTTCCATCTTACTCCAGAAAGAATGGCTGTCATCCGGAAATCAAATAATAACAAATGCTGAGCTGGGCTTGGTGGTGCATGCCTGTACAGTTGTGCCTGCCTATATCGCAGTTCACTTATTGCGGCTTCTCTGTATGGCAGAGTTTTTGCTATACTGCTAGATTTTGCAGTATATAGGTATTTATATAATATTTATGACTTTATTTTTGCCTAAAAAATTTAAAACAATATAAAAAATAAAAATGTTAATCCAGACATATTAAAAGAATATTAAATCAAAATAAAATACAGTATGTATTTCATCAGGGGATGAATACTGTACTGTACACAATGGAAGCACAGTACTCCACTACCTCTTGCTCAGGTTTTCCAAATGAGATTGTGCACAGCACACTATTGGCAAATGGAATGGGAGGTGACCAACCACAACACTATGTTCTGTATCCTGGATGCTGATTGGCTCAGTGACCTTAGTATCGGTCTGTTTGCTCTCCTGCACTGTGCCTATACATAGATTTAAGAGTGTAGAAAGTGTTTAAGAGCATATGAAGTGTTTATAAGAGTGTGGGAAAAGTTTATAGTAGTGTGGGAAGGGTTTATAAAGCCTTAAAATATATATAAATAATAAAGTTAATATAATGCCACTACTTTGTGGGGTCCTCTGGAACATAACTCCCACAATAGGTAAGGGATCATTGTAATCCCAGCATTCATGAAGCTGAGGCAAGAGGATCACTGCAAGTTGAAGGCCACCCTGAGCTCTACATAGTGAGTTCAAGACCAGCCTGAAGTACTTACCAAGACCCTGTCTCAAAAACAAACCAAAAGAAACAAATGCTGGCAAGGCTGCCAGGGAAAAAGAAAACCTTCTACATTGTTGGTGTGATTGCAAACTCATACAACCACTACAGAAATCAGCATGGAGAGTCCTCAAAAACTAAAAATAGACATTCTTTGACCCAGCTATTCTCCTAGATATCTTCTCAAAAGAGTTCAAGACATTGTATTACAGTGATACATGCATACCTGTGTTTATAGCAGGACAGTTCATAATAGCTAAATCTTGGAAGCTGTCTGTATGACCACCAACAGATGAATGAATAAAGCAACTGTGGTATTTATACACGGTGAAGTACTACTGTGCTGTAAAGTAGGAAAAGCTTAAGTCGACTCATTTGTAGGAAAATGGGTGCACTTTGAGACCATAATGTTAAGTGAAATAAATCAGACATAACAAGCTTTAATATTGCATGTTTCTCCTGTATGAGAAGCCTAAAGTATAAATGAAGAGCAAAATAAAAGATAGATAATAAGAAACAGAGAAATAGATCTTTTGCAGATGCAAAGGGGACCAAGAGATGGATGGAGGCGAGGGGTAGGTTATGAAAAAAGAATTAAAATGCATTATATACATGTACCTGAGGAATCTAATCATTATGGATTGTGAATGTGTATTAATTTTAAAAAATAAAAGCTGGGGAGGGGGAATGTTTATTTAGTTCAGTTTTGGAGCCTGAACTCCAAAAGCAGGTGACCCTGGGATTCACCCTCTGGTGAGGCTCCTCACGTGGGTCACATCACAGCAAATGACATCAGTGAGACAGGAAGCCAGAAAGAGACCAGGCAGGGGGCTCCACAATCTCCCACTCAGCCCTACCTCTCTTAAAGGTCCACTCACCCCAACAGTGCCACACTGGGAGCCAAGTTTCCAACACAGAAAACCTCAGAGAATGCCCTCAATCCATTTCCAAACCATAGCAGCGCTTGACAGTTGGTAGAGACCCACAAAACTGAACAAGAAATCTTAACAGAATCATGTGTATCTTCAAGTAATAACTGCCCACCAAAGCAAACTTTAATACTCTGTAAAGAGAGACAATATAATTCAAACCTTCATCAAGGAAAAATCACCATGTCTGGCATCTAACCCGGAGTGACTGTATTGTGGGAGAAGGTGGCCGTCAAGGGTCTGCACTGGGACTGTCCCTGGATGATCTCCTTGGGTGGAGGGAACATGCTTCTTAGACCTCTCAGCTTTGTCATTCATCCCTAGTGGTCCCCTGGGCATACTGCCAGCAGACTTCACTCTTGATTTTTTTTGTGTGTGTGTTTTTGAGACAGGGTCCTACTATGCAGTTCAGGCTGGCCTTGAACTCACATTGTAGCCTAGACTGGTCTCAAACTTGCACTGATCCTCCTGCCTCACATTCCGAGTGCTGGGATTACAAGCGTGTGCCACCACACCCAGCTCAGACCTCACTCTTGAACGCACCATATCAGTTTTATAAAGAAGAGTGAGTGAGTGAAGGAAAGAGGAGAAATAGGAGGCTTTTAAAGTATTTAGGAATTTTAATAATGTATCATAGCTATTCCACTATAAAAGATCCAAATCCTTTCTCTCCTGAAGAAATTTACGCAGATGTAAACACTGAAAATAAACTCACCATAGGCATATTTTTGTTCTTTAGTTCTCACACCAACATTAAAATAAACATTAAGCTATCTGGTATAGATTTCATAAAACTGGAGCAACACCTTTCCCCTGCATGTCTCTTTTCTCTATTCAACAAGAAAATCTTAATGAAGCTCAGCAAGAATGGCAGATGTAAACTCTGGAATAAGGTGAATGACTATGTCTATATTTTGTGTTTTATGTGTCACCTGTGTGTCTTCAGACATGTTAGATGGGACAGGTGGGGCTTTTAAAACATAGATGCTTCATTGGCCTGCCAGACCTCCTGGGCACAGGACTCGCCACTTGCCAGGTCTCAGTGGAGCAAAACGGCTCTGTGATGTTGTCATCTTTGGGTTTAAACCAACTGCGGGTGACATTCTCGGAGCTCTGATGGTGATAACAAAGTTTGAAGAAAACTTTTGTAGCAAGATTTCAGTTGCCCTGATTTTCTGGATCTGTTAAAAGTTGACAAGCAACAACTGTTTAGGACCAGATTACAAAGTAGCCACAGTTATTTGAATTATATTTTTCTTTCTGAGATTCCCTTTCTGTCCTTTGGGGTGGGAGTAGAGGAATATGTAAGCAGTAGAGAAGCAGATCGTGGGCCCCTCACCACAGTCAGAACACCTTCAGCTCATGGAGATGTATCCGTGGTAGTCTCTGCTCCCACGTAACTGCATCTGTCACATGCAGAGTTGCTTGAGGTGTGACTGTTGTTTTAGACCTTTGCATAGATTGAGTTTAACACCCCAAATCTGATTTTTAATAAGCACCTTCCAAACCTTCGTGTTGTCCCCCTTGGAGCTTCCCAGGAGAGTCTGAGTTTTAGCAGATAGGTAGTTTTTCCTGAATGCCAGGAATGCTCTGCCACTTGCTGGTATGGTTCATGCCAGCAGGTAGGCTCAGACCTAGTCCACAACTCTGCTCAAGGGGACACTATGGCCAGTCCCTCCTGTACATTTCTGGGAAAGGTGCCCTGGGAGGTGTAGTAGCATGAGTCTGCAGGGCTAGTGACAAGGATGGTAGCCAGGGAGTTCACGCAGCTCTCCACAGACAGGACCAACTCAACGAGGTTTATGAGCATCTTGTCCTTCAGGGAGCCAGTATCCCTGTGCAGCTTCCAGCCGGCGCATTGTAGGAGTACCACACTGTAAAAGAGTCCACAGGCAAACATGCTTAGAGTGACAGCCAGCACCATCTAGTACAGTGAAGCCACACTCTTCTAGGCAGGGGCTGCCTACCAGCTTGAGGACAAGACCTTCAGAGAGCCAGTTTGAGGACAAGGCCGTGCATGAAGCCCAGGCTGAGCTTCGCAGTCTTGTATTCAGGACATGTGGTCAGCAGGTGTACTTGGCACGGGGTGGTTCTGTGCAGCTCCCCAAATGTGCCCAGGAGGGCCGCCAGAGCCACTGAGCTGCAGGTGGCGAGCCCAAGTGGCAGCCAGGCTCACTGCAGGCTTAAAGGCACGCTGGACCCTTGAGCAGATAGCACAAGGAGCCCAGCAGAAGGGACAGGACAAGCATGGTGCCCTGTAGGTACTAGGCATTGAAGTAGCAGATGTTGGAGATGGAGAGAACCCCACAACCTAGGTATGTAGGCATGTAGTTGGGCCTGCTGGCTATATTGAGTGACATCAGTGTCACCAGGATGCTAGTGATCATGAAACCTGAAATCAGCACATTCAGGGCCGCCAGAATGGTATGGCCCCAGATGAATATGATCGAGTTGAAGAGCCCCGTCACCAAGCTAAGAGGGACAAACAGCAGTGTTTACATCCACGCGCACCTGGAAACAATGTTGTTCATGGTGATGACGCCTCAGTGACTGGGGACACATGGCTCAGATACTGGATCCAGGACATATGCGAGTCCATCTCTCGGGACTTCTCTGATCTGTTCCAGAAGCATATGCCACACAGTCATGGGGCAGGCCGAGCGAGCGAGAGACAAGTTCTAGGGGGCAGCTCCCAGCCTCTGAGTGAGAAGCTTGCTTGGAAGGGTGATGTTAGGCCCAGCCGCATTTCAAGGGCATGTAGGTGCTGGAATTGGTGTCTAACAATAGAGGTGGCCAGTGTTGTGGGATGCTGAAGGTTTAGGAGTGAGGACCGCTGCCTTCTTTCTAACATTCCCTCTGTTGCTGTCACCCCCTGCCTGGAAGAACCTCATTCCTCATCAGCTAAAAGACATCCTGGGGCACAGTCCCAGTGGAGCGCCTCTGTGCTGGGATGAGTGGCTAAGCAGAGATCCCTGTGAGTCATCTCTTGGCAATGCTATCCTCCTTAAAGAGGAGAGATTTCCAGGGAGCAGAATTCTAGGATTTCTGATTTTGAGTCACTCAGTGCCTCCTGCTTATCTTGGTTCTGACCTCTGTGCATATCATGAGAGTTACCCAGAAACCACGTTGCTTGGAGGCAGGGCATGACTTTGCATCTGTGACATGGCTTCTGGACTCAGAAGTTCTGTCCTCCATCAGGGACCTCTTATTGCTCTTAACAGACACCAGAGACTGAGGTGGCAGGTTGGGGGTGCTGGCTTCTGTGATTGTCAGGACTCTTGCCCTTCAGCTCGGAATAGCTTTATTATAGTGGCTATAAATTCCTGGGGCTTGTGCTTTAAACAGTAAGCTGTTCTGCAGAGCCATCTCTGGTTACTAAAATAATTTTGTATCTATACAAATGTCCCCTTTCTCCCTTTAAAATTTAACTAAATAGTCAGTGAGGCCTGGAGATAGGATTGCTGTTTATTGAAAGTAGTAAAATTGAAAGCACAAGTTTGGAGGTGGGTGCTAGGGATTGAAACCAGGGCCTTTATGCTGAGCTACATCCCCAATCCATTTTTTTTTTTTTTAATTTTAAAGATAAAAGGAGGGAAACATTAACAGACATACAACATTTTACAACATGTCACAAGCACAATACAGACAATACAGAGTTACAAACAAAGTGGTAGGGAATTAACAATGGTGGTTGTATTACATATTGATATCTTCAAAGTGGCTTCTCATGAAAACAGATATAGACATGCAATACTGGTCAACCAAAGACTCATTGACAGTTTCTCCCAATCCATTTTTATTATTTATTTTGAGACAGGGTCTCACTAAGACCGCACCAGTCCTCCTGCTTCAGCCTTCCAAAGTGTTGAGAATGTAGGCATGTACCAGCACCATGCCTGGCTGAAAGCATAATCCTAATGGAATTCTCAAGGCTAGCCTACCTTAGCTGTCTTTGTTTTCTCTGAGGCAGGCTGCTGCTGTGGACCATTTGTGAGGAGTGCCTGTACACACATATGTGGGAGCACATGCTACTGCTGGCCCAGGCTGGTAGATACATACATACAGTGTGACCACAGATTACAAACATGAAACTCAGAAATGGAGAGGGAAAGCAAGCAGCCATAGTATGCTGTGTGTCCCCCAGACTCTGTTGTGTGCTTGGACGTGTGCACAGGACCCTGTAGACTAAACCGTACCTGTCAACCTCTGTCAGACTCTCACCAGTAGGTGCTCTCCTGTAGGACAGGGCAGGACTAGAGGTTTAACCATACACAGCCCTGTCCCTGAAGTGTGGAATGTGCTGTGTTGCTTGTCAAATGTCTTAGCCCCCTAGTGCTCCCCTGTGTTCTTCACGAGTTCCACGAGAGCAGCCTTGCACCCTGCATTCCTCCTTCAGTTTTCCTTCTGCCTTGAATGCATTTTTAGGATTTTCTTTGGTGAAAACCCTTTAGTGTTTGCTGAGAACTGTCTTTGCTTGTCTAAAAAATGTGATGGTTTTCTGGGATTAGAATGCCAGAATGGCTTTGTTCACTCTGTATGGGGACTTGGCCTCCTGTACTGGGAACTCTATTACCTGGTGCTTACAGAGGACTTGCCACCCTCTGCATCTTCAGCTGTCTCCTTGTCTCATTTTCTCCCTTCCTTCCTAAACGATGACCAGATGCTGTCTTCCTCACTAATGCTCTCCACAGACCTGTATTTCAGTCACGGTCTTTCCCTTTAGCTATGGTGTATCAGCTCTTAAAACCATCTTTCTAGTTTTTAGCTTTAGTTTCTGTGATTTGTATTTCTGGCAGCTGTGTTGTGGCTTTTCAAAAATCTGACATCCTTAAAAGTTCCCCTTCCTTGAAGATGTCTTCAGGCTCATCTTTTAGTTTCTGTCTCTGCTTGCCTCTGAATTGGATATTGGATAATGTACTTGAAAACTTAGAAATAATTTGTGAGAGTGATTTGCTCCAGAGCATATTTGTTCATGCTTTCATGAGGCAGCTCGGGACTCCCCACATTTGCAGTGCTGGAGCACAGGGCCCCAGGCCAGTCCAGCGTGACCGTGGCCATGGTTCTGCATGGCCATCCATTCTGGCGCCCCTCTGTGGCCGTGCATGGGCTTCATCCCAGCTTCCAGGTCAGGCCAGGATGTTGTTGGAGGTCTGACATCTCAAAGGGGCAGGTCTGAGGGACAGAACACTGCCCTCCCATGTTACTTACCCTTCCTTTATTTGCCCAGTAATACTTACATCTTGTCTTTTTCGGGGTTTGTTTTTGCTTTTAAATTTTCACACCTCACCTCACCAATTCTTTTTCTTTTTTTTAAACTGGTTTTCAGTATGTAACAAAGCCCACTATTAGCAGAACAAGAGTCCAGGGCAAGTGACTCTTATCTGCTGAGGGGCCTGCTGATGTCTTGGTGTCTACATGGGACCACCTTTGGCCAGCGTGCCCTTTGTCCTGCAAGCCTGCAGGGGCTAGGTGGGACCACACACTCCTGGGTGTGTGTCTGACTTTTTCAGTCTGAAGAGATACAGCAGTGGATTGTGATGTTTTCCATCCGCTGGTGCTTAAGGACCCGAGCGGAGTAGAAATTAAGAATCATGACCAGCCTGAGAGGAAGTGAGTTGGGCCATTTGTCTCATCAGGCCAAGTGGGAAGAAGTCTTCTGAATGCTGACCACAAGTCAGGAAACAGATCGGCTCTCCAGATGTCCGATCTCTGCATCTGGTCAGTGCTTCTTGTGGGCAATGATGTCTGTGGATATCCACTGGCAGGGGCTGCCCTGGCTCACAGCAGTCAGCTCTGCTCTGATTTGACTGTGGCCAGGCAGATAAAGGTGGTGTCTGCCCTAGGCCCTGAGCACATTAGGGGTGCTTCAGCCCCTTGGAAAGTCTGTGGGCTGCTGCCTGCCACATGCAAGTTTTCCCCTAGGGCAGGAGGGGACCTTTCTCAGGTGGCTAAATGTGTTTGTTGTATTGTCTCTCACCTTCTTGTGCAGTGTGATGTGGTGCATTATCTTGGGCCACAGGTGTTGTTGTCTGTCTTCACCGCCTGCTCTTGTGGAGCCTGTGGGTCTCCATGTCCTAGCTGTATGGCTGGCACCGGGGTAACCTTCCCAGGCTAGGCACATAACAGGAAAAGAACCCTCTGCATAGTAGTGCTAGGCTTTCCCTCCTCCTGACATCCAGGCTGCACCTCAGTAGGCTCCAGTCATGTTTCAGCATGTCATTAGTTCTGGGGCTTGCGCCCAGGGCTCCTCAGGGCAAGAGGAGTGCACAGGCACAGATGTCATGCATACCCTGACAGCCCACCTTCCTGGCCTCCGGTGCATGGTCCTTCTCTTGAAACCTAAGCTCTGCAGCCTGGTTCCTGCTGAGGCCAGCTTGTAAGATACAGTGGGTACCTGAGCACTGCCTGGGCATTTGCCTTAATGCCCTGTGCCATCCAGTGGCCCTAGACCATGTATTGGTTTGGAGGAGCCATGCCTCCTGAGAAATCTGAGATCAGCTTCCATGGCTGCCCACTGGGGGCTGGATCCAGGCCTCACTTACTCAGCCACTGAGCTACACCCTCCACCCTTTTCCAGTTTTGTTTTAAGACAGTCTCACTGATTTGCCCAGGCTATCCTTAAACTATGATGCTCTTGCTTCAACCTCTTGAGTAGCTGGAAATATAGGTGTGTGCCACTGTGCCTGGCCACTTTTGTGTGTGTGTTTCTGGAGATTGAACCCAAAGCATTTGCTCCAGCCCTTTCTTTATCTATATTTTATTTTGAGATAAGATCTCACTAAATCACTAAGTTACCGAGGATGGGCAAGAATTTGTGATCTTCCTGCCTCAGCCTCCCCGGGTGCTAGATTACAGGTATGCACCACCATACCTAGCTCACTTTTTCTTTTTGACTGAAGAGACAGTATAACAAGAACCTAGAGGACATCTCTCCAGAAATCATCCACAATTCAGTTTTTGCCGCCCAACCCCCTGCCCATCCTCTCCTGGCTCCCATGTATCTTGAACTTCTTTTTGGCTTTGGCAGTCTTTTCCTCCCCTTCCATCCTCACCTTAACCCCCCAAAAGAGACGAAGGACAGAGAGGGAAGGAGGGGAGTACAAAACAGTGGGCCAGGCAGGAAGTCCAGGTTGAGCTTGGGCATTATATCCTGTGCTACCAATGGTTCTGTGGTTGAGCGTGTATAGGATGCTGTCCAGAGCACTTCATGTCTAACGGCCCACTCAAACCACAGCCTCCACATGAGCAGGCACAGCTATGGTCAGTGGAGGCAACCAAGTAACAGGGGGCCGAGGTGGTTTCTTCCTGGTCAGCAGATCGCTAGCTGTGTGATAAAGATGTGCATCTCAGTAGTTTGGCCAAGAACCTACATCTTGGTTACTTTCTCATCACTAAGACACAATACCCAACATACACAGATTAGCGGAGGAGAGGTTTATTTTGGTTTGTGGTTTGTAGAGATTCCAGTCTGTGGCCCACTGGCACCAAGACAAGACAACATGGCACAGGGGCATGGCAGAGCAGAAGCTGCTCACCTCATGGCAGACAGGAAGCAGAGTGAGGGGGGAGCCAGGGACAGAGATAAACCCTTCTGAGTCATATCCCCAATGACCTGTCTTCTGACCAGGCCCCACCTCCTAAGAGCAAGTCAGCTATAAGCCCCATAATCCAGTCACCTCCCCAAAGCCTCACCTGTGAGCACATGAGACTGGGGGAGACTTCTCTCTGAAAACCAGAGCATGTACATTGTTTTAACGGCCGTGTTTAAGAATCTTCATGTGGAGAGATGTGATCTCCTTGGTGTGCACTGCGAAGGTGCTGGTCCTGTCCTCACCTCCTTTGCATGCAGAGTGGCTCCCTCACCCTCTGCTCCTGGTGGTCAGTCTGTACCCCAGCCCTAGCACCAGTTGCCTGCTTCCTACTTCTCCAGACCAGCAGTCAAGGGGACCTGTGTGTATGGAGCCCCATGTCTGGCTCTCTCACAGGAGCTTTCATGACAGTTCATCCCATGCAGTTGAGACTGTGTTGCTTAGTAATCTGAGAAGTACTAGAATGCAGATGCACTAAGGGATTGCGTCCAGTCACCAGGGGCTATGAAAAAGCTGCTTCAATGTGATACGTGTTCTTAAGTTAGCACATGCTTTCCTCTCTCCGGGGCGCCTCCCTAAAACGGCATTGTGGGCTTGATTTTTGAGGCAGTGTCTTCAAGGTGCCCTCACCATTCTGCATTCCAGCCCGAACTTACACCTTTAACTCTAGCAGGAGCAAAAGTTGGGGAAGAGCTGCCAAGGTCAGCCTAGATTCCCCTGGGAGCTCCCTCCCCCCAGGGCAGTGCCTTGAGAATATCATGTTCTTCACAGCAGCTCTTGGCTCTCTCTGTAAATAGCCCCTTGGGGTGGTTCCCGGAAGCCTGGCCCCCATACCCAGAACTGTTTCCGGGCACTAGAATGGAATGGGAGGAGTGCAAGTTCCACTCGGCACTCTGGTTTATTGAGTGCTTTCCAAGCGTCTTCCTGCATTTTACTGTCAGTGACGTTGGGTAGTTGACATAGTACTGTGACTATTACTATGTAGGCAAGGCCTCAGAAAGGGCCTTGGAGTAACATCTAGGTGGCATATGGGACCAGCAGAGGCCACAAGCCTCTGATCCTGGTCCAGCAGTCTTAGAGGGCAGCATAGAAAGCTGGCTATGTGTTTCCTGTGTCCTTCCCCCGACCCCAGCCCTTTGCCATCCATTGTTCCCAAAAGTCCTGACGCCATCCAGTTGCAAGAGTTGAGTCTCTCTTAGGTATTGGGAAAAATAACCTTGAAAGATAAGGATGAAATATAATTCCATTTTTCTTTTCTTGAGTCTTCCAAAGAAAGCATGTTTATCTTTGTCTTTTATATACACACAGATGCATGTGAACATTTGTGCACCCATGTGTACACACATGTATACATGCACATGCCTCTGGGAGACATGGAGCTCCTCCTGCTCCTCATGTGCCATGGAGTGCCCAAGGATCATCTGGCATCCTGTGCCTCATGTGGGGAGTGGAGGCCCTCCTATGCAAGCAGCCAAAGCACTGGGCCTCCTCAAGCTTCCTCAGCCTCAAGAAATCTTTGCATGCTGTTCTGAGGAACAGATGTCTACCTTCATGTGTCTTCAAGGCCCACTTTCCAAGCATCCTTCCCCAGAAAGGCTCTCTCACATCCTGACCAGTTAGGGCACAGAGGAGGGGTCATCTGGCAGGATGGCTCAGAGCTCAGTCTGAAGGTGACCTTGGTGCCCTGCTAGGGACCCTTTGCCCCAATTGCCCCACTGCTGTGTGCAGCTCCTCCCCAAAGCTGAGGAGGACTACATGGGAACTGGGCAGGCAGCACATGTGAATGGAGTCCTGCAGTGCCGCCCTGTGGGCTGGAGCCGATGTCATCCCATTGATGTGGACTCTGTGTCACCAAAAGCCACCAGAAGCACTGAGGTCAAAAATCTTGGGTTTCCCACAGGGGGCTCTTAGGACTTCCTGTGTGGGTGGTTTGGAGGAGGGTCCCCACAAGCAGGGACTTGCCTCAGTTCAAAGCAGTTGTAAGGCGGGCCAGCCATGTAGCAGCGACTGAGGGAGGGCACAGCTGTAACTGATGAGAGGTAGTATAGGGCATTTGATGGCCTTCTAGTTCCTAATAGTCTCTATCCTTCGCTGAGTGTTGGTCTTGGGAGTTGTGCACAGCAGCTGAGGAGGCGCCTGTCCTACCTTCCCTGTTTCTGTGGCATCCAGCAGTGACCCAGGGGAGGGCCCATGGGATCAGGGCCAGGGCTGCAGGGCTCACAAGTTGCAGGGAAAGTGAGCAGCAGCCTTGCACTGCTCTGCCCTATGGGGTCCTGCAGGTCTGTTTGTGGACTCCTCCTGGTACCCGGCCCTCCATGGCAGCTCTGTGCCCTGCCTGGCCCTGCTCACCATTGCCTGGCTCCTCTGCTGCCATGGGTTCTCTGCCTACCTCTGGCCAGTTGCTCCCAACAGGTCCTGATGGAGCTCTGCCTGCACTGGGCTGAGGTGGCCCAGTAGGAAATCCTGAGGGCACCTGGTCAGCCAGAGCCAAGCAGGTAAGTGCCAGCAGAGGGGTTGGGAAGGCAGTTGTTGAGTAGCTCAGCTGGCCCAGCTCCTCCCTCTGGGAGTTCCAGAGGCTTCCTCACACATGGGCCTCGTCTAAAGGAGCAAATTCTGCACTGGGCAAGGCCTGCTTCCACCACTCAGTGAGGTCTCAGGCCAGCTAACAGACCCAGGGAGGGCACTGAGGAGGGCTTTGGGGGCGTCTTCGTGGAGGTTTGATGGTGCAGTTGGGCATCTCTGGGCTGCAGAGTGCATGTCAGCATGTCGGGAGCCACAGTGCGAACACCCCTTGAACATAAAGCTGCCTTGTTCAGAGGCTGCCTGTGGGACCCTGCCGCCTGGGAAAGTTCAGCCTGCTCTGCTCCTTCCACCCTCTGGGTAGAACAGTGGACATCTGGGTGCCCACACTGCCTGCCACAGTCGAACAAAGCCAGGTTCCACACACACGCACTCCAGACATGTCTTCTGGAGATATGCGAATTAGATTCTACTAGATCAGACTCTTCCCTTGCTTTTGCCCTGTAGGGAAAAACCTAGCAGTAGTAACTTATCTGGCAGCCCTGGCAACACCCTGCACATTTTCTGACTCTCCACAAACCTTGTCCAGCTCCATTTTTGCCAAATAGAGCCACTTTCGACCTTTCCTTAATGAAGAAGCTGAGAGTCTGCTGTTGTTTCCAGAGCCAAAGGCTAGAAAAGGAGTCACGTTTTCTCTTACTTAATGGACTCGGCCTGTGGTACAGAGAAACTTGGGTTTTTAGAAAGAAACTGCCCACAGCTTTGAACTCACTCCAGCCCCAGGGTCTTGCAGATTTTCCCCAGCTGGTCTCAGAGCTGCAGTCCTCAGGCTGCCACAGCCTGCTGCAGAGCTAGGATTACAGTTGTGCACCACTGTGAGCACTAGCAAGGTGCAGACTCAGCTCAAAGCCCTGAAGGCTAACAAGAACCCCAGAGAGCCACTGGGCACCAAGCATCATAACAGTGCTACCCCTGGCATTTCTCACACTTGACCTGACATCTTCTCATGTGGCTGCATGCTGTGGCCTTTCTGGTGGCTTTCAATAGGTCTGTAGACCCCCATTCTGCGTCACCTGCAGAATGGTCCCTGACTCCCACCCTATGAGCCTGATTCCCCCGGTGTGTGGGCCCCTGGCAAGCTGGAGTCCCAAGCCTCACCCTTCCCCATGAAGGCGCACAAGGCTGTGGTGCTGTTGGAGGATGGAGACACTGAGATGTGTGGGCTTCTGGAGTCAGGAGGCCTGCTGTTCCCACTCCCTTGGCTTATTTGGGTCCCACCATTCCTTGCTGCCTCCTGGGCCTTCCCACAGGTCTTGGCAGGACACTGAGGTTGGAGAGCCCTGGGGCCTGTCCTGGCTTGGGCGGGACACGCGCTTGCCTGTTCCCAAGTGGGTGTCCCGCCCAAACCAACCTGAGTGGATGGACCCTGGTTAAATGGATGGACCCTCTGCTGGGCGTCCCCTGCCAGAGCCCATCCTCTGGCCCATGATGGGCAGGTGCTTGGTGTCATGGCTGCCTTGGGACAGAGCTGACCCAGGGCAAGAATCCTGGCCACAGGCAATGGCATGAGAGGCCCCATCCCAGACAGGTTACAGCTCTCACCAAGGCACTGCTGGCTTTTGTATTTGTTGTTCCACAAGCTTTAGGGAGGTCTGGGGCTGGTCAAGAGGAGCTGTCCCACCTCTGGTCTCATGAGCTCAAGCACTGGGGCTTTGTCGTTGCTCTGGCAGAGCAAAAGTGGCTTTCCCTGTGGCTGTCCTGCCTGCATAGGATTTTGGAGAGACCACAAGCTGCTGGCCCTGCCTGACCATGGCTTTTCTGTTAGGCTGAGAAACGAATGTGCACCTTGGTTTCCCTGCCCAGGGCCAAGGAGGACTCTGTTCTGTGACTGTCCTGCTGCTGGCCATGGGCACCTCGACTCCAGGGCCATGAATATGAGTTGCTTGTCCTTGTAGCCAGGATGGTCCGGGTGCAGCAGGAACATGTGTGCTGCCTAGAGGGGCCTCTCTTGGTATTCCCTCTCTCTCTGGTGAATCTAAACTATGCCTTGTGCAACTCTGTCTCACCTGGCCTCGGCCCAACCAGCCTGTGTCCAGGCACTGCCTGGAACAAAGAGTCAGGCATGAGGCCAGATGCAGCATCACCTTGGCCTTGGCTTCCTCCTGTAAAAGGGCAGTGGTGGCAACACCCATGCCCAGTAGTTATAGGGAAGATCATTCTTTAGGGACACAGGTGAGGAAGTGAAAGGACATGGAAGGCCTGTGTTTGGGGAGTGAGGGAAAGGGTAGTGAAGAGGTAATCTCATTTCCCTCTCTGGAAGGCCACCCCCATGACATGTCCGTGGTGTGGGTTCAGTGTCTGTGTCGTGTCCATGGTCCAGGCTTGGTGTGTCTGTAGTGTGGTCTGTGTGTATTCGTGGTGTGGGCTCTGTGCATTTATGGTGCAGGCTATACATGTCAGTAGTGCAAGCTTGGTGTGTCCACAGCATGGGTTCAGTGTACGTGCAGTATGGGCCATTCGTGTCTATGGTGTAGGCTCTATGTGTCCGAAGTGTGTGTGGCATGGGCTCTGTGTATCCATGGCACAGGGTCAGCACACCTGGTGCTTACAGCAGGCCATCCTGGGAATGGAAGAGTGGAGGGGTGTGAGGGGCAGGTCCTGCTCAAAAATGCCTTAGGATGTGGCTGGCTGTCAGTGGTGATATTTAGTTTATATTAGAATTTGAATGAAATAGGTCAAAGATTCTTGTACTCATCTGGTGGCTGTGTGACAACTTCATACTACTTCATACTGGACAGAGAACAAACAGCAAGACTGACCCAAAAGGAGACAGAAAGCTTGATCAGTCCTGTAACAGTTAGTGAAATTAAATTTGTCATTAAAACCTCTACAAGGAATGACAGACCTGCAGGCCTCACTGGTATGACAAGCCCAGCAACAGTAAAGGGGTCATTCACAGACTATGGAGTTGCCGTGTTGCAGACCGGTAGGTGTCTTCATAATTGTGCGCAACTCACAGTCTCACATGGAGAGCAGTGGTTAGCAAGGGCTTCCTGATACAGACCTGCGTGGAAACCAGAAATAAGGCAGGGGTCTGGGAGCCCTGCAGACAGAGAGTCTGGAATGTGGTCCAGCAATTGGCAGGCCAGTGTGGCCAGCTTAGCATATCAGGTTGTGCCAAGAACCCTTGGGCTCTGTGTCCAGTGCTCCTCCACCCAGGGTCCTTTTCCTCTGCCCCCTTTGGCTATCTCCTGCACACCCATGTCCACTTCCTGCCTCCTTTCTAGCTGTATTTTGAGTGCTGTTCTCACCTAGTACTATTCAGCCCTCCATCTCATCTTCCTCACTGTGTGCAGTGGCACAGGTTCTTCTGGTCCCCACTTCCATACCACACAGGGTCCTGGTGGCCTGTGACTTGACTGCTATGGATCTGGCCTCATCCCATGGGCTGCCATCATGTAGCTAGGTCTAGGGGCGAACCTATCCCTCCCACTAAGTGCCCTTGGCTGGGTCTGCTCAACACAGGTAGCTGAGGATCATAGAAGTAATGCTTCCCACATGGCTTCATATCATGCCAGACATGTGATGCTGGCTGTCCTCATAATTGAGGCAAGGTATAACTTCCTGGTTCTGTGGAGACACAACGCAGGCTCCTCCTTCACAATTAGGAGGAGCCTCTGAAGAAAAGGCACCTCCTGCCCCCCAGTTTGTTTTTGTGGTACTGGAGATGGAACCCAGGCATGCTCTACCACTGAGTCACATCACCAGCTCTTTTAATTTTTACTTGGAGACAGGGTCTTGCAGTTAAATTGGCTCATTGAGACTCGAACTTGTGATCCTGCTGCTTCAGCCTCTCTCGGTGCAGGATTACAGGGTCATACAGCAGGGACTCGAGGCACCAGAGTAGCAAGTACACTACATGGAAGTGTGTGGCAGTGCCTTGTCCGTGGCCCTTGTTTCTGCTGCAGCATCCAAGGCCATGACAAGTGTGACAAACAGTATCCACTCTGCCTGAGAGAGGCGAGAACCTGTCACATGGGTGTCCCATGGCCCTTGCTGCCCACACTTCAGTCTGTACACAGACTGACAGAGCCCTCACCCCGGGACAAGTGAGGCCTTTGCTTCTGCTAGGCGGGAGTCCGGGAGTTGGGATGGCACTTCAGCCTCCTCACAGGCCCTGGACCAGAGTGTTCCTCACCAAGGGCCTGGCCACTAGGGCCTGTGAGGCCCAGGATCTGAAAGGCTCTGGGAATCCCTGCCCCAAGACCAGTAGGCATGAGGGCAACCAGAGAGCTAACCTCCTCTCCCTTCCTTCCTGCAGCCTTATCTCCTTTTGGCCCAGGTGCCTTCCAGGGAGACAGTGACTCTGTTTGGAAGAAGGGCTGGTGGAGCTACAAGGGGTAAGAGCCCAGCTTGATGCTTAAAAACTTGCTGCTGAAAATTATTTACAAATCAGACTGGGCATTGTGGCATATGCCCGTAATATAAGCTATTCAAGAAGCCAAGGCAGGAGGACCACAAGTTCAAGCCCAGCTTGAGCAAACTACTTAATTAGAGAGACCCTGTCTTAAAAAAATTAAAAATGGCTTTAGGTTTAATCCCCAGTACAAGGGTGAGGGGTCATCGGAGTATATAACTCAGTGGTAGAATGGTGCTGGGTTCTGTCTTCAGTACAAGAAAAAAACAAGAAAGGGCAGGAAAAGAAATCAGAGGCCTTTCCTCTTGTAAATCCTTTTTTGTGTCCCAGGGAATTCTTGTCACGATGGTGGGTTTCTGGGTTGGTGCTGTGCAGATCCCCTGGCTGGGAGCTTGGGGGAGTAACCTGAAGCATGCTGCTCCCTTGCTCTTGAGCACCCTCGGCTACTGGATGGAGCTCTGAAAACAAGCCCGCTGTGTAGCTCTGAATCACACAGTTTTGCTCAGCACCCAACGGCAGCTACAACACTTTACTCTTCACAGCATCTTGTCTGCTGGTGCTGCTTGTCTGTGCAAGTGGCCCTGTTGGTGAAGACCACACTGTTGCTCCTCTTGAAGCACCCAGATCTCATCCACACACAGCCAAGTGCACAGATCTCTGGTGTCCAGATCCATGAGTTCTGACAGGTACCTGCACCCACATCACCACTGCCCCATCAGGAGGTGATTAGCTTCATTCCAGAATGTCCTGGCCCCCAGAGGTAGTGTCTTCTGCCATGGTAGAGAGGCTGCTGAGGGGACCTGCGGCAACACCAGGTTTCCACAAAGCCTGAGGTTGGAAACAGTGAAATGCCCACCCCAACAGAGGGGATAGATGAATTGTGACTCAGCTGAGGAACCATGGAGCCCGAACAGCAGTGGAGGATGGTATCAGGCAGACAGGGGATGTGAGCCCCACTTCCTAGGGACATGAACAGTGAAGAGAGCCCAGGTGGGGACTGGCATAAACCTGGGTTCCTTCCAGAGGTCCTGCCTTCCCCAGTGCCCCAGTCTCTGTGTGGCTGTCAAATTTCAAATTTTTTTTTTTTTTTTTTACTTTTTTTGATACCGGGAATCAAAGTCAGGACCTTGTGCTTGCGAGGCAGGCGCTTATGCCACTGAGCTATATCCCCAGCCCAAATATAAAGCATTCTTTTTGTCTTTTTGAGACAGGGTCTCGTTATGCAGTTCAGGGTGGCCTTGAGCTCACTTGGTAACCCAGGCTTCTCTCAAACTTACAACGATCCCCCTACCTCAGCCTCCCAAGTGCTGGGATTACAGGTGTGTGCCACCACGCCCGGCTATGTTGCTGTCAAGACACTGACTTGACCTTCTGCACCTGATGGCCCAAGGGTCCCCTTCCTGGCTCACCTCACTGGCACCATCAGGACTGAGTTCATGGGTTTTTTTGAGATTTTGCCCAAGCGAGTCACTAACGTCAAGCTCAAGTGATACTCCTGCCTCAGCTTCCCTAGAGTTGGGACTACAGATATGCATCACCACCATGTGCAGCCTTTCATGGTTTTTTGTGACCAAGTAGAGTGACAGCAGTTTCAGTGACCTTAGACCCAGGATCAGGATGCCCTCAGAGGGGAGTGGGTGGACAAGCAAGGAGCCCCCACTGGAGTCAGGAGTCCCTGGGCAACAGGTAATTCAGGTATTCACACACATGGGAAGACCCCAGTCCTAAGAGTGTGGTACATGGCACCAGGTCAGTACAAAAAAAAAAGAAAATTTGAGATTTGACAGCCACACAGAGACTGGGGCACTGGTAAACAACTGCTACCTCCTCAGGCTCCCATGGCCACCTGTATGGGCCTGCAGAGTCAGAAGATGGAACGTGCTGGCCCAACATGGCCACGCAGACACATCCAGCACCAGCACAGGGTTAGTACTGGGGCACAGGAGCACTGTATTGAATGGGCAGTTGGAAGCCTCTGGCAAGTTGTGAGAGGAGCTGCTCAGCCTGGCAAGGCACAGAAACCCAGGGAGCTCTGTGATGCTGAGGAGCACCCCTAGGATCAGGGCAGGTGCAAGGCAGGTGAAACCATGGGTCCATGGGGACAGAGGTGGGGCAGCTGGGGTCATCCTGCCATGTGCCACCTCATGTGAGGGACAGCCAGGGCCATCTCCATCACCCTGAAGCAACCACAGGAGCACATGTAGAACTGAATGGCTATTGGTTTATTAGTTTGATATAATTTCTATAAAGACAAACTATAGAGAAATAAGTAAAAACCTTGACATTCATGTTATGAGGGGAAATAACCAATTTTAAAATACTTCCTGTGCTGGTTTTCTGATATGTATCACACACCCGTAGAAAGACACATTTTACAAATCCAGAATTAGGTAATTAGTGTTAAATAACTTAATAGTCTTAAAATGTGTGGGATCATCTAGCGGTTTCTTCTTTTTCAGATTCACAGAACCTCAGGCCCACAGGCACAGCACTGGGGTAGAGACCACAGGACAGAAGTCAGAAGGCTCCCAATTTCCAACCAGTTTTAAATTCAAGAATTTAACAAACAGTATAACTTCTTAATTTATTCTTGCTTTATGCTTTGCCAATTGCTTTTTATAAAAGAACAGTGCTTGTTGATTTTGTGGTATGTCTGCCACAATTAGCAATAGGTCCAATTTCCTACGGTGAATCATATAACCTTTGTAAAGGAAATCCAAGATGAAACTCACTTTTTAGAATATTAAATAATGGAGCAGGGCAAGCTTTCTGGTGGATTAATAAAAGTAAGATGATTAGCTTTAAATAATAGTCAAGCACTAGTTGGTGAAAAACTCGTGGCCCTCAAACACAGTTTCAAAAAAGTTTGACCTGGCACAGTCAGCTCATGTGAAGAGACAAGGACTGATGAGCTCATGGTCCCCTCGGGCTTTTGCCAGAGAGCTCCTTATTCTCCGAGAAGCTTGAGCTTTCCATTTTTTCTCTCCTTGGGAACATGGCAGAAGAACTGGGAATCAAATGTTTTAGAGGGCAATAGATAAGCTAGGCACACAGGATCCTCCAGGCCAAGTTCAGCACAGCACACAAGAGCAGGTGTCCGAGGACAAGGGCTGTGCAGTGAGGAACATGTGGGGGCTGCTATAAAAGTCAGTGCAGGGGGAAAGGGATTTGCTTCCACCTGGGGTCTGCACTGCAGGTGGCTGCCTGCTGAGTGCCTGCCCTTATCAGGACAACCCACCCAGACTACGGGCATTTACTGGGTCTGTACCTCTGGCCAGGTGAGGGTGAGTCACATGGGTCCCCCAAGACTTAACCAGTTTGCACGCAAAGCCACTGAGGAACTGAAAGGGACATGTGATTCCCACAGCCTCCTCGCATTGGGGAAGACGAGTTAGGTGGAAGAATTCCAGGAGGGCAGAGACCCTGTACCTCTTCTGCTCTGTGCTAGCATGGGGTCTACCCCTTGCCAGGAGCTATTTGCTCTAATAGAGCAAAAGGTACAGAAAGTATAATCCAGGAAAAGGGTCTTTTTTTTTTTTTTTTTTTTTGGAGACAGGGTCTCCCTATGTAGTTCAGGCTGGCCTTAACTCACTGTGTAGCGTGGGCTGGCCTTGAATTCATGACAGTCCTCCCGCCTCAACCTCCCCAGGATTATAGACACGCACCACCACACCCAGCTATGGTCTTTTACTTTAAGCAAAGACACCACCACCACAAAGAGCTCTCCCTATCTGGAGCCTGTTTCCCCTACTAACTAGAAAAGTTGGGCTGCCCTTGGCTTAATCTTGGTGCCTGGGCCTGTTCACCCTTAAGAGAATTATAGACAAGCAGGCAGCAACCAGCTGCCCTCTGTGGAGTGGGGCTGGGCTGGAATCTGCAGGATTGGGGTTATCACTTCCTCAGCAAACAAAACTGAGGTTTTAACTAGAGCCATCGGGATAGGAAGCCTGGCGGCTACTTCTGTTAGCAGTAGACCCTCCTCAAACTCTGCACTTGAGAAGGGAGGGAAAGATAGGGTTGCAGCCTTAAAGGTTTGAACAAGACCCTGACATAATAAACAAAAACTTCACAGTGAGAAGCAACTCAGAGAACAGTTCTCCACTTCAGCCCCATCGTTTGTGGATAAGGAACTGGGCCCTAAGGAACTTGCAAAGTGTATCACAGCTGGTAGGGGCAGACATTGGACCCAAAGCCAGGGCATCCAGTGTATTTTCATAATTCTTCACAAAGCAAAGTAACTCAAGCACATCACAATTTGAGGAGACATGGTTTGTGTACAATAAATACAACTAAAGCAAGTAACTCATGGTTGAATTTCCCAAGAGACTAGGACCAGAGTTCAAGGCACCAATCATAAACAGGCCAAAAGGCAGGGTCACACTGCACAGCACCAGGCAGGTGTGTTCAGAAGCCAGCCGCAGGCCTGCACGTCATGTTAGAGACACCAGGCCTGGGCAGTACCCCATCACAGCAGCCTTGCTACAGAAACAGAGGGCAACATGCTGGAGGTGCCTCACATCACTTCTGGTGGTCACTTGGGAAAAAGTCACCCCCAAAGCTTATAGACTTTTCTGGGGTTCACAACTGGGGATTTGCAATTGTGGGCCTATAATTAAATCCTAAAGAACGGGAGTGGAGGACATGGGTGGTGCAGAGAGATGAGGGTTGGTAAAAGTAGCAGGGCTGAGGCAGCAGATGGGTGCCTCACTTGTGCTGACCCACTGCTGACACCCACGTGTGGCTGCACACAGAACAGGCCCCGCAGGCCGCCTCCTTACCATGGATGCCAGGCTCCAGACACCTTGAGGAACCAGCTTCACACCATCCTCTCCTCCCTCCCATGCCTCTGATATGAGTGCCCTAGGAAGGCCCTTCGCTTAGGTAGTAAGTTAGGAATCCCTCCTTCTTGAGCTCATGTGTATTCTTTAGTTTCATGTGCCCTCTGGGGAAGGGGTTTAGAGGGACAGGTCTGTACGGAAGGAAATGAGCTGGTGCTGTCAGTGGGGCAAGGACACATGGTGGGTGAGGACCTGCTGTGTTCCAGTTACAACTGTTAAAAGCCGGCACACGGGCCACCATGACCCCATGACTGTGTACCCCACCATATGCCATCCTCAATGTAGGCTGCCAGTTGGCAGTAATACTGCCTTCTTTGTACTGTTTCCTTCATCTTAATACTTGTCATTTTTCTGTCAAACAGCTCTATAAAACAAAAAAGGGGAATCAAGTACTATGGCAATACAAAGTATAAATACTGGCTTTAAATTTTATCACTTCATTCCAAAAGCCTGGTGTCGAGGAGGCTGAAGGTCAGTTCGCTATGAAGACATGGACCGGGAGATGTCTTCAGCAGAGACGCCCCATCTCCCATAGAGGGTGGGGTGGTAAGAGGCAGCCTGTCCCTCGCACAACAGGCCTGTGCTTTCCCAACATGGCCTACCTAAAATGAGCCTTTTTTGGGGAAAACATAGAAAACCTCAAGAAAATACCCCTTGTGCAATTCTTGTAGCAGTGCGTCTCTGGGAAGAAAGCGCCAAGCGTCCGGGTAACAAAGTGCTATGTATCCAGTTGAACTTGGTTTTCCTTGTGGCCAGCTCATCCCCCAGGACATGCGGCCAGAGAGGGGCAATGAGGCCCCCAGCATGGTCACTGCCAGCCGGCACTCTCCTTAGGCCTCTGCCATCACTGGCTGGACCCCCGAGGGATCCGGGGAGCAATGCTGGAGCCCACAGTTCATTTTCTTTATCAGTCGCCGGAGTTTGCTAGGGAAGTTTCTGTTGATGTGGCGGTAGAGCAGTGGTGTCACAGAGCTACTGGAGAAGGCCAAGAACTTGGACAAATCCTTAGCAAAGTACAGGATCCCCAGGTAGTGCCCGTCTATTGGCTTCCCCCGCGAGACGAGCACCGTGTGCCCCAGGAGGCTCAGGTAGTGAGGTGTCCAGAGCCCGAACTGTGTGCACACAGTGGCCACCAATAGCCTGTGCACCCAGGGGTCTAGCCTCCCCATGTCCTGGTCCAAGGGCGTGTCCTCTTTTCGGATCCGAGAGATGAGTGCCAGGGCATACAACACAGCCAGGCCTGGCACCACATACCCAATGAGCACCAGGATGGCATCAGCAGCCTCCGTGTTCTGCATCTTGGCACACTCGGCAACCCGGGAGGACACATGGCTGCAGATGTAGAAGAGCAAGGAGGAAAAGCTGGTGAGCAGCGCCCCACCCCAGACAAAGCCACACACGTGTCGCGTGTTATACACACTGGCCATGTAGGTGCGTGGTAGGGCCCTCTCAATGTAGTAGTCAAGGCTGAGCAGGGCAGTGGAGTACATGGTCACCAGGGAGGCCACATTGAACAGGATCAGCAGTGTCACATGTGCCTCGCTGCTGAGGCTCCACAGTGCCCACCTGGTGTGGGGTGGCCCCAGGAGGTGCACAGGAGCCAGGGCGCTGAGCACTAGGCCTGCCACGGCCATGTTCACAAAGTACACATCTGGCATGGTCATACTGCTCTTGCTGCTCAAGTTCACTAGCACGAGCAATATGTTGTAGCCCAGGCCGACGGGGACGCCAGCCACCAGGTAGAGCAGAGAGAGGACCCAGAGCCCTAGGCGCAGGTCCTGGCACAGCTGCTCCTCATCCTGTGTTGTGCCGTTGAGCAGACCACAGCTCCACATGGCGGCCTCACCCAGGCTCCACGGCTCTGTGGAGAGAAGGGACAAAGTCAGCCATTCCTTGGCCCCTTGCTGGGCACCACCAACCCCTTGGAAACTGTACAAGGTCCCAAGTAAGGCTACTATGACACTTATGGCCATGGTCAGGCTCTGGGATCCCACTTCCTCAGGAAGTCAAGTCCTGGACAGTTCACTTCTGACACTACCACAGAATCTGCCCAAGGAGCATGCCATACCCTTCCCTGCATCGTGAATCTAGCAGCAGAGAACTGCTGCCACCTTTTGGCACTGGGGGGCTCTACAGGGACAGAACCCACCTGACTCCAGGCACCTGGCAGTGCTGCGGGGCCCCCACTGTCAGCTGGTGGGCTATTGCCACCAATAAATACTGAGCACCTACTGGGAGCTGGCTGGGGGAAGGGCACAACACAGAGTGTTACCTGGTGGGATACAGATATGTGTACCTGTCTGGACACCTGCTGAATAGAAGCAAGAAAGAAGCACTTGACAGGTGGGAGCATCACATGTGCACATGCAGCATAAGCTCTGGCCCACAGGTGGACCTGGAAAAGCAGCTGGCACTGAGCTGGGCTGTGTGGGATCCCGGCCCACCCCAGAAAAGTTGCTTCTCTGGAGAAGGTGCGTGCCGGATCCTGAGAGGGAGCCCAGTGCACCCTGTGGTCTTAGAACTCCTATCATGCCAGCACAGGGCAAGTGAGCTGCTCTCCCCAGCCTATACAGCCTAACACCATGGTTCCTAAAGCCTGCTGGGTGACTGGTGCTCATGTCTGCCTGCACTGGCAGCATGATGGTCAGCCCCAGGGCAACACTGAGCCTGGGTTGCCTGGGGACACAGCACATCTTGAAATAACCACATGTGAACCTGATAGGTGGAGCCCTAAGTTAAAGAATTCTTCCTCTACAAAGAACAGACATTTTTCAGGAAACTCTTACATTTAAAATGTACTTTGACCCAACTAGACCTCTTGCTCGCAGAATGGGAGACAATGTCTGAGGCAGACGCACAGAAAGGCAGCCGTCCTGTTTCCCAGAGCTCAGGGACAAAGCAAGGAAGCCAGGCTATCGGGATTGGCTCTGGTCCTCCCTGCTGAGGGCCTCACCAGAGGAGGCTCTGCAGTCCCCATCTCCACAAAGGATCCCGGCAGTGGGGGACAGGGGCTCCCACCACCCCTCGTCTGCCGGCAGCATGGGTGAGGGTACAAACAGCAAAGTTTATGATGGAGAAAATAGTCTGTACTCTGGTGCCACCCCTCACCCCAGGTGCAGACAACATTGTGAAGTCCCACAGCACTGAAGACACTGCCCCTAGGCCCATCTTCAGTGGCAGCTTTGGTCACCCTCACACCCCAATTCTGGCAGGCGTTGGGCTAGACTCCAGGCTGCAATTCTCAGGTGCATATGGGAGGGACACCAGGCCTGGAGCATAGTGCAGCGCCTGTGTGTGGTCCCCACAGCTGAGACAGGATGTCAAACAGCAGTAAGGTGCCAAGAGCTAGCCCCACTGGGCACAGGGCAACCTTGTTCTCCCCATTCTCTTTGAGCATGTAAGTCCTGAACTAAGCAACTACACTCCAACTAGGACCCTGCCAACCCTTCTACTCAGCCATCCTGACCAGCCCCAGCCATGACCAGTGAGCCGCATGGGGTAGGGGCAGCAGGGGTGTCAAAGGTGTGGGTACCTCTGATCCATTCCCAAACCATTATCTCTTGAGGCATCATCTATGGTCCCTGGACCAGCCCAGTGGCTGGTCCTTTCTGTTTCTCCTGTTCTAAGTCTCCCCAAATCCTGGCCACAGAATGCCTGCAGCCAGCATCTGTGATTAAATACTGTCTCTCAGGTGTGTTAGTCCCCAGGCTCCTGTCTCCCGAGCTGCACGGCTTTGGTGGACACTGAACTGAGCAGGAGCCCAGGTTGTGGGGACTCAATCCTTCTACCATCCACCAGACCTCATGGGCCACAAGTCTCACAACACATTCTGTGGCCACTGTGAGTGGGTGTTAATAAGCTATGTCTGCATGCAAGAGTGTCCTGTTCTCACAGGCCATCAACCCACGGCCCAAGCCCTGCTGGCCCAGCACCCCCTGTGGCATCCAGGATTTTCTGGCCCAGCCTCCTGTGGCATCTAGGGCCTACGCTGTTTGAGGTGTTCCCACGCATTCCCATTTCAGATCTCCTTCCCTCCTCTGTGATAGCAGCTACAAGGGCCACACACAAAAGGGCCACACACTGTGATGGACACCAAGTCCTCCAGGGACCTTACAAGTGAGGCACATCCATCCAACAGATGTGGTCAGGGGCCTGGCTCACTCTGTCCTTGCTCCATATCCCTGTCATCTGTCCTGAAAGCACTCCTGTTGGTGGCAGGTCATCAGAGCTCCCTCCTGCCTATAGTGGTTGCTCTCCTGGCCACCCTTGTGCCCAGCAGCGTCAGCCATTGGCTCTTACCTTTACCTCACATCCCACATTCTGTGAGGCCGTGGACTGCAGACGCTGTCCATGGGCCGCATGGCAGAGCCAAGGCACCCCTGCAGAGGGACTGTCCTGTGCCTCTGGAAGCCCACGACCCCCATCCACTGCAGCTGAAAAGCGTGGGTGTGGGCATGTGTGTGACGCTGCTACAGGCTCGTGCCAGGAGACGCCGCACTTGTTTTCCTCCAGCAAATTACTCACGTGGCTCCTGCCTCCCTTGGCAGCACAGCGGCCCCTCCCTACCACCGTTTACAGCCGGTTTCAAGAAATGAGAGGTCATGCTTGGATGGGCTGGTGCTCCCAGATCAAGCGTGTTCACATCCTCTCACGCTTGGCTTGGTAAATGTCCAGGCTCCTGGGGGCTGGCTGGTTTACATCGAGGCAGCGGTGGTATTTCCCCTCAGTCCCTCCTGTGTATATCCGGCTCGCAGCATGTCCTGTAGGGAGTGGGGGTAGGTCTGGCACAGACTCGGGGTCCTGCTACTCAGAATGGCTGAGGAGATCAGTTACAAGTTCTTGCTCCCCTGAGGAAACAGACTAAACAGACGTTTGTGGAAACTAAGCTGTGGCTGCTGGGGCTCAGTGAATCCAGTCAGAAGTCAGACCAGAGAGGTCCTGGCCACCCTGATGTCAGACTCAGAGACAGCAGCCCTTTGAAGGCACCGCCAAGGCACAGGCCAGACTTGGAATCAAAATCCAGGACCAGGGAGAGAGGTGTTCCTGCAGCCTTCACACGCATTGCCAGGCATCCTCTGCCTGTGCAGTGTGCACGGGGACCGGGAGCAGCCTCAGGAGGGTGGATATCAGCAAGGTCCATGCTGCACTGCACCCTCTGCATCGGAGTGGAGACTGCATCTGCCTGGCCTGCTGACTCCCACTGCCAGAAGTAGAGCAGGAAGAGCCTTCCTGGAAGTGTCACGTGGAGCGGCTCTGCTTAGATTCCTGGCTCTCACGTGCGAGGGTGGCCTCCCCCTGGGTCTGCAAGAGCACTGCTGAAGGAAGTTCGTGTGTTTATGCCAGCCGGGGCACACAGCAGAGGGGGCCGTGGCTCTCACTTTTATTTACTGGCAGCTATACATGGTGAAGGATTTATAAACTTTATTTCATAAGCTGGACTTAGCTTCTATGTATAGTTTTCTTATATAACTTTTGTTTTACACAAAGATCACAAGCCAGATAGTACCCATTTTCATTCACTTTCAGTCTACTTGAAAATGACATGCTTTGCTTTTCGTTCTGGTGTTACCTCCAGGGAGCTAATGCATAACCTGGAGATCTTGGGAGCAAAGTAACCACGTGGGCAAGTGGCCCTGAAGGCTGCTGCCGCCCACCACAGGGATACCCACAAAGTTGAGATGGGATGTGGAGGGTGGAGAAGCAGCTCTGCAGTCATGGTGAGAAGCAGAGGGGAACCTGGGCATCCTGTGAGGGTTTATGGCACTCTCACCTGCAGGAGTGGCCCACAGCCACAGGACCCGCATGCCTGTGTGTGTTGGGGGTGGGGAGCAGTGGCTGCTGGAGCTCATTGAATCCAGTCAGGAAGTGTTGTTGCCTCACCTCATCACAGGGCAATGAGTGACCTGCTTCTTCCCATTATCCTTTTGTTCCTGGGAGCCCTGGCTGAGAGGAGTCCTGTCCTGCTCTGAGCCTCTGCAACGAGCCCCTGCAACCAGTGGGATCTGATGGCCCAGGCCCTGTGCTCATCCTAGCTGCACGGGCTGTGGGTGGGGAATGGGCCCTGTGCAGGCAGAGCTGCAGGACCTCCCTCTCCCTCCCTGCTTCATGGTTCCAGTTCCCCTGTGGTCCTCCTCCTTCCTGTTCCCTTGGCTGTTTGAGGAAGAGGGACATCCTGTAGGTGGGGAACAATGGCTCGGTTCCCACCCTCCAGCTTCAGCCTCAGGACCTGGGCTGGGCAGTCCTTCCAGTCAGCCAGGCCTCCTGGAAACTTTCTTCATGACAAATCGAGCACAGAACCAGATAGTAGGGGTTTGGGAGGCAGAGGAGAAACCCCTCAACATACTCTTTTCCGGTCAAGTCTCTCTACATGATGGGTAAGTCTGAGTTGAACGAGTTTATCAGGATGGAAGATTCCAGAAGGTCCCTCAGTATGCAGACACAAGAGCACAGAGAAGGTATCCTTCAACACAAGAGCACAGAGAAGGTATCCTTCAACCATGATGGGCCTTTGCTCTTGGCCTGGGCCAAGGCCTAGGGTGCCAACACTCCTGGCACACGCTTGTGTTCCACCCATTTTCATTTGGGAAGCTGCCGACCAGATGGCAAGATTAGTACCCAATTTCTGGGGCCCTTCCCCCGCTGCCCTCCTTCTGCTAGAGGGGTCCAGATCAGCAGAACCCCTGGAGGCCTCTTGCTATTAGAGAAGAAAACATTCCTTATCCCTAGGACAACCACCCGCCCCCAATCACAAAGCACTGCCCACCTAACCCCCTGCCAGCCCCTTTGCCCATCTGCATCCTCCTGGAGGAACTGGTGAAAGCCCAGATTTTCAGGAAGGCCCTCTCCACCACCCCCTCTCTCCACCCCCATCTGTCACCTCCCCTGGGCTCTCCTGCCAAGCATGTTCCTCCTCACGCTGGCTGGTTTGGTCACCTTCCTTCCGCTCTCATCACTGGCCTCTCCCACCCCGAAACTTCCCCCACTATTGCTACAAGACCTGCCAGGCTCATTCTCACCCACGCCCCTCAACATAAGGGTACCTCTCAGGCCAGGTCCTGACCCCCAGTGCCCCTTTCCCATGACTCCCTCCCCCTGGCAGCAGAAGCCCCTGCTGACCACATTCAGCTCACCTTGGCAAAGCCCTGGGTTTCTCCTGACCTCCCCCGCCTGCCCTGCTTTGGGCCTGACCACCTCCTAGGCAGCTTTCCAGCCAGCTTCCAGCTCCACAGTGACCAGGAACATAGTCCACAGTTTTGCCCTGACCCCAGGTGCAACGTCCCCGGAAGGCGATTGCAAGGACACACACAGCCCCAACTCTCCAATCACTGGGGGAGACTGCCTCAGGATCCTGGCCAAGGGGGCCTCAAGGTCACTTCCTTGCCTTGCAATGTGCCAGGCGGTGGCAGGTCAGCCTGGTCCCCAGGTGTAAGTACACCCGGCAGGGCAGGTGGGCTTCCCAGGCCAAGGCTGCCTCACCCAGCCTGGCCAGGAATGGGTGACTTTGGGCCACATGAGGGCCTCTGGCTACCAAGATGGTTGTAATCACAGTCACTTCAGTGTTTTCCCTTTAAAAGAATTTATTAATGATATAATGTGACTTATATGCCCTTTTTCTCTGTCTTTTAATTACATCCATGAAGCCACAAGGTCATGGCTGGTTTTGCATCTGCTCACTCCCTCCCATGGCAGTGATGCATCCTGTGTAAAGTGTCAAAGTTGTGGGTTCAGGACCAGCAGAGGACAGAGAGGAGGGGTGCAAAGGCTGAGCATGCTAAAGCAGAAAGGGGATACTGCCCGTCCAAGCCAGCTGTGAACCCTGATCAGCAGTGTGATTCCCACTGGGCTGGCTTGTGAGCAGCTGAGCCCTCAGCCCACTCTACTCACGGCGTCCCCTCTGTCTCTCAGCAAGTTAGAGGGGGGAGCTGTACACAAATGTGTCACAGAGCTGGGGTTAGAAAGGAAGCCAGGGGATCAAGGCTGTGGTGCCTATGTGAGCCCACCCTCCTCATCATGGTCAGGCTTTTCGTCATGTATGATGGGAGGGTGCTGGGGCACTGGCAGGAGTGCTGTACAAATGAACCCTTCAAGGAATCACAGTGGGCACAGAGCCATCCCCTCTCCCAGTACAGGACAGCTTGGCTGGGATGCCAAGGCTAGAATTTTATGGTCAGAAGAGTTACCAGGGCAGAACCAACCCACTGTGGCTCTGTGCATTCTGTCCAGGCCTCTCTGCTGGCTTTGGGGTGACCTCAGGCCAGCCTGTTTCTTGTCCTTCTGGAGCCCAGTAGGAGTAAGAAGGCAGCTGCCTCTTAACGTGGTGGGGCCGGGCCTAATTATCACTTGTGGGATGATCAGCAGCCAGTGGGTGCACAGGTGGTTGTTTTCATTCTGAGGTGCACTGGAAGGCCCCAGGGAGCACTGTCCTTTAGGAGTCTGCACAACCCCAAATTCTGGATCTTCAGTGGGTGTCTATCTCTCTGCTGGACAGCTGCTTGCATCATATGTACTCCTGAGTGAAGGCAGAACCACCTGCCCACACAACCCCAAAAGCTCCAGTTACCTCACAGGAAGATGCACCTGCCCTGGCCCCAAGGAAGTCCTCACCAGTGGACTTTGTCTCAGCTTCCTTTCGCCCTCCCCTCATCTGTACTGCTTTGGAGCAAAAGAACCACCAGGAAAAGGTCCTCTGTGGGAGCAGAACCCTCCTGCTGACCTGAGCAGCCACTGTCCTTGCAGACTTAGAAAGCATGGAAGTGCCCACCCCAAGTCAGGTGGTTTCCTGCTCTCTTATGGGCCCTGAGCACATACTTGGGATCTAGGGTTTCTTCCTAATTTCTAGCCACAAGCCCCTTGAGCATCCCTCCCCAGAGGTCATCGCCCAACAGCCCTGAGGCACCTGGCCACTATACTCTGTGCTACCAAGTTTGCCAGCCAAGGAGTCCCTGGTCAGAGCAAGGCAAGCCTGGGGGCAATGGCAGCCTGTAGAATGAGACCCCACTACACAACCCCACCCTTCAGCACCTGTCCTGACACTGAGTCCTCACACTGGCTAGTTTGCAGGATCTGGAGGTCCTGGGTAGCAGGTACAAGCAGCATGATGCAGCTCTCCTTCACTACTGGCAGGGGGCCAGGCTGATGCAATGGGAGGGACAGGTGCTGAGCACTGATGTCCCTGGACAGGGCTTCACACGCAGAAAGCTAGGGGCTTCTGAACAGGGTGCTTAAAACAAGACAATGCTAGTCCTAAACTACCTTTCATACTCTCAGACCCTAGCCCTACATCTCACGCTACAGGGAGTCAGAACATGGTTGACTGGAATAAATGGTGCTGCTGTATGAAAGCTGTGTCCTGTGGTCTGCAGAGAACTGAACTGGGCAGCAGAACCAGTATCCAGACCTTAGAGAAACTCCACATCCCCAACTTCTCCATGAAGGAAGTGCTTGGGAATTCAGGCTCAGGAGCCAGGCTGCCAGGAGTTGCATACAGTCTTTCTGTTTACCAGATGTGTGACTCTGGGTGGGCAGGTAGCTACTATCTCTGTGCTGAGTTCCCCCAAGTGTAGGAAAATCCTCATGTGATTGTTAGAAAGAGTAGATACATCAGTTTTTGTAAACCCAGAAGAGTGCCTGGCACTTGCTAAGCCAAGCCCATGCTGGACTTTGATGGTAGGATAACTGGGTCCCAGATCTTCAGCATCACCCCCACCCACTTATCATTAGAGGCAGAGGAAGCTGGTCTGTTTCCTTTCACTGAGAATCTGTTAACTGGCACATGTAGAGAGGAAACTGGAGGGGAGGGCAGAGATGACAGCACATGAACCCAAGTGACAAGCCACGTGTTAAGTTCTGTTGGGGAGGTGCAGTGCCAGGGCACGCGTAAGAGGAAAGAACCTCCAGACTTTATTTTGGGGACCTAGCTCACACCAGCCAAATACACTGTCAGAAGGCAGAGGCTCTGCAAACGTCACGGCCTTCCTGGTGTTTCTCTAGCATTAAACTACAGCGTAAACATTTGCTTCTCTGGCTTGTGTTCACTGCTTTCCAAGGAATGTGGAACTGGGAAGGAGAGCGTGCTTCACGGGTCTTAGTTCTTTCCTCTTGTAGCTTAAACATCTTGAGGCCCTGTGCCACGGAGTGGGTTGGCAGGTCTGTGTGGGCTGCTCTGCACAGCTGACACTGCCTGCTCCTTTGGAGCTCTGAGAACACGCTGCAGTGGCCCCGCTCACCCTTCAAGGTTGACGAGGACATGGGGCCACGTGCAGGGTAGCTGTTAGCGCATTTCAGAGTGAGGTACTGCATCTTTACTCCTAAACCTTATTTAAAGGAGCCCAGACGGTGTAAACCAGCCTGTTAATAGTGAATGTCTGTAAGCAACAGAATGGACAGGGCAGAATTGAGTAGTGGCTCAGGGAACAGCCCCTGGAAAGGACTGCCTGAGTGACAGCGGTAGTGGGGACAAGTGCTTGGAGCAAGCAGAGCTAGCAGAACACAACACAGCAGAGGAGCCCTCCCACTGCCAGGTTGCTGAGCTAGAGTCTCTCAGTATTTCACTTTCTTGCCTCTGTTCATGGAAAATTCTGACCTCTTACTCAGGGCCCCACATCCTTTCTCATTGTTGTCTGCACATGTGGGTCCCATCCAGGATGCCTGGTCTCGTTTCCCTGTTCCCTCAAGACCCTATTCAGCCCACCTGTGGTGTTTCATTTGGGGCACTAGCACCCTTGGGAGCCCCTCCCTGAACAGTCGCCACCTGCACCCAGGGGATCATGCTGGACTGAGACCACGTGCATCTCTCCCACCCACACAGAGCCTGGGGGCTGCCCTGTACTGTGCCCCCCGAGACCTGACTAAGGATGTCATTACAGAGTGGATAGGGTGGCAGACCAGGTGGGGTACCTGCTCTTGTTCCAGGACAGATGACTTACCCTTAACATCTGAGAAATAAGATTTCTGTGGAAAGAGGTTAGAAGGCCCAGGCCCTTGCATCCTGAGAGAGATGGTGGGGACAGTGTTGGCAGCAAGCACAGCATCCCTGCTGAGGGGCCTCCTTACTGAGAAGCCTGTGGATTGCTTCTGTTGGAAAAAGACCTGCTCTCCACCATGAGATGCTCGATTCCAGGTGAATGTTCTGGAACAAAGTGCTTTGAAAATGACTCCTGTTTGGGTTTTGTTTTTGGTTTCCTTTTGTAGTAATGAGCAGAGGTCTTGGTGACAATTAACATCCAGCTCTTACAGCCAGACGCTCAGAGAAAGCTGCTGTTGTCATAGGTTTTTAGTATGGAGAGCTTGGGCACACTGATTCCTATCACAAACACAGTGCCTCCCTAGGGTGTGATAAGAAAGCTTCATTATGTAGATGGCTGGCTTTGATTTTTGTAGCCTTTTGCTTTTTATAGTTCTAACTGCAGAGCAACCCGAGAGGGAGAGTGAACCAGGCAACCTGGCTGCGATGCATAAACAAAGTGCATGCTCTCTTTGGAAAAGCAGGAGCTGGTGGGGGGCTGAGTCTAAGTGACTGACTCTCGGAACTCCTCTGCCAGGAGCGAGCAGGGCACTGTGGGGGCCTGAGCTTTGTTTCCCTGGAGGAAGATAGGACACATTCTTTTGTTCATGAAGTACTCATTACTGGGACTTTTGTGTTCTCTGACTAACTTGGTTTGAGGCTAATACCCTTTCCACGTACAACAGCCCAGGGAAAAACAGAAACAAAAAAGACTGCTCAGAAATTCAAGGGCCAGACTGATGGTCCAGATAAAGTCTCCATTTCAGTTCCTGGGCAGGCGTGGCACCCCATCTTGGCTCCCCACCACCCCAGCTCTTAACTAGGCGTGGTCTTACCTGCAGGGAAGTGCTCAGAGCCACAGATCTTATCGCACCCCGGTGGTTATTTTTACTTGTCACATTTGGTCTAATAGCAACAGTTGCTTGCTTGGTTTGCTCTGGTTCTAATTAAAATGGGGAAACTCCTGGCCATGCTTCCTTGGCATGTAAGGAAGGGCCCCAGGGTGGACCATCGGGTTGAGCAGGACATCTTCCCCATCTCACTCTGTCCCTCTCTCTGCTTTGTTTGTGGAGGCTCCTGGACCCACTCCCAAGGGATTGAATTCTGCTCCTTCAGCATCATCTCACTTTAGCACCACAAGCGAAGAGAAAACGCACCCTTTCCGAACTGAGTACCCCCTCAGCTCTTTGGTTGCTGCATGGTATTTTAGGACACTTGGCCTGTGAGGCCCCTTGGACAGCTACAGCCTAAAGTTATGCAGTCAGACAAGTGGAAAAGTGGACAGACAGCCTGCTTGAGCCTTAGGGGAATGAGGAGCTAGCAAGGATGGAGAGTAACTGGGAAGCACCTTCTAAAGAAAGCAACATGCTCTGGTTGTCTCCCACTCCCCAAAGGCATAGCCCTGATGGATATGACTGAATGGGTATGGTTCATTAAAGGTCCAGTGACAGTTACTATTTCAAGACTCTCAAGTGATAGTCTAAACGCTGTGATGGAGGCAGCCTCCCCAGGGAGGAGTGTGCCCCCCACCTGTGAATCACACAAGCATGTTTCCCCAGCCAAACTCTGAAAGCACATCATTTATCTATTGTTAGATAGATGTAAAGGGTACACGAAACCTAACATTCTGTATGTACTCACATTACTGCAAATGTAAGTGGATGTACCTTACTTTTTCCTCTTCCGTCAACCTGCTAGGGTCTCATGAGTTATGGGAACACTGCTATGAGTGCAAAGGGGCACCAAGTCAGCTCTGCCTTGAGTCTGTGTTCAGGGTCACACACACATCCATCCCCACACACATATGTGCCCCCAGGCAATAAGCTGACTGAACTGGCGCTGTAAGCATTTAGCATATACAAGCTTTTTCTAAAAGTTAATTATCTTTAGAGGACTTTTTCACTTAGTAAGATACCAGAAGTTCTGGTTTGGAGAAGTGGATGTAACAGTAATTCTTTAAGGAGCTACACAGGAGGTCATGACCCAATAATGTGACCCTACATTCAGTATAATTATTCATAGTGCCCCTTTGCACTCATAGCAGTGTCCCAGTTAGGATGATAGAGCATCTGGCCGCTATCATGCATGAGTAGCCTGGGAACGCGATCAGAACAGCTTTATTCATACAAATTTGCAGAAGTTTTTAAAGTAAGCTTGTTGCGGCTCTGTTACTGAATACCTCTGCTCGATGTTCAAGATAAAGGGGAAAAAAAGGAGGTGTCAACTGATTGTTTAAAGTGAAATGGACATCTCAAATAAGTACCTCTCCACAGATAAGGAAATGAAAGGTGACAAATGCTGCACTGGGCAGCAAATATAAAATTATTCTCAGATTAGCATGTGCAGCACAGATGAATCACCATGATTAGTTACATCAGGAATCTCCAAATGCCTAGTTTAGGGAAGTGATTTACCTCCTTTACACTATTAACTTAATTCTGGGTATCTGTTTGTATAGTGGGTGTTTTGAGCTTCTCACTGAGGCATTGAAGGAACCTTTCTGCGCCCTATCAATTGTCCAGGACAACTGACACCAGACTGGCTATCTCCATGTAGACAGTTCCAACACCAAAAATCTTATTACAGGGACGAAAACGATAACCACGGTCCCCAGGAGGACGGAGGACTCGATAGGTTCCCGCCGGCCATGTGAGGGGCCGGGCCGAGCGCCTCCGTGGGCAGGAGACCTGGCTGCGGGTCCGCAGGTCGGTGACCTCGCGCCCGTCCCCCAGCTGGAGCTCGGCTCGCCCGGCAGCCCTCCCCTCCAGTACGCGCTACGGGGGGCGGGCACCGGCCAGCAGAACATAACTCTGCGCTCGCTCCTCGACCACCGAAACCAGAGTTTGCTCGACCGACCCGGCCCAGGCCCCAGGCCCCGGCCCCACTCACCGGCTCGCTGGGCGGCGGCCACTGCGGGCAGCGCGGGGCTCCGAGGAGGCGGCGGGGCTCACGGCGCGCACGCCGCCCGGGCCCTGTGTACACACGTGATCGCATCAGGCCCGCCCACGGCCCCGCCTCCCGACCGCTGAACGCAGCTACCGTAGGCCCCGCCCACGGCCCCGCCTCCAGGTCGCCGAAAGTAGCTTCGGCTGTGGGAGCCGGGGTCGGAGTTACCGCCCCAACGCCCATTGTCGGGCCTAGGAGGAGAGGGTGCTTCGCGTCGGGTAACCCGAGCCCTGCCCCGTGGGAGGACGCGAATCTGAGGCCCTCCTGTGGATCTCTCAAACGTCCCTCAGTGTCCGCTTCGGCTTCTCTAGAGGCACAGCGCGGGCTGCTGAGTCACCCAGTCCTAATCTGCCGGGCGCACGCTGCCGCCCCAAGGAAGCCGGCTAGGGTTAGAGCTGAGGGCGGTAATCGGGCCCTCCCAGCTGCACCTGCTGCGCTCCCTCCCTGTACTCGCTCTTTCCACGCTCGCCCACTACTTTCTGGCTTCGGGGCTTCCTTTGTATCCGGAGTGGGTTGCAGGAAAGCAGTTTAAAGAGCCAGTGCCCCCTGGGACGCCTGATTGATCGCGTGGCTGGTGTCGGAAAGTTGGAAGAACGGCACATCCGCAGCATGTTCTGGTTCAGTATCCAAGACATTGTTTTTGAAAATTGAAGCACTGGGATTGCAGAGTTTAGTGTGGGTTTGCTGTGAGCCCAGGTGTTAAACACAGCCAGACTGGCCCTCATTTTCTTCTTGATGCCACAAGCCAGAAAGCAAGGCTTAGGTCTGCTAGGACCAGACACAGGTAGAGAGGTCTTCTCTTGCCAGGTTCCTGGTGAGTCCCCTGACTCACCCGCCGCAGTGCCTCTGCTCCGCTGCCAGTACGCTGACGGCCATGAGATGCCCTACCAAGTCTTTATGGCAGTGAGCTCAGCAGAGGGCCGCCTTCCTGAAGGTACCAGGTGTTATCTTATTTGCCAAAACCAGACACCATTAGCCATCACTGACTCCTGCGTAAGGCTCGTTTTGTGCCAAGTTCTGTTCTCCGCCCTCAGCATCCTTAAAACTGTCCAGTATAAGACACATTCTGATTTTATATTTGCATATATGCATTTTACAATCATTTTGAGGAGTTGGTACACGTATGTAACACAGCTTGTTTTTATAACCCCCTTCTCCTTCCGTCTCTCATCCTCTAGCTCTCCTTTGCCCGTTTCTTTCTTGTTGATATTGTTGATCTTAGTTCCTGTTTATGGCATGGAACATCCACATTCATTGAGATTACTAGGCCCTTGTACATGGGATATCTCCGCTCTTCCTATTTCCCCATCCCCTCTTCCTACCTCTTGGCCTTGGTCCTCTGGATGTTTGGTCCCCCTCCTATCTGAAAGAGATCCCATCTCCTTGTCTCGTCCTATCCTTCATTTTTCCCTTAATTTGTCCTTTGCCTTAATCAGATGAGAGATACCATACGGTATTTGTGTTCTGAGCATCCTGATCTGAGAGATGTTAAAATGAGAGATAGATAATGTGTCATAGCATCAATAAAGTAGCACCATGATATTTTATTGAAAACACTTAAGCAAATTGCCTGGGGTCATATCCCAGGTAAGTTAGCCAGGGTTGAACCTAGGTGGTCTTTGGCTTTGTAGATCTGGTTTGGGACTGTGAGTCCTAGCCATCCGCCTTAACAGGAAAGCCTTGTTGTCTCCATTATATAAATGGCATAAGACTTCAAAGCTGCTGGTCAGTCTGGGCCGTGCTGCCTGACCTCAGAGTACCAGGCTTCCAGGTTCTACTGCAGGGCGCCCTGGGGCTGGGTAGAATGCTGTTTGTGGGTGAGAATGCTGCTGGTACCTCCACCACGCTCCCTGCTCTTAGTCACACAGGCAGGCATTCAGAAGGGCGGAAAGTCTGTGGTGTATTTGGGGGATCTTCAAAGTGAGCCTTCTCTCCAGCTGAGCCCGGGAAACCATCTTTTCACTCCAGAAGCCCACAACCAGCTGTGCTGTGGACGTGAGGCTGGTCCCTGCTAATCACATTCTTTGCACTGCAGCCTAGTACCATGCTGAGGTCACACACCATAGAAACATCGGAATTGCCCTTCCCTTACCACATTCTTGAGACTTGGCAAGTCTTCCCAGTTGTTCTGGAGTAGCAGCCGATAAGATCAGCTGCATTCCACACCAAGGGCACTCGGGACTGCTGGTTGGGAGCCCAAGAGTGGTCAGCTGCCTGAATCCGTCTGCATTTAGTCCTTCTCTGGAGTGGGGAGGTGGGGAGGTTGGTACAGCCACCCTAGCTGAAGAGAGGGCTGATTTTCTTATTGAAGGTGGACTTTAGTAATTACAGGGTAATTACCCTGCATTCACAGGGTAAACTTGGCTCTAAACTTGGCTCACAGGGTAAACATAGGTCAGGGTAGGCAGTATTTTTTAAATAATTTGTTCTAAAACAGTGGTTTAAGGCTGGACGTGGTGGTGCATGCCTGTAATCCCAGCACTTGGGAGGCTGAGGTAGGAAGATTGCTTCGAGTTCAAGAACAGCCTGAACTGCACAGTTAAACCCTGTCCCAAAAAAAAAAAAATTTAAAAATTTTTTTAAGAAATAAAACAGCAGTTTATTTGCTGGCCCACATGGCTGCATTAATATAATTTAATGCTACCCAAGGCCCACCAAAGTATAGTATTTAATAAGGAAACCTGAAGATCTGATGAGCGATCAGATCCTCCTGCCTCAGAGAAGCCAGTGAGGGATGACAAAGGCACACTGCTGTAATTCTCAAGAGGCACGATTCCTGTGTGGCCATCAAGGGTCAGCCCTCTGTCATCGTGTGAACCTCAGCCCCTTCCTTGGCACCTCTCCATTCCGCCCTTCCAAATTCCATCCCATTGGCTGTGCCCTAGGACATGTCTGCCCATGGTAGAAGTAGATCTTTACAGTGGTAACCCTCTTATGAAGTGCCAGGATGTGCTCCAACCTTGTAGTGAAGGTTGTGGACTAAGAAGGCTTTTTGCCCCCCACTGTGGCTGTCTTTGGCATGCAGGGCCTGGCAGTCACCACTTGGCCCTGCACAGTACAGTACTCTGACAGTCCCCACCTTCAGCCCTGCTCCTAGCTGTGCCCTTCTATTGAGTATTACGTGAAACAGGAGGGACAAGTGCTCACCCCCGCCATGGGGAGATATCAGGGACAGTAGGAGTCAGCATGGGCATGTGATGGGAGCCATCCGGGCCATAGGGGCCCAACAGGATATACCAAGCCCGGAGCCAAGGTTACAGTGGCCCTTGGAATGCTCCCCTAATCGCCACTCCCACTGCCTTTTCTAGCCTGAGGTGGCAGGTGCTCCACGTCCTCACCGGTCCTGGGCGGCCCCTCCCAGAGAGCTGCCAGAACAAGTAGTAGCTCCTGGAAGGGACAGGGGGATGTGGCTGTCCACCAGGAACTGAGCAAACTGTCTTTATACCTGCCTACCCACAGCCTGGCCTCTCCTGCTCCTCCAGAGAAGACTACTGTTCCAAAGCAGGCCAGGACTACCAGGGACTCTTGCTGATGACCAGGCTCAGGGAGGCAAAGGGGAGTGAAGCTGCTGCAGCACAGACACTGTCTGTCCACCCAGGAGACTTTCGGCTGCTCCCCTCAGGCTAGAGCCCAGCTCTGACTCATCCATCCAGGAGGGCTGTATTCATTTGCCTGGGGCTTTGCCCCTCATGGGTATATTACAGCCAAGGGCCACACAGATGAGCAGAAGGACAGCACTTACTGGATGGTGCACGTGCTAACGAGAAGCATTTGTAGTCTGTGGCTTGCATCTGGAGAAACCTGGAACCTTGAAGACCAGAGTCCAAAGTCAGAGCTCACGAAAATAGCTGCTTGGAAAACCCGACTCCTGCCCATGGGGTCAGCCAGGGTGATGATGTGGAGTGGCACTTGTATCTCTCTTGTTCTTCAAAAACTGCTAGGGAATTGTGCATGAATTGTACCCCAGCTTGGTGCCCTGTTGACCAGGATTGTGTTCTCTGTGCACCTACTAGCTTTCAGCCTCTTGCCCTTAGCTTTCCTAGAATGTCATTTAATTGGACCCATACAGTAGTCATTTCAGAATGGCTTCTTTCACTTAGCAACAAGCATTTTAAGATCTTCCATAGCTTCCCATAGCTTAATAGCTCACTTCTCTTAGCACTGAATAATAGTCCATTGGATTGATGAAACAGAGTTTGGTCACCTACTGAAATGGTTCCTTCTGAGTTCAGGTAATTATGAGCAAAGCTACGGTAAACATCCATGTGCAGGATTTTTGTGTGGACGTAATTTTCCAGCTCCTTTAAATAAATACAAGGAACATAGAGGTTGGATTGAACAGTAAGACACTTAGTCCTGATGCTAAACTATCTTCCAGAGTGTGCAACTCTGCATTTCCCCCAACAATGAACAAGAGTTCCTATTACTCCACATCCTGGCCAACTTTTGGTGTTGACAGTGTTAAGATTTTAGCCATTCTTATAGATATGTATGTCAGGCATCTTTTCATATGCCATCTGTCTATCCTCCTTGGTTCAAGATTTATTTTTTGCCCATCAATGCCGCATTGCTCCAGCACCATTTGCTGCAAGACTCCTTCCTCCATTGAATTATTTTCACAGCCTTTGTCCAAAGTCAAACTGTGTGTCTCTGTCAGTCCTGCACTGTCTTGATCACCATGGCTACATAATAAGCCTTGCAATCAGGTAGAATGGTTCCTTATGCTTTGCTCCTCTTTTTCAAAATTGTTTTAGCTGCCCTAGTTCCTTTGCTTTTTCATGTAAATTTTACTTTTTTATTTATTTATTGCAGTACTGAGAATGGAACTCAGGACTTTTGTACTGAGCTACATCCCCAGCCATTTTATATTTTTTATTTTAATTTGGGGTCTCACTAAGTTGCCTAGACTAGATTTGAACTTTGTGGTTCCTCCTGCCTCAGCTTCCCAGAGTCCTGGGATTATAGGTGTGTCCACTGTACACTATACACTATAGGTGTGTCCACTATACCTGGTTCATTTAGATTTTTAAGTTTCCTTAATTGGTGTTTTGTAGTTTCCTATATAGCAGTCCTGTCCATGTCTGTTAGAGTCACAGTGAAGCCTTTCCTCCTAGTGAACAGCAGCAAGTAGTGCTGTAGTCCAATTTCCGTGACTACTGTGTGGAACACAGAGATGCCCTCTGCTCACATCCTACAGCTTGCCCAGCTCACGTGCAGTCCTCGGGAGATTCCTCAGGCTCCTCCACATCAACCATCCTGAACAGCAGGTAGACACAGTCCTCACTCGTCTCTCTTGACCTGTCCCACTTCAGCCTCCTCCTCCTCTTGCTGTGTGCACTGGCTAAGACGCCCAGTGCTGAACTGAACAGTTAGCCAGGACCCCTTGCCTGTTTCTGATCTGGGAGCCAGCTTGTGGATGTTCTCTACCAAACCAAGGATATTCTCTTCCTAGTTTCTAAGAGTTTTATCATGAGTGTGCCTTGATTTTTGTCAGATGCTTTTCCTGTGTCAACTGATACAACCATGTGGTATTTCTTCTTGCCCTGTAGTTAGGGCACATTATATTGGTTGTTTCTTAAATACTGAACTGGCCCAGATCTCTAGAATAAACCTTGTTGGTTGTGGTAAATGATCCTTTTTATTCATCCTCAAACAGGATTTTTACGTCTGTATTTATGAGATATATTCGTGTATGTTTTCTGTTTTTTGTTTTCCTTTGTTACTGTTCTTGTCTAGTTTGGGTGTTGGGATATTACTAGCTTCATAGAATAAATTGGGATGTGTTTTCTTCTCTTCTATTTTTCTGGAAGAGATTTGTAGAATTGCTGGTAACTCTTCTTTGAAGTATTTAACAGAGTTGCTGAGACTTTCCTTGAACTGTGCTAGTGCCATGGAATCATGGGGAGAAGGTCTCTAGCTTTCTGGGGCTACCAAGGTTTCTGGAAGAGGGGTGTCCACACAGGACCTTAGAGCATGCAGAATCCATCAGCAAACACCGTGAAGGACCAGGCTGTTTGGTGAAGAAGCACTACACACGCTTCAGTATCCTTGTATTGTTTGGCTAAAGCCTCATTATTCAATTTCTTTTAATTTTTATTTTTTTTATTTTATGGACAAAGGTAAAACAAAATTTCATAACAAGATGATAGGAGAATAACAATTAATGCATTGCATATTATTATCTTTAAAGTAGTTACTCAGAGTACAAGATATGGTCTTTAAAAACTTCTCTAATCTATCTGAGCACAGACCTTCCTTTTCTGTGAAATAAGAGACACTAACAGTATAACCAACTTGGCTTTTATTTCATCTCTTCCCTTCCTTCCTTTTTCCTTTTTAACAATTTCTTCGTATTTTACAATATCTATTGTACATTTTCAGACCTTATTTACTCTTTCAGTTCCTCACACCTGGGAGACGATACGATGTTTACCTACGTGAGTCTGATTTATTTCACTAATAAGTATGGTCTGAAGTTGCATCTCTTTACCTATGAAAGTCTCAAATTTATCCTTCTTTGTGGCTGAGTAGTACTCCATCATATAAAAACACATTTTTTAATCCGTTCCTCACTTGATGAGCATTTGAGTTTCAAGGATTTAACTATTATGAATTGTGCTGTTATAAACATGGTGCACATATATTACTGTGGTATGATGTTTTTAATTCTGGGAAGATACCCCAAAGGGGAATAGCTGGGTCGAATGGGACCTCTAATCCTAGCTTTTTGAGGAATCTTCATTCTGATTTCCACAGTGCTTGCACCAGTCTGCCCTCCCACTAACAGTGGAGAAGGGTTCCTTTTTCACCACAGCCCCTCCAGCATTTGTTATTGGTTGATTTCTTGATGATACCCAGTGTTGTTTTAATTTGCATCTCTCAAATGGCCAGTGATTTTAAACATCTTTTCATATATTTATTTGCTGTTTGTATTTCGTTGTCTGAGAGATGTGTATTCATCTCAGATGTCTATTTGTGGAGTGGGTCTTTGAATTGGGGGGGGGCTCTGATTTTTTTTTCCGTTCTTTATATGTTCTAGATAGAAGTCTTTTGTCTGAGGGACAATTGGCTAAAATTTTTCCCACTCTGTGGGTTGTCATTTCACTCCATTAGTGATTTCTTTTGATATGCAAGTGCTTCTTTTTTTTTTTAGGTACCAGGAATCAAACTCAGGACCTTGCACTTGCCAAGCAGGCATTTGTGCCACTGAGCCATATCCCCAGCCCCATAAAAGCTTTTTAATAAGATGAGGTCCCAGCTGTTGATTCTTTGAAGTATTTCCCATGCAGTTTGGGTTTTGTTCATGAACTTTCTCTGCCTACACCTATGTCTTCAAGATTTCTACCTAGTTTCTCTTCCAGGAGATTCAGTGTTTCTGTTTTCATGTTTAGATCTTTGATCCAGTTTGACTTTAGCTTAGTGCATGGTGATAGACATGGGTCTAGTTTTAGTCTTTGGCATATAGAGAGGCAGTTTTTCCACCACCATTTATTAAAGAAGCTATCTTTCTTCCAGTGAGCATATTTGGCCCCTTTGTCAAAGATAAGGTGGCTGCGTATGTTTGGAGTTGTGTCTGTATCTTCTAATCCACTGACACTCAGGTCTCTTTTTTTTGGAGAGGGGGAAGTACCATGTTGATTTTATCACAATAGCTTTGTAGTATAATTTCAAGTCAGGGATTATGATGCCTCCTTCCTTGCCTTTGTTGCCCAGAATTACTTTTGCTATTCTAGATCTTTTGTGGTTCCAAATGAATTTTAGGAATGTTTTCTCTAGTTCTTTGGGATATATTAATGGTATTTTGACCAAGATTGCGTTAAATCTGTATAACAGTTTTGGGAGTATGGCAATTTTCTCTATGTTGGTTCTTCCTATCCATGAGCAAGGGATATCTTTCTATTTTCTCATATCCTCTTCAATCTCATTTTTCAGAGTACTGTAATTTTCAATGTATAGATTTTTTATTTCATTTGTTAGATTGATTCCTAAGTATTTCATTATTTTGGATGCTATTATAAAGGGTGTGGTTTCCCTAATTTCTCTCTCTGTGTTTGTTGTTTGTGTACAATAATGCTATTGATTTTTGAGTGTTGACTTTGTATCCAACTGTGCAACTGAATTTGGTTATTAAATATAGGAGTCTTTTGGTGGAGTTTTAGAATAGCATATGTCATCTGCAAATAATGTTAATTTAACTTCTTTCTTTCAAATCCTTATTCCTTTTTATTTCTCTTTTGTCTAATTGCTCTGGCTAATGTTTCCAGAACTATATTAAATAGAAGTTGTGGACATCTTCATCTTGTGCCTGATTTTAGAGTGAAAGCTTTTAGTTTTTGTTCATTTAAAATGATGTTTGTCATAGATGGCTTTTATCAGGCTGAGGTAAAGACCACCTATTCCAATTTTCTGTAGAGTTTTTATCATGAATGAGTGTTGGACTTTGTCAGAAGCTTTTTCTGTATCTATTGAGATGATCGTGTGATTTTTATCTTTAGCTCTGTTTGTATGGTGTATTACACTTATTGATTTGCGTATGTTGAACCATCCCTGCATTCCTGGGATGAATCCCACTTGGTCTTCATGTATTAATTTCCTGATGTTTTGCAACATTCTGTTTGTTAGTATCTGATTGAGGATTTTAGCATTTATGTTCATGAGGGAGACTGGCCTGTAGTTCTGTTTTTTGGATGGGTCTTTCTCTCTGGTTTTGATATCAGTAATACTTGCCTCCACAAATAAGTTAAGAAGTATTGCTTCTCTTTCAATCTCATTAAAGAGTTTGAAGAGTATTGACATTAAATCTTCTCTGAATTTCTTGTAGGACCTAAGCTTTTCTTTGTTGGTAAGTTTTTAAATACTTTTTCAGTTTCACTAACTGATATTGGGTTATTCAAAATTTTTATATCTTCTTGATTCAGCTTTGGTAATTCATATGTATATAGGAATCTGTTCATTTCTTCTGTGTTTTCCATCCTATGAAAGTAAAGATTTTTGAAGTAGGTATTGATGATCTGATTTTCCACAGGATCTGTAGGAATTTTACCCTTTTCATTCCTCAATGTATGAATTTGAGTCTTTTCTTTTTTAAATAACGTTGGCTAAGAGTTTATCAATTTTGTTTATTCTTTCAAAGAACCAACTCTTCTATTCATTAATTCTCTTTATTGTTTTCTTAGTCTCCATTGTGCTAATTTCTGCTCTGACCTTTATAATTTTTTCCCTTCTATGGGCTTTGGGCTTGACTTGGTCTTCTTTTTCTAGAAGCTTGAGGTACAACACTAGGTTGTTTATTTGTGCTTGTTCTGTTTTTCTGATGTGAGAATTCACCACTAAAAATTTCCCTCTTAGGATTACTTTCATTGTGTCCCACATGTTCTGATATGTTGTGTTTGCATTTTTGTTTAATTGTATATATTGTTTAATTTCTTCTTTAATTTCATCTGTGACCCATTGGTTGTTCAGGAGGGTGTTATTTAATTTCCATATGTTTATGGAGTTTTTGCAATTTATTTTGCCGTTAATGTCCAATTTTACTGCACTGTGTCACATAATATGCATGGGATAATTTCAGTTCTTTTCCACTTATATAAGCATGTTCTATGGGCTAGTATATTGTCTGTTTTAGAAAACATCCCATGTGCAGCTGAGAAGAATGTGTATTGTGATGTTATTGAGTGGAACACCTTGTAAACATCTACAAAGTCCATTTATTCACAGGTTTGGTTCAGTTCTGATATTTCTTTGCTGATTTTTTGTCTAGTTGATCTACCTCTTCATGACAGTGGGGTATTAAGGTCCCCCATTACAACTGTGTTATTACTTATTTGATTTTTCATGTCTATCAATATTTATCTTACATAGTTGGATACTCCCATATTCAATGCATACATATTTATGATTGTTATCTCTTCCTCTTGAAGTTTTCCCCTAACAAGTATGTAGTGACATTTTTTTTGTTTTTATCATTCTTGGTTTGAAGTTCACATTGTTTGCAAACAAAATAGCTATCCCTGCTTTTTTCTGGGTTCCTACTGCATGGAAGATTGTTTTCCATCCTTTGACTTTCAGTCTATGAATTTCTTTTTGAGTTAAATATGTTTCTTGTATACAGCATATTGTAGGATCTTGTTTCTTCATCCATTCTGCCAGTCTGTTTCTTTTGATTGGTGAATTGAGACCATTTACCTTGATGGTTATAACTAATATGTATTGGCTTATCTTTATCATGTTATTTTTCCACTGTTGGTTCCTTACTTTTCCCCTCTGTTTAATTGCTTGCCCTGCCTGGTGGCTCCTTTCTGATGTTGTTCTTGCAATTATGGTCATTGTTATGTCTGTCTATAATGTCTTTCAGTATTCTTTGTAGGGTTAGTTTGGTGGTCAAGAATTTCTTCAGTTGTTCTTTGTCAAGGAAGGATCTTATTTCTCCATTAATTTTTAAATATAGTTTTGCAGGGTACATCAATCTGGGTTGGAAGTTGTTTTCTTTCAGGACTTGAAATACTTTACTTGAGGCTCTTTGGTTGCTTCTTGAGTTGAGGGTTTGTGTTGAGGAGTCTGCCATGATTCTGATGGGCTTCCTTTATAGGTGATTTGTTAGTTTTCTCTAACAGCTTTTAATAATCTGTTCTTGTGTGAATTTGTGGGATCTTGATTATTATATGGCTGGCTGTAGATTTATTTGGGCAATGGCTAATTGGAGTTCTGTATGCCTTACTTACTGTATGCCAGATTCTGTACTCATGTCTGGGAAATTTTCTATTACTTCTGCAAATAGTGTTGTTATGTCATTTGTGTTGACTTCTGCTTTTTCGTTGACACCTATCAGTCTTGTATTGCTTTTCTTTGTGTCATCTTGCAGCTGTTGAATTGTTATTCCTTGATCCCTTGTTATTTTTAAGAGATCTTTCTTTTTGCAATTGCTAGCTGTGATCCTGTCTTCAAGGTCTGAAAGTCTATCTTCAGTTTTATTCATGCGGTTTTGCCAACTTTTGGTGGAATTTCTAATTTCCTGGATATCTGTTTCAATCCATTTCGTGCATTCTGTTTATTTTCTGTATTGGTCATTCACAATTTCCACCCTTTTCCTATCTATTATCATCTATTTTTTATCTGTCTCTACATTTGCTGAGCATTTCCTTTATGAATGTTGACATTTCTTTTTTTACCTGAGAGATTATTTCTAATCTGATTTCTTTGATAGCCTCATGGATTTGTTTCTTTACTTCAGATGCTATCACTTCAGAAATTTCAGGTGCATGTCTTCCATTTTCCTCTATCTTGTTGTCTCCTGGACTTATTCTAGGTGGGCTGGAGGTCTGAGATTGCATCTTGCTTTTGCATCTTGTCATTTGCTATTTTGAAAATTTTTATTTTGCTTTCTGTGGTGAGCCTCATAAGTTTTTTCAGTAGGTAGGTATATCACTATTATAAAGTCCTCTCTAGGAAAAGTCTGTTCCTCTGGGATGTCTTCTGTGTGTAAGAGGTTCTTGGCTTGTGTATGTTCCAAAATCCTTCCTTCCCAGTTAATTAAGAGTGAGATGTTGGTATCTGTTTGGCTCAGTCCCCAGTTCTTTGGTGCTGGGCTTTGGTGAGGTTATTATCCCAGAGCATCCAGTAGTATTGTTACAGAAGGGAGAAAAACTGATTACAACAGATATCACATCCTGACTAAAGTAATATAATTAGTACTAACAACAGCATCAAGCACAGTTTAGAAACTGACAAACTGTGATAGCTATTAATTTTGTAGCTTAAACCATAGGAGCAAAATCTACTATTATATAACAGAACTATTATGCATAAATTGGGAGCTTGTATTCAAAGTGTTTCTCCTTGAGGGGCTGGGGATTTAGCTCAGCGGCAAAGCGCCTGCCTGGCAAGCGCAAGGTCGTGAGTTCGGTTCCCGGTACCGGAGAAAAACCAAAACCAAAAAAAAAAAGAGAAAAAAAACAAAGTGTTTCTCCTTGGTAGAGTGGTTTTACCCTGTAGTGGGTAGATTTAAGAATGGTAGTGGATACAGCCAGGCATATAGCTTAGCAACACAGCACCTGCATTTTAAGCACAAGGTTGTGAGTTCTATTCCTGGTACCAAAAAAAAAAGCTAGTGGATAAAACAAAGATAACTGAAAAGAAAGTAGAATCAAGGCTGGAGGATCATGCAAACTTTAGGAAACTAGAGAATATGGCAAAAGAGAAAGAATGAGGGAATAAACAAGGGATTATCTGAACTTGGTCTCTGGGTTTGTGGGATGGGATTAGTTTTCTATGGCTGGAGTTCTTCCCAGCCATTTACAAAAGAGGGAAAATATAAGAAAAAAGAAAAAGGAAAAAAAGAAAACCGGGGCAGTTCCACCCACCAGCTTCTATTCCCTGTGTCTTTGTCCCCAAGCACAACGCTGGTTCATCTAACTTACCACCTGTTGGCTCGTATTGTTAGTGTTGCTTTGGACTTTTCATGCCACTAGTCCTGTCTGTCCATCCTGTGTGCCCTAGTTGGGACCCTGCTGTGTTGCTGGTGTTCTCTCTGGTCTGTGGGCCTTCCCAAGCTATTCACCTCAGTTGTGGCAGCAGTGAGGGGAGGGGCCATTCTCTGGGCCTTCCTGCAGGGTTCACCTGGGTCGAGGTGATGGTGATGGTAGGGGTTGCTCTCCACACTGTTTACCTCTTATTATTCAATTTCTTTAAAAATGGGTTTTTATTCTCCCCCTTCCAAAATGCTTTCTGCTACATACTAGCTGATTGATCCTCTCACCCACTCCCTCCAGTGAGGAGCCTCGGCTGCTGCTGGTATCTGGCAGTGCTGACATAAGCTCTAGGCCTTGAGATGCCAGGACCTCCACTGCCAGACGTACCAGCTTTTGTGATACCATGGTGTCCACAGATGGGGTGCAGGTGGCAACAGACAGGAGCCTGAGGAAGTCAGTATTTCCCCTCTGCTTCCTCCTGCTTGACTAACAGCAGACACCCCCTCACACACTCTTACCCCCAGGTTCCATCTCAGGGATCCCATTTCTGTGTAGGCAGAGTGGGAGGGAAGTAGCACAGCCTGGTCAGTGTGAGGCTCTGGTCCAGGCAGAGCATGTTCCCAAACCCTGCATGCTTCCAAGATGTCACCTGCTCAGCCCTCTGGGAGGTGGCAGGCAGGAAACAGATGAAGCACTCCAACCAGCCCAGTAGTATGGTTAATAAAATGAATGTGTTGGACAGACACAACTAGTCCTCCTGAAAGGCTTGGGGTGATTTCCATGGTCTTGGATGCTTGGCCCTTATTTTTAAGACTGATTCTCACTGCTGGGAGAGGTTTGGTGGCCAGGCAGCCACATCCCACCCCAGTGGCTCTCTGCCCTCTGTGGGACCTCCATGCCTGCCACTTGCAGATGGCCACATGACTATACCCTCTCCTGTGGTCTCTTCATAAGGGTCACCTGCATTGCTGTTTCCAGGTGTCCATCCTCCCCACCATTGTAAACTGCAAAGAACAAGCCTATACTCCCTTTATCCTTTCCCCTTCTTATTCTTAACATTTCTGCCTCAGCGTTCTCTCAGGGAACAGGCATTTTCCTCTCAGGGGACAGGAAAGACCTCCTTACAACACACTCAACACTTAAGACAGTATCCAGTGTACAGGATGTGCTGTGCTATAGCATCCGATATACATCACCTAGGATGGTGCCTGGCCTATAGGGCAGTCCTGGGACATCCAGTGTACCTCGAGTGGTGCACACTGTACAGCAGTTGCTTCACAAGAATGTGAGAAGGTCCATGTCTCTCATGTACCCCTTTTCCTGAGCAGCACCTGCTACCTCCCTAGGAAAGGGGTTCTAGGACCCTTACAATGAGCTACATCCCAATGAAGCCTTTGTTTGTTGGTTGGTTGGTCACTAAGTTGCCCAGGCTATATGGACCCACAGTCAGGTGGCAGGAGACCTCCGTCTTCACTACCCTCAGGGCTGAAGGTATCACTTCTTCCAGGGACAAGCTGGAGGCACCTAACAGAAAGAGTTCCTGCCCAATGCCTCAGGCTCTGTTTATGGCCTAGTAGGGGGACAGCACCATCCTGCACACTGGTCATGGAGCAAAGAAGGGCTGTGAAAAGGATCACTGGCTAGTACCTGCCTCACCCTCCCCAAGCCTTGGTGTCCTCATCTGTCAAGTGTAGACTGCAGGGTGCTTGGGAGCATGAGATGGGGGTTGGAGTGAAGCCCCCATGAACTGTACCTCCTTGTCAGCATCCTGCCCATCCTACCAGGCTGCACACCCTCCTGCCAGCCAGCTCAACCCCATCTCTCCTTGTGAGGTCCCCAGAGCAACCCGATGAATAGGACTGGGACAGGAGCGTGAAGAGACCTGGTGCTGGCAGGTGGCCACCAGGTCAGAGGGTGCATGGGAGTTGGCTTAGCAGGTCAACACCAGATCCTTTAGGACTCAAGATCCAGAATTGAGTCCTGAGTTTAAACACTCCTGAGCATTGGTCTTGTCTATAAAAGAGAGTTACTGCTGTCCTCCTGGAGTTGTTGACCAGGCACCACCTTGGCTTCTGCCCATCAGTGTGGGGAGGACTCGGGCACCCACAAGTGTACCCTCCACTGAACAGGCCTCTGTGAGTGGACAGGCCCACAGGTAGTACTGAAGGGGCAAAGGGGAAAAGCACAAGAAACATTTGCCCTGGCGGGCAGGAAGGAGATCCTCATGGAGCTGGAGGCGGGACAGTCACACCCACCGCACTGTGGGGAAGGAGGGGACCTGGAAGAGGGAGGGCACTGGCACTGGGACTGGCACTGGCACCTGGCCCATCTAGTACCTTAAAGGCTGGCTTGGGGGACCTGGAAGGTAAAACTAAGCTGCAGTCCAGACAGATGTAGTTGTGCAATGAGAAAAATGCTCTGGTACCTTCTTGTGTCCAGTAAGCATCTGCTGAGTACGTGCTTTTTGCTGACGCCAGGTCAGCAGTATGAAAGCCCCCACAACTGCTCCTGTGCGGGGTAGGGGGCGACCAGGGCACTCTGGGAAGCCCAGCCTCGCGTGGGCCCAAGGTGGGAGCGGACATGGAGCTACGCGCCTGACAGGCAAGAGATCCGTAAGAGCCAGGCCGCGAAAGCGGGTGATGTAAGGCAGGGTACGGCCACTGGCCTGCACCCAGGAAAGCTGCACTGGAAGCTGAATCCCGGAGCCACAGCAAGGGCAGCCCTGTGCTCCACCACTTCCCCACTGAATACGCCCGGGGCCTCGCGCACAGCAGTGCAGAGAGAGCCACGTGCAGCGCTAGACTCCGCCCACGCGCCCCACCCGGCCCATCTCTGAGGGCGAGGGTGCGGGCGCGCTTGCGTCACTGCCCAGCCGGCTGGATCTGGTTCCAGCCGAGCAGTTTGTCTGACCTGAGCAATGCTTGCGCGCTGCGGCGGGCTGTGAGCCGGGCGAAAGGGTGCCGGGTTCGTGTGAGGGTCCCGGCTGCCCTTCCCGGACAACGCCCGCTAGCCAGGACGCGGAGGTCAGTGTACGGGCAAGAGGGAGAGCGGGAGGAGGCGGGAGCCTTGCCCTTCCTATTCTGACCCGCCCAGCCGCGCACCGACAGGTAGCCCGGCGACCCCAGGCGGTAGCACAGGCGCCGGCGCCCTGCAGCCCCGGTTCCCCCGCCCTCTCACAGGTCCCTTGGGTCGCCCGGTCCTGTTCGGCGACGCCGTGCCCCCCCAGCCCCGGCCTTCTGGCAGGCACTCCTCAAAACTCCAGGGCATTAACCAGATTGCTTTTGAAATTATTTGGCCATGAGTAACTCATAATTGGCAGTATGATTTTTCTCATTCACCACGTACACCCATACTTCTTGCAGACAGAAAAACATTGACCCATGAATACCTTTTTAAGTGAAAACTGCATTTTACAGTGGAATTGACAGCGGTGAACGATAAGACATTTAAAGAACTTATTTTTATTCCACTGTTGTCTTACTTCGGCGCCATGTTTTGTTTTGTTTTCCCATAGCTCAAACTTTTTGCAGATCCTTAAACAGTTTCTACGGCACCTGGTACGGTGCCTGCAGGGCTCAGGGGCCGAGAGGACTCCTCTCCAGGTGCTCCCTTTAAAGTCTGGGGTGAAGGTAGAAAGGGAAGGGGCCCCAGAGATGAGGAGCGAGTGTAGTAGGTATCTTCAATGTGTACTCAGAACCAAGCCCTTTTAACACTAGGACACCAAGCTGGGTAGGAGAGGCAGAGCCAGAAGCTGCAACGTTGAAGCAGAACAGTGCAATTGAAAGTCTTATCTAGCAAAGTTGCTTTTTTTCACTTCTCTCCTGGGGACCGTGGAGACCTCGTGTTCTGTGCAAGCTGACCCTGGAGCTGATCCATGACTTGGGTGACTCTGCACTTTTGTAATAGGTTTTTCAAATGTTAAGAATCTGGTTTGCATTTAAATGGCAAGATCACCATGGACAAATTAGGAACAACTGTCAGCTAATTTCTTGCAAGTTGTTGAGAAATACGTTTTCTGTGGGGTAAATGTTATTTGTAACCCATGTGCTGCCCTTACTGGCCATGAGGGTAGGGCTGTGTTTGTACCTTAAAACCACATACAGCCTTGGAGTCCTAGTTACTCATCTGCTTCCACAGATGAAGACAGATTTGAATTTTAATAGCTAGGAAGGAAGTGGCCTTGGACTGGGAGCTGCAAAGAGGTCTTCTATTAACAGGCAGAAGCATATCTCTGTGTGTGACCTTTGCCTTCCAACCCAATTATCTCTTGTGCCTAAAAGCTATGACCATGACATTCCACATAGACTGACTATATAGAAGCCAGCTGGGCTCCTAGCCTGTGTCAGTCCCACAGTAACCAAAGGAATGGTGAGAGACTTGGGCACCATTAGACAGTGTCCATATGCCTAAAATCAAATCAGCCTGTTGGATTGTCCAACACAAGTAAACAAAGCTGCTGTATCAGAGAGCCAAAGCCAAAGGATGTGTTTATCTTCCAGAGGACTACACCAAAATTCTGGGAGGCATAAGGGTGAGGGTAGGTGGGCCAGCATAAGTAACAGGCAGAACAGGAAGGTGTCTGTGGCCTAAGGAGAAAAAGTTCAGGTTTGAGGGACTGGGGGTTTAGCTCAGCGGCACAACACCTGCCTGGAAAGCAGAAGGTCATGAGTTCGATACCTGGTACCAAAAAAAAAAAAAGTTCAGCTTCGTGCTTCAGAGCCATTTCCCTGGGAGGTGGCCCTGTGGCTTCTCTGCAGTAGTTTGAAGTGCTGTAGAGAAGGGGCTGTTGGTTCACTTGACCAGAGCCAGGAAGGAACCCTCTGGCCGAGGCAGTGACCTGTGCCAGATACTGGCTGGTAGAGGCTGCTGGAGAGCCCCATGCAGCCTTTGCGGGTTCCAGCTGAAGCCCGATAACTCCAAACCCTCAGCTCCACCCTAGGGAAGTGGTCTCTGCAGGTAGAAGTGCTGCCAGAGACAGAGGTCACATGGGCTTGTCATCAATTTGCTTCTTCCTGGGCTGAAAAATGGGCCTGTTAAACACATGGTGACAGGGTCAGGCCATACCTTCCTGGCCTCCTCTCTCCTTTGCAGTGTGTTCTCTGGTCTCAGCGTAGCAGAGAGCTTTAAGCCCAGGCCTCTCCCAGCAACAGTGCTGTGAATCAGAGCCAAAGCAGAGTCCTCCCTCCCACGTCCCCTGACGTATCTCCTTCCACAGGCCTATATCAACCCGCCACGCCCACCAGATCCTCCCACTATCTCAGAAGTTGGCCTCCCTGGCAGCCCAGCCTCCTAGTGCTTATCCCTGGGAAACTGTGCAGCAGGGATTATGGTCCGGAGTACCATGCACAGGCTTTGCACCTGGTGCCTGCACCCAAGGGGGCTACCACAGAGTGATGCTGGTCTTCCCCAGCCAAGCCAGATCTGAGCTGTAGCAAAGGAGTGCCTACTGGGGCTGTAAGCCTCTGGCTGCTAAAGCAGAAGGCCACAGGCTGTGTATTTTGTTGGCTGTGGTATGACCTCATGTTCTTGTCCCTCTCTCTACACACACACACACACACACACACACCAGGGTTTTTGCTCTTTGTGTCTGTCTTCCTCCTCTGAGGCGTGAATTCCCAGGGATGGGGCCTGATGTGCAGTGAAGTTGGGAAATTGGATGGGCAGCCTGTTGAGCTGGTAAAGTATGAGCTCAAAAGTTTGGAGAATCTCGGTACTTTGTTTCTAGAAACCCAGTGTGATCTTTGTAAAACATGCTTGTCTCTCAGACCCCATCTCCCTCCTATGCAGGAACACATCTCATGGCTGGAGCCTCTGCTGCCTGTGAACCAGGGAGTAGAAACCAGAGACCTGGTGCTGATGCCCCTTGCCACTTAACCTGCCACTTAGCAAACTGCCTCACACCACAGATTTTCATTTTAATCTGTAGGTTAAAGAGCAAGAGTAAAAGTTCTACTGTCCTGGTGGAATTTGGTACCAACTACCAGAGGCACTTGTGCCTGCCACATCTTGTACCCACAGTGGTTTCCTAGTGTTTTGTGACAGACGTGGGCTGCTGGCACGTGCAACTGAACACAGGCAGTATTCAGAAGCTGTGGGAGGCTCTGTGCTGCGTGGCCCTTTCACTCATGTGGAGCCTCTGTTCTGGGGGTGGGACTGTGTAGTCAGTTCTCAGTTCTGGCCTAGGACGCAGGTATCACCAGCAGCTGAGGTAGTGGACTTTTAAGAAAGAGTGCAAGGGCCCTGTCCTGGCCTCATCTCCTTGAAATCTCCATTTTCTTCTCTGTAGAACGAGGAACAGGGCTCTAGGGCCTGAATCTGACACTGTTTCGGGGAAGATGGCCCGGCAGCATTTAGCATGTCCTGCAAGGCCTAGATGGGGTGAGGCTAAATCGAGGCCACAGAATTAGGATGCATAGCAAGACTCCACCTACAAGACCCTTCTTCTCAGGGATGTCCTACGTGTTGTTGGGCTGGGACTGTGGACCTTCACCCTGGGTCAGGAAGTTTCAGTTTGGATGAAGGAAACACATCTGTTCTCACTTCCAAGGAATGTGTGGCATTCTATCTCCTGTGACCACAATAGACAGCAGTGGCCTAGGCAGGACCTAGGCTGAGTAGTGGAAGCACAGAGGGTTGGGACTGCAGCTGGGGACGTCTCTGTATCCTCAGTTAAGTTCCCCAGGTGTGAAGCCTTAGACCTGCTGCTTGCTTTGTTTTGTCATTTGGTGTGCTGACATAGTACAGATATCACTGGGACTCTGGTGTTTTTTGTGGGCTTATACTGAGTGTAATTTGTACCCAGGTGTATCTGCATGATCCACTTTATGTAGTTTGGTTTGTTTTGGTTTTGGTTTTCTTGGCAGTACTGGGGATTGAACTGAGGGCCTCATGCATGCTATGCAAGTGCTCTTCCACTAAGCTGCATCCCTGACCCTTGCTTCGTGCATTTAGAAATGTCATTCCAAGAAGGGTTCCCCCCAGGCATGGCACACACCGGTAATCCCAGCCCTGGTGAGGTTGAGGCAGGATTGTTGCGAGTTCAAGGCCAGCCGGGGCTACAAAGTGAACTGAAGGCCAGCCTGAACTGCATTGCTAGACCCTATCTCCAAAAAAAAAGGACAAAAAACCAAGAAGGGTTCCCTGGGCAGTGTCACCCTATTGGTCACAGCTGGGCTTTGGCAGGAGAGTCCACCCTGAGCCCCCATGCTGACCTGGATGGGTGGCCGCCCTCCCTGTCCTCCAGGAGCTCACGTATGCCTGCTTGTGAGCGCCTCGATGACAGAGCCGGCGTCCGCCTCTGCATCTGCAGCCCCTGTGTCTGCAGCCTATCGTGGCAGCATCCTTGAGTGGCCATACTGGTGCTCTAAAGTCATTTTGTTTGTGATCAGGATATAGAATGAGAGGGAAGGCAATGGTGAGGAAGGAGCCAGAGAGCACTCACATCTTAGCCCAGTCAGATACTGTGTTGGAAGATTGGGAGAAGTAGGGTTCAAAGAATTTAGAGATGTATGTATTTAATAATAATTGTGATCAAGACTGTATATGTCTTGTCATTAAAAAGACTCCATGACCCTCTCAGTCATGGCCCTGGTCTCAGGCAGAATCCTTGGACAGGGTCTTGTTGTGTGACTTCAGATGTTACTGTGGGAAGAACCTGGCATAGGTTGTCCCTGGATTACCTTGCACACCCACCTGTGCTTCTATAATTGTCTCAATAAAAGGCTTAATTTTAAAAAGTCTCCTTTTTGTTCTCCACTTTTTTCAGGAAGAGAGAATATGTGAGTTAACCCTCTTAAAGTCTGAATAATTGGGGTAATAAGACTGACTCAGGTCTGGAAGAGGTAATCAAAAATATGGTGAATATTTAGAAGATGTATTGCAGTAAAAGATACATTGCCATTAATCCCCCTCAAAATACTCCCTCTTGCTACAAACACACTTAAAAGATGGTAGTCTTTTCCAAAGCAGTTCTGGAAATCCTTGTTCATGGGTGCCTTTATGAGGTGTGATCAAAACTACAGTGAATGCTGCTGCCAGTGCCATCCAATGAAAAGGCAGGCTCCTAAAAATGTGATTGTATGTCCTTCCCATTTTATTCATCAGATCTGCCACCGTGCAACTTCTGTCTGTTTCCTCAAAGTCAAAATGACCATAAAAGGTAAACATTTTCGATCAAGGCAGCCATAACAGTGCAACTAAAGGCACTCCTGAAAGACTTCCAGAACTGCTTCAGAACGTGGCAGGAATGACAGGATGAATGTGTTCGAAGTAAGGAGGCGTATTTGGAGGGAGAATAATGGCAATATGTCTTTAATGGCAATATGTCTTTAATATGTTTTCTTTAAGCTTAAGAATTTGCCAGATTTTTCAGTCACCCCACTCACTGGGACAGAATCTTATAGCCCATCACTTCCAACTTATGCGTGGACTGTGGGAGGTGGGAGGAAAAGAGCTTCATAGTCTGGAGAGTGATGTGAGTGGATGGGGACAAGCTCCTCTGTGGAGGACCACGTGGGTGACTCCTGGGAGGAGGAGCAGTTGCCTCCATTTTGGCTGAGCCTGACCCTATTTCCATATATTGATGTGTACAGAGCTGGCTAGGACTTTTCCTTATCCCTTCAATTGGCTTTAAGCAATGCATATTGGTCCACCGAGGTACTGATGGTAGTCTTTGAAGACGGCTGGCAGTGTTTCCCCGGACACCGCCTGCCTTGTTCCCTTGTGTGAGCCAGGGTGAGGCGGGATGAAGAGCCAGTGTCACTGGGATCAAGCTTTGAGATAGAGGCTATGACTTCCTGGGACTTGAATGATCACACATCAGAGTTGAAGCACCAGCCCCAAAACATTAGATACTATCTTGATTCTGTTATGCATATTACTCTTTTTGCATATCATTCTCTGCTTATTGCAGAAGCAATTTCAGGCCTCCTACCTAATCCAACTCACAGCACTCACTCCTGCCACTCTCACGGTCACTCATCCTCAAACCACTCCATTCTTCATGAATGAATAAAATCTGGGTTCAGTCCTGGGTTGGGGCCTTTTGTTCCGGATAACCATCATTGTGGTCGGACTCGGTACCCCTTTGATTCCCCACCATTTTGGATACATTATTGTGTCTTTATTTATGCTGTGGGTTGCACTGGAAGTGATAGATTAAAAGGAACTCATTACAGTTCCAATAATTTCTCCATGGGATTACAAATATAATCATCCTGGGCTGCAACGAGGACCTGAAAGGGCTCTCTATACTTCTCAGGACCTGAGTTGGCAGCACTGCTGTAGTTGCCAATGCCTGGTTACAGAGAGGACATCAACTGCCTCGGTTCCAGGCAGGGCTCCTGTTCGCCCTGGGGTCCTGATTATACTCCAGGCCCTTTGTCAAGGAGCACTCAAGTGGCTGCCACCAAGGGTTGGACTTCATAGCTGGAAGTGGGACATGTCAGACTCTTAGTTGAATTGTCTCTAAACCCATTGCTGCCGAAGTTCAATCCCCTCATAATGATGAATAGGCCTCTGGTGAACACAAGAGGACAGGAAAGACCCTGTCCTGAGTGCTGTGGGGGTGGGGCTGGGCCATCTCCTCACCTGCTGCCCCCCCTCCACCCCTCGGGTCAGGATTTGGCACATGGCTTTGCCTGAGGGCTTGTGGAATCCCTACTCTTTCTCTTGTCCTCTCAGCAGCACACCCAAGGCCCTCACATGCTGTGAGCCGGTGTGCATGCCTGCCTCCACACCCTTCCCCACACAGTGTTCCTGAGCTCGGGCATGGCCAAGAAGACAGAACCTTGGTTTCCTACACATCCCCCTGCTCTTGGCATGGGGCTTCGCAGAAGAGGTCGCAGTAAAAGTTCTTGGTTAATTGTATTCTCCGTGTGCTTATTCTTTCCATATGAGACCTTCTATCCCTGCCGACAAGTCCAGGGCAGGAGGAGGCCTCCAGAAGGAAAGAGATGTATGTTCCTGCCCCATCGCAGCCTCTGGTTTGGGAATCCTAGGGTTCAGGTCAGGTGCTCCAGGTGGAGGCAGGAGGCACCCCCAGAAGTGCTGAGGGAGAAGGCCCTGTGATCATCAGGCAGGCTTGGTGCCTGCTTCACATGAGAAAGAGAAGCCCCTGCACCTTTGCCCAGCACTGGCCCGCAGCAACAGAACACACACAGGTCTCATAGATGAGGTCTCCCTGCTGTGGAGACACTAGAAGCCTCAAGGGCTCCTCTTTGAGCGGAAACCACAGGGGACTAAGGGACTCACCCAGACCACTGCTGCAGCCCAAATCCCTAGCTGGGGCATTCTCCATCACCCTCTATAATTCCAAGGGTGCTCCATGAAGGCAGCTGATGAGTGGACACTCCAAACCCCACACAGGCACTGTGCGCTGGTGCAGGCCCTCCCTGTGTCTCCCCACCCACACAGTCCTCACAAATCCACCCGATGGAGGCCAGGTCCAGTAGCTCCTTCACTTGGAGGGTCAGGACATCACAGCCTGGGCCTGGCAGCTTCCTTCCCTCCACTCTACTCAGAAGAGGGGTCTGGGAAGGACAATGGGCCCTTTCTCTGCCTGCTCAGTAGCTCTGCCTCCACACACAGCTTCTCTTGACTCCCCTGGAGCCTAATCTCTGGCAGGAGACCAGGGCATGCTGCCATCCCACAGCCTGGGCCTGGTGTGCCCCAGCCCTGCGTGCCTCCCCACAGACCCTGAGGCTTCACAGCAGCCAAAAGGCTTCATCTAGGGCACCTGATACCCTCTACTACGCATGCAAAGAAATGGCTAAGAGCCATGGGCCCACACTATGACCTTCACTCCTCTGCACACACCCCTGCACCGTGCCACAACTTGAGAGAGCAAAAAGCTCAGATACCAGGTTGTCCAGCTTGAAAATAGATCCTCACGGAGATCATGTGGGAGTGCATTGGGCAGGATCTTGGTCTCGTGTAGGACTACCCAAGGCAGGCTTCCAGAAAAGGGAGCATGAGGCATATCTTCTCTGCAGATGCCCTCAGCGGGGACTCTTAGGCGTGGTGCAGGCATGGAATATGGATTTTGCAGACCAGTGATAGGGCTCTGTATAGACCACAGAGTTCATCCTGTGGCAGCAGGTGCAGAACTCAGGGTCTCCAGCTACATGTGGGGAGGCCAGGTCAGCTACAGGCACTGGCCATTCTACTGGACTCCCATGTTGAGACAAAGGGTGTGGATTTCTGGGTGGACATGGCAGGGGATTGGCCTCACCTTTGAGGTCATATGTCACATGTGGATCATGTCATCAGGGTGATCAGAAGGCTAACATCTGTCTCCAGTATCCCCTCCCCTGCCATGCCTGTTCCTTTTCTGGGGATACCAACTTCTGTGTGCCCATTTGTGAGTCTCGCCCACTCGGGGGTATAGCTGGTACCTCCAAGAGCCAGGAAGGCAGAGCCTGAGCTAGGTGTCCTGTGTCTGGAGTGATACTGTTCCTTCCACTTACCGTTGGGTCAGGCTGCTGGGTGCTCAGCTCAGCAGTGCCCTTGGCCATGGCCTTGTGGGCACTGAGACACCAGCAGAGTGAGTTCAGACCCCCTGATAGGATGTATCCCTCCCACTCAAGCCCTTCCTGAAAGGACTCAGGAGGGGCTTATCCACATAGCTCTGGCTTTGTTCTAGCCAGCCTGCCATTCCTAGATACCCTTACTCCCTCAAACTGAAGGGGAAGAGGGTAAATTTGGATAGAAAGATGAATTGGGGGTGGAGGTGTTAAGATCTAAGTAGTTCAGGCTGGCCTTGAACTTGCAGTGATCCTTCTGTCTCAACGTCCCTAGTCCTGGGACTACACGTGTGTGCCACCACATCCAGCATGGCAAGATGACGCATGTACTAGGATTGCAAGTTCAAGGCCAGCCTGGGCAATTTAGCAAGACCCTGTCTCAAAATAGAAAGTGCTAAGAATGTACCTCAGTGTGGGCACACCCCTGGGCTCAATCCTTAGTACTGAAGAAAAACAAAAAGCCACTTGCCCAAGGCCAGAGCATCCTTGACTTCAGCCTCAGCCATTGCTGTTTCCAGGTTGGTAGAATGTGGGCAGGATCATGATCTCTCCAGGGCCTTTCACAGTCCCTCACAGGAACCTGGCTAGCCCTGCTCAGCAGCACACATGCCCCCACAAATCTGCTTGGACCAGAGCCACCACTTCCCCAGCCCTGGAGATGTAGGGGTTCCTGCTGCACGGCCCAGCCCCTCCTGCAGGGCAGGGGTGGGGTAGATGGGGCTGCAGTGGGGTCTGCTGGATGGGACCCAGCCCACCTGCCCTGGCCAGTGTCCTCCTACTGCTCCACTGTTCTCTGCACACTCAGGTTCACAGTTGCCCCTCAAGGAAAAACGAGAGGATTGATACTTGGCCGTCCAGCCATGGCCCAGCCCCCATGTTAATGCAAAGTTTGTCTGTGGGATGGAATGTTCACCAGAGGGAGGAAAATACAGAGGAGCCACCATGGTTCTTGTCACCTGCTTGTCTGGGTGGGTGTGACTGTATGTACTCCGCCTGATGCCCACAGGTTCCCCCACATCAGGGCACAGCCGTTGAGTATCCAAGTGTCCTTGTCACACTGTGGGACAGACACAGATGGCACCTCCCAGATCCCAAATGGCAGCCTGCTCTTGTTCAGATCTGCTCCTTGGAGATCGTGCCTGAGGTTGTCTGAGTTGCTTGCACGGTAACCTTTTCAAGTGAAATTAGGGCAGTCTGTCTTGCCGGGAACTCCAGGACTGAGGGAGAGAGATGGTTCACATGCTAGACAAGCCCATGCTGTGTGCTATTTTCTCAGCACTAACTTTTCTGGGAGATTGGTCACCAGGTTCGTTGGTCCTCTCTGGTTCAACAACTGTGCTCTTTCCAGTCTGTAGCTTTGGTGTCCTGGTTTATTTTCAGTCTACTTACTGCTTGTAGCCAGTATTTTTATTGCACTAACAGTTGATACAGGTTTTATATTGAGATGTGTTTTGAATCACGTACATACTACATCACCTGACACAGTGCAGTATATGACAGCATTTGTGTTGTGTAGCATTCAGACACCCAGCGTGGAGGCTGAGGTTCCAACTGCCGTCCCAAGGCCCCTGAACTTTATCAGCTAGGGTGGGTGTCTGGCCTGAGGTCCCTTGTACATAGAAATTGTTTTGTGCATTTGAAGTGTAATCCCAAGAACATCTATCTATGGGAGAGAAAATGCATTGCTGAAATTTTGATTTTCATATCACTTCTATTTTTCATCAAACCCAGAGTGCCAGAGACTAACAGCACTGAGAGGAGTGCTGACACTGAGGCCATAGTCAGCCCCTGCTGCACCTCATCTTGCTCATTTGGTTTCAGCCCAGAGCTGCTCACCTTGTAGAAAAGAGTCCTGGCCTGTGCGGTGGACACAGAATCTAACAGGGCTCTTTGGGCAGCCTGGGGTCCACACCTGGGGCAAGCAGGAGGCCTGGTGTAGCATTCTTAGATCCTCCTTTCCCCCAAGAGATCTCCCCCAGAATGGGGGCCTTGCAGGCTTTACTGGGGGCTTGGATTCCTTTTATAGTTTTTTTTTATGTTAATGCAGGCTATTTGCAAACTCTAAGTGAGATCACATGGGCAGGTGCACTGCAAAGTAACAGGTGCATCAACATTGTCATTTACTAAGTTGAGACCCCTCCTATGTGTACAGCCCAGCAGCCAGAGAAAGCTGGGTCTCTGGAGAGGTGTGGGAACACCTGCCTCTGGGGGACAGCAGCCCCTGGTCTGTGGCTGTGTGTCCCTCAGCCTGTAGCCGCTGCCCACTACCCTCCTTGTGCATATGGTGCACTGTCGCTCACCTGTCACCTCACTGTTCTAAGGCAACCTGGCTACCCGGTGCCACTGTGTCCCAAGGACAGTTTGTGTCTGGTGCCCAGGGTACTATCCCTTTGTAATGTTGAACCTCGTGCATCTAGAGACTGGGACACACTGGTCTAGTCAGTCCTGATGCCACAGTGGACACTCTCCATGCCAGCACTTCCACAGAACCCCTCAGCCCTAAGTGGGGCCTTTCTGCTGGCTCAGGGACAGCCCCGTTGGGTAGAAGCATTTGCCTTTGTAGCCTGGTGACCTGCACAGCCACTTACTCAGAATGGCAGTCCCTCCCCATTTTAGGGACCTCACAGGACTTGGGTGGACCACAACTGGCAGGAGTGCTGTGGAGAGACCATGTCCCAGTTGCTTCCCCCCGCATCCCTTTCCTTTGAAGAGGACCGGAAAGAGGCAGTGCACATATGGTCCAGCAGCTGTGCCCACCTCCCTGGCAGGCTGCAGAAGCAGGGTTCAGGGTCATTGTCAGCCCATAAGGCCCTCACATAGTTCCCACACAAGACGCACCCTGTTCAATTGGGAAAGGCAGGACTTACCATTCAGTGACCCCCACCAAGTCTCACATCTGCTAGCTGTGCTCTTCATGTGGCCCTGAGGCGTGGCTCTTCTTGGGGTATTCTTCGCTTCTTCAGGCTTGAGCCTGGGCACTGACCGCTGCCAAGAGGTCCAAAGCACAGCTACTGCAGCTTCCACACTGTGTACCTGATGCAGTGTAGCTCTGCATTCTGGGCTCTCCAGTAACCCTAAGAGGAACAGCGAAAGCCCGAGTCCCCTTGCAGATCCCCTGTGTGGGTGGCCTGGGCCCTCAGCATTCAACCCAGTGCTGTGCCAGGCTCAGATCCCACTGCTTCTGCCCCTCAGTCTCAGTCTTGCCCTCACCCTCTGGCACCTCTTCCTGTGGCTCCTCACGGGGAGTATACCCATCTGCCTCTGGCTGTCCAGGTCCCTGGTAAATGTGGATGTCCTTCCTGGAGGCAGCTGGGCCTGTAGTGCCCGGAAGTCCCTGGGGAGTGATCAAAGTACCCCTCCTATGTGACCAGACCCCTGTGACCCAGGCCCCTAAGGTCTGGGGCACTGGGCTCAGGGGTGCTGAAAAGTCAGTTCATGGGACTCCACACCCCTCCTCATCTCTCCAGACCCTCTTCCTGCCTGCTGGCTCCCCTCAAGGTGTGGGACAGGAGCTGGGTAGAGGAGCCAGTTGGATCGTAGCCTCAGAGGCAAACTCCCCAAGAGGCTCAGTCACCCCCTGTCATGCTGCTCCCCTTGTCCCTCAGATCCAGAGACCCCTTTGGGCACCCTGCCCCCTCCTCCCCTACAGTGCATACAAGGGTCCTGCATGGGTGCCAGGAGAGTCCTCTTTGAGGGGAGGAGCTAGAGGGAGAGGTGTCCTGGGAGTGGGCATTCTGAGGGAACCTGCCAGGAGGAGGGACCTCTTCTGCCTCTTCGTTTTTGTCCTGGCCCAGGGCTCTGAGAACCTGGCTGCATAGGGTGCTCACCCTTCCTGGAAGTGCTGGGGTGGAGCACGCCAGACTCCTGGCCTAGGTCACAGTAAACACTGTGTTCTGGTTTTTCCAGGAAAGACGAAGTGGGTGGACAGCTGCTGGAATGGTCTCAACCCCTCTCCCGACCACAGCAGCCCGACACCCACTTGGCGCTCTTGGAGTCCGTGCCTCTTGTTTGCTCATGGGGGAGCAGAGGGAGGGGGGACCTTGCTTCCTGGTGCTGTGGCTGGGAGACAGTGCTGCAAGAGACCAGAGGCTGTCCCAGCCACTTCCCTCCCTTTGAGGTTGTCACCATGGGGACCCTTTGGGGTTAAAGGCCATGCCAGCCACCAGTGTATCCCACCCCACTGGCCAGAAAGGAGCAGGCAGCAGGCACAGTCTTTAAGAATGCTACCTTTTGCTGGCCATGCAGTGACAGCACCAGGTTCATTCAAGAAGGGGCTGGGCAGGCTGGATGACAGCCATCCCTGACTCTGCAGCCAGGCTGGGGAGTGGGAATAGTGCTGCACAGGCCTGGAGGGGGATCCGCAGCAGGCGAACTCAGGGATGCAGTCAGCTCCAGCAAAGCCAGGGCCTCTCTTCCCTGAAGCCCCTCTCTCTATCCTCACATGATAATCTCCAACACTGTGATCCCACAGCTGAGATGCTACCTGTGCAACCCCAGCCAGTCCTCAGGGATGGGCTCTTGCCATGGGGGTGAAGGGCTGGGGAGCCTGCAGCACACCCTCCCTGAGTCTAGTCCCCCAGCCTGACAAGTGCTATCCTTGACTTCCAGGGGGTGGCAGCGAGCAGAGTGCAGGACACAGTCCCCCAGCTGTCCTCAGAGGAGAGGAGAGTCCTGGAGAGGAAGTTGAAGAAGGAACGGAAGAAGGAGGAGAAGAAGCAGCTGCGAGATGCAAGGGTCTCAACAGTGCAGACTCCACCGGCTAAGCGCTCAGGCGCAGAGCTGGCCCTGGACTACCTCAGTGGGTAAGAGCCATGCACACTTATGCAAGACGGCCAAGGTCAAGGAGTCCCTAAGTACCCTGTTCATACATGGCACCCTCAACCACTGTTGACCCCAGAAAGTCCATAAACGGGAGGTGGTCATAGGGCCTACAGTGGCCTCAGAAGAGCCATTTCTCCAAAGATTCGGCCTTGCTGGAGGTGGAGGAGGGAAACATAAAGGTGAGGGTGGGGTCTGGAGACCAATGCCAACCAAGCAAGTGCCCGAGCTGACAGGATTTCATACAGCTCCACTCCCAGATGCCCCTAGCCCACCCAGCTGGACACACATCTAGGCAACCTTGGCTGGGCCCTCATGGCTTCTCCCTGGATTTTCTGAGCACGCCCCACAGCTGTAGTTCTGGTTCTGCCTGCATGAGAAGGGCTGTCCCACCACAGGGGAAGTGCTGCCCATGTCTGACCCCTCCTGTCCACCCCGTGCTGATTTACTCTCCAATGGAAGAATGAGAGACATGATGCTGGCGGAGAGGTGGACACAGGTCATGTGCCTGCGTGTCCTTCTCTGTGGAGCTACAGGACGCAGGTGGTATGGTGGCGGGTGGGGGCAGTGGTGAGGGGGGTACAGATCCCAGCTGGGAGGGTGACAGGTGAAGAGTACACATCAGAGGCAGCCACACAAATGTAGATGTGCTTAGCACTGCTGAACTGCACTCTAGAAGACAGTAAGACATTTTGTGTCCCATGTGTCTCCAGTTAAACCCATGGACCTTGCTACTGGTTGAACATGATAAGACCAGGTGACAGGTGACCAGGGTGCCAGCCCAAGAGGGGTCAGAGGGGCAGTTGAGGGGTGGCCGGGTGGCACACAGTCACAGATGTCTGTACTGCTGACTGCTGTGGAGAGCACCCACCTCCCCACCCTCACCAACGTGGTGAGCCCCGGCGCAGATGAGGTCAGCCCTGGGAATGTTGCAAGGACGCAACCTCGGTGACATGGTGCTAAGGGGCACTGGGGGCCACCAGAGGCTGCTCAAAGGAAGGGGAAGAAGCCCACTGGTGTGTCTTTCCAGCGCCTTCTGCTTCTTACTGGGCATGAGGCGTGGGAAGTATTTCTAAAGCCCCTTCTTTTCCACAGGGCAGGTGAGGCAGCAATAGGGGCTAGGAGGCAGCAACAGATGCCTGGCGCTGTCTACAGCCATACCACCCTGAACGTGCCCGATCTCGTCAGATGCCTGGCGCTCTGGGGTAGGCTCTGAAGGTGGTACCGGCTTCCTAGAATCCCTGGAAGAACCCACACAGACCCTGCCTGCACACCATCCATTCACACCAGCACTATGTCCTGGGACCAGCAGGGGCTCCTGAGGCTGCACCCTCTTTCCTCTCCTACTCTCCCCTTGCTGCCAGTCTGACCCTCTCCTGCGTCCTGCCACTCCTTTCTCTAGGCTGATCCAGCAGGCTCTGCCCTGGACTCCAGCCCTCACCCAAAGGCACTGTTTCTATGAGCATAAACTGAAGTAAGGCCTCGGTCTTGGGGGCAGATTGGTGGCCAGACCTCTCTGCGAGTTCCGCAATGTCCCCAGGGGCTCAAGGCAGGTTAAAGTTGGCTTGACCAGTTGTTCTCACTGGATCTGTGTAGCCAGCAGGTGCAGAGGGCTGGCACATTCCTCCACCCTGAGCCCCCCAACTATAGCTGGTATAGCCTGCTGGTCTCAGCAAGAATGGGTCAGGCGAATCAGTAAGGACTGGGCCTCCCTACTTTGAGTCTGTTTTCTGCAACTAGAATTATGCTCTGGGCCCCTGGCCACTCATGTTCCCCAGTCCTAGGCCGCAGGCAAACTGCTGTCCACCTCCGTGGTATTGCTCTGGGATACCGGATTCACACAGCAATCTCTTCCCAGTGCACTGATCCCACTGCCAAGACCCTGGCCCACATCCTGGCCTCATGTGTTTCCTGTAGCAGCGATCCAAAGCTCCTTTCCCAACTGTGCTTACTGCCCTGACACCTGCAGCATAAGTTTGGGGTACAGGGTGTAGCACTGGGGGGCTGACAGGAGCAGCCCTGTCAGCCTGTGTTGTAAGAAACTCGAGCACAAGGTGCACTCCACCCATGTCTCGGTCCCCTAACTGGAGCACCCCAGGCTACAGGCATCCTTTCTTCTCCCTCAGGGTGAGGCACACCTCAAAGTCCAAAGCTGCCTTTGTCCCCTGTGGGCACAACAGCCCCCACTGGCCACTGATGCCCGCCCAAGCTCCCTGCAGGAAGAGGGCTATTGGAGTTTGCTGCCTCATAGAGTAGGAACTTCTTGAAGAATGACTGAATTTAGGAGATTGAGAATGTTCACCCTGGGGTTGTAAAATCACAGGATTGTGGGGCTGGAAAGAAGCTGTGAACCAGCCATTCTCCAGGTCCTGTTATAGACACAGCCACCCCAGATGGGCTGAAGGGAACCTCAGCAAGCATGCTGAAGTGGCAGGTCCTCAGTGACGGTGCTTCACCTCGGCTGGGACAATCCCACAAAGCCTCTGAGACTCCGTGGCCTCAGCGTCTAGCACAGGCGAAAGGTCAGCTGCACAGGAAGCCTCGTTCCTTCCCCTGCCCCTGAGGTGTCTGTCTCGGTTTCCCCAGATGGGTCCAGAAGCACCAGAGCTGGAGGTTCCAGAAGACAAGGCAGACGTGGCTCCTGCTAAACATGTATGACAGTGACAAGGTCTGTATACCATGGGAACAGCCTGTAGAGGACAGGGCTCCAGGGGGCTAAAGCCACAACCGGAAGCACTATGCTCATGGTCCCACTTGGTGCCCACCTTATTTGTTCCCACACTGGAAGAAATGGAGGCAATACCTACCTACCCAGGATGCTGGCTCCAGCCTGGAAGGCCAGGCAAATAGGCCAACCTGGAGGCCGTCTGCCTGTGTCTGTGTGGGAGTGTGGAGGCCACCTGCTTATGAGTGTGTGTGTGTATGTGTGTGCGTGCGTGTGTGTGTGTGTGTGTGTGTGTGTGTGACACTTGTTTCCCCGTGGACTGCAGCCTTGTCAGAAATCATGAGATAAAGGGTTTACATCTGCATCCTGTCCTTATGACAGGACCTCGCTGTCCCAGTTACTGTTGCTTTCATAGGCTTGGAAATCAGAAGTATGGGTTGCCAACTACTTTTAACAGGACTCCTGGCCCCTTCTCTTCTCAGTCCCCTCCCCGCCTTCTGGAGGAAGGGCTCAGCCACTCCTGCAGCTGGGCGGGGTTCTGAGTAACAGGGATTTGGCTCTCTTGGCTTCAGTGCTGCTGGCTTGAACGTCTTCCTCCTTAGGTCTGCTAATCCCTCTCCAGGTGATCGGCTCTCCAGCCCCAAGACGCTGCCACAGTGATCTCTTCACCCATTCTTTGTTGATTGCTTTCTTGAAAATGTAACTGTAAATTTGGTGGCACTTCGGGGGAGCGTGGCGGGGGCCAGCCTTTTTAACCCACAAGAGCATCTAAGTGGCCGCAAGATTGTTCCAGAGTCTCCTATGTACCTGTCTGTCCTCGCTCACAGAGCAGGGAGCCCTTTGCATGGTACAAGAACACTGTGGGCTGGTGGCCCCAGAGGTCATCTTAGTCACTTCCGTCCGTGCTGAGACATCATACTTGACACGCACAATCTAAAGGAGAGGTTTATTTTGATTTTTTATTTGTTCTTCTTTTTGGTCTCATTTGTTTGTTTGGGGGGGTTGTTTTGGTTTGGGTTTTAGGGGGGTAGTTATTGTGGCGCACAGTCTGTGGAAGTTTCAGTCCATACTTCCAGGGTGGGACTACATGGCAGGGAGACCTGGCAGAGGAGAAGCTGCTCATGGCTGGTGCAGGGAAGCAGTGAGATGAAAGAAGCTGGGGAGGGAGATACAAACCCTTCCTGGCCACCTGCAGTGACCCCCTCCTTACAGCCAGACCCCACCTCTTCACAGCAAGTCCATTGTAAACCGCTATAATTGAATCACCTTGCAAAAGCCTCACCTCTGAGGCCGTGGGTCTTTAGGGGGACATCCAGGCATAAATCATAAAAGAGGGTAAAACCTAAGGTGCCAGACTGGGCACCTTGTCCCTCCACTGCTAGGGCCCCTATTGTCACAGCCATCCTTGCCTTGACACTCCGCTCCTTCCCCTGCCAGGTCCCGGAAGAGCACTTCCCCACCCTGCTGGCCTACCTGGAGGGGCTGCAGGGCAAGGCCCGTGAGCTGACCCTGAAGAAGGCAGAAGCCCTGATGCAGGAGCTAGACATGGTGGGGTCAGATGCTGCCCTGCAGGAGAAGGCCTCACGCCTGCGCCAGGTGCTGCAGCTGCTGTCCTAGCAAGGAGTGTGGGGGACACTTGCACCTGGCATTGTGGGCCCTCAGATGTGCAGGGTTCAACAGGAACAGTTTGGGCTATGGTCTCCCCTTCGTGACGAGGGGTCTTTATGCCTTCAGAGGGATCACCAGACTCACCCTGCACCACGAAGTTGCTGTCACACAGATGTCTATTTTTCTACCAGGGATGTTTTAGCAACTTGCCAGTGCTGGTCCTGTACCAGCTGCAGCTCCTCCGGGTTGGAGTAAGGTGTGCCCCAGGTTGGGGACAAGTGCAAGGAAATCCCACAGGGGCTGCCATCTTCCCATGCCTGCGTGGCCACATAATCAATAAAAACAAGCTACTGGCTGTGTTCTTGTTTTGTGCGTCCACACTTTCATTGCATGTGGATCTGACATCCTTCTCGGCATGAGCACACCCAGGCCCCACGCTGTCCTGTGCAGCAACCTCCCCAGGACAGTGTCCTGCTCTGGCATCAGAGCTCCATATGTGACAATCTCAGTGGTCAGTGCTGACTGACCACTTCTGTCAGCCTCTTCTCCAGGTATTTAGCGACCATCCCAGCTAGGGCACACACTGCACAAGACAAGGCATCTGCGGGTTCCCCACCCCCTGACCCCCAAGTGACAGATGTGCCGACCCAGCCTAGGTAGCTGTAGGGGAAGCTGCCAGTGATGGGAATGTGCCAGCCCGAGCCAAGAGGGCTGGGGCTGAAGCCAAGGTGCCTTCAGGAGACCTCAGGCTCTGAGGGCAGCCAACAGCTCTGGGCTGGGTGACCCAGAAGGGCAGCCTTCCCCTTGCCCAGGTGGTGGGGTAGGGTAAGACTGCAGTGGTGTTGCTGATCACAACCCGGACAGAAGACAGGCTTTGTCCCAGGCCAAGGGTCTTGACATCTCATGATCATGACCACCTTGGCCAGGCGTCATCTGCAAATCACCTTTGGCCTCATCTTGGCCAGGCCAAATCAGCCCTGACCCTGACCCCAGATGCTGCTGTGATTTCAGGTTTAATCACCTTAAACATCAAGCCGGGGGCCCTGTGCATGTTCTACTCCTCTTGTCACCTGTCCACTGTCTCATGGACAGACCCTAGGCTCTGGGCTGGGAGAAAGCTGAGGGTTATGCCACCTGGGCCTCTGACCCTGCCCTGCTGTGGCCAAGCCGCTGTTCCTCGCAATATGTGGCCCTGCCCCTGCCCACAGCACAGCTGGGATCGTGGTAGCACGTGCAGATGCTAATGTGCGTTTAGTGGCCCTGGGGGACAGGAGGTGAGCCCTGAACCTTAGTGCCCTAGGAAAAGAGCCTCCCACATGGATCAGAGGGGCACCTGCACAGCTCTGTAGCAACACTGCCAAGGAAGGTGCTGGTCCAGTTCAGTCAGGTGCCAGTGGGTTGTGCCCAAACTAAGTGCCCCAAGACACAGGTAGGTGGTGATGGAGATCTACAAGCCACACAAGAGGGTGGGGAAGGAATCAGGGTTGATGGGTCTGAAGCCGTAGCTCTAGGTCTCCTTGCAGCCCAGTTATAGAGGGAGAGGGGATGGAAACCTTGCTTTCAGTGGACACAGTGTTGGAGACCTGAGCCACTTTCCCTCACAGATGGTCCCCTGACACCACTGGAGGAGCCTCTTTCCTTCCCGGGGCCCCTGCCCCACTGGGCACAGAGTACAGTCTGGCAGGAGTGCAGGGGGAGTACAGAGATGTCAGCTGCAACCAAGCTCAGGAACCAAGAAGCTCCTTGAGGTCTCCTTGGTGCCAGATGAGGTGGCACCGAGGGCACCCCAGGGGGAAGCCACTGTGGAGCCGTCAGCTCTCAGGATTGAGCTGTGGGTGCTTGGCTTGCATGGGATGACCTGGGCCTGGTGAGTGCCACCTCCCAAGGATGGCTGTTCACCTTTTCAGCCCCGACCGTAAACAACCCAGCGTCCATCAACAGGGAAACAGACTGGAGTGCATGTGTTAGCTGGCTTTCGGTTTCAGAGGTTTCAGTCCGTGGTCACTAGGCTGTGTTGCACCTGGACCAGTGGGGAGGAAGAACATTGTGGTGGGAACGTGTGGGGAAGCAGAGCCATTTACCTCGTGGCAGGCAGAAACTGAAAGCAAGGGAGAGCACCAGAGAGGAAGGTGGAGGCCAGACACAGCTCCCAGTGCCACACGCTCCTGTCTCCATTGCTCTTGATCACACCACCACCAACCACCTTAGGACCATAGTGAAGACCATGGCATCATGCTGGAGTCATAGCCCTCCAGAACCCATCACCTTTCTAAAATCCAACCAGGCTGAGGGACAGAAGCCACACAGACAAGGACAGGCTTTGTGACTCTATGAAATTCTAGAAGCTGCAAGTTGACCAACAGTGACAGGGACAAGACACCTGGGCTGGTTGGAGGGGCAGGCAGGGCTCAGGGTGGGACACCCAACCCCAACTAGGTGGCCCCAACATAAGTGTTTGCAGATTGCAGAACCCACCAGACCACACACTTCATGTATGTTAATAATTCCTCAACAAAGTTGATTTTCAGAAGCTCCTCTTCCGCGGGGGGCCTTCCAAGGAAGGACACTCCTGCAGGACAGACCACAGGCACCCCACCACCACAGTGCAAGGTCACAGGCACCCCCACGGGGTGGAGGTCACCAGTATACCCTCAAGACAGAAGTCACAGAGACAGTTTCAGGTCAGAGGTCACAGACCCGGGTGAAGGATGAAACCCACATTTGTGGTTAGTGCCAGAGAAGGCAACAGTAGCACCATGTTTCTTCCTGTGTGTCTTCATCAGGCTTGTGTATGCTTTGGACCACTAGATAGCACTGCTCAGAAGTCAGGCACGTTCTCAGGGCACACAGTAGACAGCGTAGGAGCTTCCAAGTGGGGCACTGCAGACCTCCACTGCCGCTGGGAGGATGCTAAGGAGCATGGTCCAGCTCCTACTCAGCACCCCCACAGGCCTGGCTGTCCCAGAGGAATCACTGTGGGCTCCCTCCTCACAGCAGGTGATGGTGGCTCGGAGCTTGTTCTGGGTCCACTCCCTCACATTTCTGCTCCTGGAGTGGCTGCCTGCCTCGTTCCTCGTTCCTGCTTATATTTTACATGACTGGTGATTGAGCCCAGGGCCTTCATGCTGAGCTACACCCTCAGGCTTTTCTAATTTTTTATTTTGAGACATTAGTCTCACTGTTACCCAGGATGGGCTTGAACTTGCAGTCCTCCTGCCTCATCCTCATAGAGTGCTGGGATCACAAGTGTGTGCCACTACACCCAGCTCCCATTCCCTTTGACATGCCTGCCTAGGGTGCCCCCAACTCCAGCTCACCAGGCTCTCAAAAAGGCTGGTGTAAACTAGTGCCCGGTACCACACTGAACCCCCACTAAAGTCTGATGCCCAGACAGATAACCTTGTGTGCGCGTGTCCTGCAGGGGTCCACACTGGAGGAGCCCATCCCAGAGCAGTCTCGGAGCTGTGGGGGCCAGGTAGCTGTGTGCCTCCACCACAGTGGGGACAGAGGTCGGCAAACAACCTCACAGGATGGGCTGGGAACCAAGCACAGCCGCCAAGGTGTTCAGCCCAGCCCGCACGGGAGGCTGTGGAGCCCAGTGGGCAGTGGGTGCCACCTGGCCCCAGGTCCTGCCCTCAAGGTTTCAACGTGTCATAGCAGTGGGGAGAGTGGAACCTTTGCTGGGCTTTGTGCATTTGGGCGCCTCAGTTTCCCATCTGCACCAGGCTCCATGAGCAGCCAGTCCTTCCGGTGGTGGCTGCCCTGAATAGGGGTCTTTGACTTCCCAGGGGCATGAGTGTGATGGGGCCTGAAGAACTTGCCAGCAGCTGCTCTGTCCCCTGATGTGCCCCCCAAGGCCCCAGGACCTCCCTGTCCTCAGCACCAGCACCCTTCCTGTGGGCACCCCTCCTTAGGGCCCTGCTGGCCCTGGGATTCTGGTATCTCAGCCCTGGGTTACCTTAATCCTGCACCTCCCAACAAAGTTTATTGGTCCTCCAGCTGTTTGATCCATTTCATACATGGGTAAACTGAGGCCCAGGCTTCTGGTCCCCAGCACCTTGGAGTAGACCAGGACCCTCCAGCTGCAGCTGGGGAGCATCTTGCATCTTAGGGAGCACACTAGCTGGAAGAACCAAGGGCACCTTTTGGTAATACAGCAGAGGCCTCCAGCCACTGCCCCACAGGACCTCCAGAACAGGGCACATGCAGGAGAACCAGCCAGGTCTGGTTGGTGCAGGGTGACGCTGGCAACACCAGCCAAGGCTGATTTATAGTCCACGGTGCCCCTGGGCACAGACACCACCCACTGTAGGTATGGGGGCATCTGACAGACACTGCCCCTGGCTGGGGTGTGATGTGGGGCTCAGGGAGATGTGGGGCTCAGGGAGATGTGGGGCAACATGAGGCCTCCTGGGGTCTGAGTCGGCTTAGGGACATGTCCAGTCTGTACTGGGGGGCCTGGCTGGCCAGGGGGCCAGAGTAGAGGAGAGTGTGGTACTGGGGATGCAGGAGCCTGGGGCCTTGGGAGAGATAGATGGGGGCCATAGGGGTCATGTTCCCCCTCTGCGGCACCCAAGCAAGAGTCCGATTTCCCACCCATGGTGGATGCAATCTGCACACAGAAGCCAAAAGCTGAATGCCTGACCCTTTGTGACTGTGGGCGGTGTGAGTCCCCCTGCCATCCATCCTCAGAGACGCCGCCGTGCCCTGCCAACTACCAGGCACCCCAACGTGGTTGGGAGGGAGTCACCTAGTGGAGCGCCCTAGTGCCGGGGCACTGCACACAGGGCCTGGGCCTGGGGCCTCATGGTGAAGGCCAGGGCAGGCATGGTGTCCAGGGCAGCAGGGCTGATGCCAGGTGGGGGCTGCAGGTGGTAACGCTGGAGCAAGCCAGCCAGCAGCAGGAAAAGCTCGGTCCTGGCCAGGCTCTCTCCAACGCAGACACGGCGGCCTGTGGGAAACCGAAGCACCGTGTGGGGCCTAGGCCTCTCCTGGAGCGGGGAAGGGATGCCCTGCAGGGTAGGAGTGACTGGGGTTGCTGTGGCCTCTGACCCACCAGGGCCATGGTACCTGCAGAGAAAGGCAGGAAGGCTGGCCGCTTCAAGAAGTGCCTGTCCGAGTCCAGGAAGTGCTCTGGGTTGAACTGCCTGGGGGTCGCCCACTGGGTCTTGTCCAGCAGTACCGAGGTCAGCAAGGGGATCACAGGCGTGCCCTATGGGCACAGAGGTATCACTGCTCAGGGAAGCCTCTGGAACCCAGGAGGGACCCCAGGACACAAGGGAAAGACCCTTGGGACACCCAGGGAAGGACCCCCCCAGGACAGAGCGAGATACTCTGATCTAGCTCTGACACCCCAGCAGGAAGACAATTTCGTGACCAATAACCCCTTTTCCTGCCTCCTCCCAGTGAGCCTGAGACCCTCAGGTCTCTCCCCTTGTCTGGGTCCCACTTGTTCCCCATGGAAGGAGAGAGGCCGGTGGGCCCACCTTGGGGAGCAGGTAGCCACCCAGCTGGGTGTCAGTGGCCGTGCAGCGGGGCACATGGGGCAGCAGCGTGATGTAGCGCTGGACCTCGTGCAGCACCGCGCTGGTATAGGGCAGCTGCTGCTGGTCCTCAGGTTTCGGGAGCCTCCCAGCACCCAGCACGCGGTCTAGCTCCTCCTGCACGCGACCTGTGCCAGAGGTGGGTACCGTGCTAGTAGGAACCATCCCTTCGCCCTGGGCTCCCACCCAACTGTGCTGGGCCTCACCTTGAATGTCCGGGTGCTTGGCCATTAGGAGGGCCGCCCACTGCAGCGTGGCCGAGGTGGTCTCGGTGCCGGCCATCAGCATGTCCAGCGTGCAGGCCACAACATTGGCCTCGGTGAACAGGCCCAGGTGATCATCCCCCTGTGAAACAGGCGATGGGGCTCAGTGGGGAGGTCTGGGGCCCTTTTTCCAACCCATGCATTCAGTCTGACCCTGGGCCTGGGACAGAAGAAGGTAGACTGGGCAGGAACACACGGACACAGCATCTGGCCTCCCACTTCACAGACACGAGACCACAGCTCGGGGAGACCCCAGATGGGAACACGGCGCTCCCTACATGGAGCGCCATGGGGGACCATGGCGGTCCCTCCCAGCCCCAGCCCCTGAGAAGGAGCCCCGTCTCACCTGCACCTGACCCTGCTGGATCAGGGCATCCACATAGCTCTGTATGGGGCCACCCCTGGGTGTGGTGCGCTGCCGCACCTCCAGGATTGTCTTCAGGATGGCTCGTACCTTTTCGATCTTGCGCAGGACAGGCCGGTGCAGACCAAGAAAGATCCCCAGCCGTGGATAGATGTTAAACAGCTTGGAGCAGAGGACAGGTTGATGAAGTGCTTGGTTGAAGCAGTCTGCCTGGCTCGACAGCTGTGCCAGAGCATGTGAGGCCCATGGCCACAAGAGGGCGCTCACTGCCTTTCTGGGGACTTAGAAGCCTCCGTCGCGTGCGGAAAAGAGCCATTGGATGGTAGCACACACGGATGGCTGTGTGCAGGTCCAGACAGGCTGCCCAAACTAAGCGCCCTCCCAGAGCAAGGAGGATGGCAGAGAAACAGGTGCCACATGGAAGTGACCCCATGGGCCTGAGTTGCAGAGAAGATCCATAGCCTCAGCCCAGCCCTCAGCCGTGGGCTCACAGCAGATGGGCTCAGAGATGCAGGACGCTTGCCTCCCCAGGGCATCGACACCCACAGGTGGAAAATGCCACATAGGCTCCACCCCAAGGTGTGGAGCTGACACAGTCAGGGAAGACCAAGGACCACCTGTTGCATGGGCTGCCTGGCAGGGCTACACTGAGCCACGTACGCGGCTCCAGGGGCAGGTGGCCAGCCCTACACCCACGAGGAGCAGGGCCCACGCTGAGGGCAGTGAATCCAAGGTGGGAAGCCCAAAGCCTCCCCCTCACTGCTGCCCAAACCACACCATGCCTGCCTCTCCTCACAGAGCTTTGTGCCCGGGACAGTGGTGACAAGGGATGACCGACTGAGCCCGGCTGTCACTTCCGGGGACAGCACACTAGCATGTAGGGCTCCGTAAAGGCAGTTAGAAATGGCAGTGACCAGAAGTACAAAGTCCTCAAACTTTGGCGAAGAATGGAATGTAAACCTAGGGGCTCCTGGACATTGGAAGGGACGATCTAAGAGCTTCTGTGGTGTGGTAACAGACCCATGACAGCCTGGCGGGAGCGGTCTGGGGACCCCAGGGCCACAGTCCTGGGCAGGAAAACCTGGCCCTGCCCCCATTTTTGAGCAAGTGCATCTGTTGCTGACGGGGGCCTAGAGGGAAGATAGAGACCCCTGGCTTGGACCCCATTTCTCAGAGCATACACCAGCCGGGGCCACATGGATGCTGCCTGAGGCCAGGGACTCTGAGCCTCAGCTCCCAGCAGGGCAGCAACCTCTTACCTGCAGGCTGGGTGACCCTAAGAGGACCATGACCTCATCAATCAGACCTAGCAGGGACTGGAACACAGGGTCCTGGTAGTCGAAACGCTGGCCGAAGAGGAGCGTGAACGTGATGTTAGAGGGAGCCCAGCCCAGCAGGGCCAGGGGGAAGGGCCGGCCTGTGGGGAGACAGGACTCAGGCAGGTGGGGCACCTTTAGGGCCATCAGGAAGGGCCAGCTTTGAGGAAACAGTTCAAAGTGGAGGCCCCAGGCAGGGGTGTCCAGCCCCAACTCACCTCTGAAGCCATCCAGCTTCCCTGTGAGACTCGCCAACTCCTGCAGCACTTTGCCAGCCACTGGGCCCTGCCCCACACCCAGGCTGTGCAGCACGCGCACCGTGAACCTGCGGGCAGCCCGCCAGCGTGCCCCGGAGGAGAAGAAGATGCCTGCAGCAGAGGTTGCAGAGACTTGGACGAACCTGCCCCATCCCAGAGATTCAGTAGGGAGCAGCCGGGCCCCGTACACACACCCAGCACCCTCCTGTCCCTCCCAAGGGCTGCCCAGGAGCCCTCTACACCTACCACCGCCTTGCTGGATGAGCTGAAAGATGGGGATGGGGGGACGGTCAGCCAGCTCCTGCCCAGTGCCCACCAGGGCCTCCCTCACGGCCTCGTATCCTGACAGCACTACAGTCTTCTGGCTTCCCAGGTGAACCGTGAACATTGGCCCATAGCGTTCTGAGAGCTGGCAGAACAGTGGGGTGGGGGGGACAGCATGGGGGGAACCCCACTCCAGGGGCCCATGGAGCCACCCCCACTCTCCTCCCATAGGGGGCACCATCCTGTGCCTGCACCACCGTCATGGGTTGGTCTCAGCAGTAATTCCCAGGGATGCTTGGGCCCCTAGGACCAGATAGGAGTGACAGGCTCAGGCAGCCCAGGGCTCCGGCCTTCCCTGGGCCTTAGCTTGGCCAGTGGCTCCCGCAACCCACAACAAAGGACAGGTGGACAGAGGCAGTTCTGAGGGTCAGTCGTGCCTCAGGGCTGCGTCTCCCTGCCCTGAGGGTGTCACCTCCCATCCTAAGGGTAGGAATTCAGATCCTTAGCAGGAAGTGAATTGCTCTCAGACTACTGAGCCCCAGCTGAGTCACCCCCGGCCCAGCACTGAGCCTGGGGCCCAGCCCTGGGGAGCCCAGTGCATCTCATCCTAGGAAGGGGCACCAGGCAGCCACACTGGCGGCGCTGAAAGTAGGAGCCCTTTGGGTGGGGGCATCCGAGGAGCTGCGTGGGGCAAGGGGGGGGGCACCACTGGCTGGTCTCTGGCCACAGTCCTGGGGCACATGTGGAGAGATAGGGCTGGTCTGGCCTCACAGGGCCAGCACTCCCCTCAGTGGGCTGAGGACTTTCTGTTTCCAGTGGCAGAAGTAGCCACCCCCTTGGGCATCCCACTTGCCTGAGGACACCTCTGACCCTTGGGGGTCCTCTCCAATTGCAGACACTTCCAGGGGCACCTGCTTCCTCCCTATGCTGCTCCCAAACCTGCCTCCTGCAGACCATCTTCAAATGCTGCCTCCTCCAGGAAGCCTTCCAGGCCCTCTAATCAACTCTGGGCAGCATTTCCCGGGTGGCCTCCCTGTTGGGTGGGTCTGTCTTCTCCCGAGGGCAGGGTGACACTCTGGCGTCTTGTGTCCCCAAGTGAGCCAGCACTGCGCAGAGCTGGATGTAGAAACGGGGCTTGGCCTCCCCAGACACAGGCTGGAACACAACCACAGAGGCTGTGGGGGCTGCATGGAGGGGCTGCCCCTACCTCCAACAGCCATTGGTCCTGTTGTGAAGCTCGAAGCAAGGGCAGGTTTCCCAGGAGCGGCAGCGGGCGAGGCCCGGGGGGCCACTGTGGGGCTGGAGAGGGGCCCGGGGCTGGGGTGCAGAGCAGCCCCCAGAGGCCCAGGAGCCCCAGCAGCCCCAGCAGTCCCAGGAGCAACAGCAGGGCCATACAGCAACAGTGAGGCCCCAGCTCCCCGCTCCTGAGCCTTATAGCCACCCTCCTGAGGGCGTGCCAGGACCCCACCCTCCCCACCACCCCGAGAATGTGGAACAAGCAGTTTGCAGGGACAGCCCCAGCAGGCAGCTTAAAGCTACAGGCTGTGTGGAAGGTGGGGTCGATTCTGCACAGGGGCCTGGGCAGGGTAGAGGGGCCAGGAGCTGCAGGGCCAGGAGCCAGGGGGTCATAAGGCTCTGTGGGGTCAGGTGTCCAGGACACCTCAATTTGCCCCAGGGCTCAGGGATGAGGCTGTTTTGTTCCTGACACTGGGACCCATCCACCTTGGTCTCCCCCTCAGAATAGGTCATAGGGCCTGGCCCCACCTCTGCCTTATCCAGTCTGAAGCCTCCCTCGGTGAGACTCTAGGGGGCCATCTGCATCGACCTATGTCGGTTGGTCCTCTAACCCAGGGCCTTCGGAGATTGCCGGCTGCATCTCGAACAGTGAGCCCACCCCAGCCTGCCCCTGCATGACTTCCACAGCTGAGGCCTGAAACAGGGGCTGCCCCAGAGTGGACAGGGAGGGATAGGGTGCAGGCTGCAGCTGAGGGCAGGTGGTTGATTACAGCCCTGTCTGCCTGTGCCCAGCCCTAGTGGCCATGCTGTGGGGTGGGAGTGAGGTGCTCCTCTTACCTTCGGAGGTGCTGACAGGGGCAGGTGACTGTTGGCATGAGAAGCAGCCAGGCCTGTCCCAACGTGAGACACTGAGAGCCCCGTCACCACTGGCAGGGCCCCTCACCATGGGGCTGCCTCCTGGGGTGTCATTTACCCACCCTGGAACAGCAGAGGCAGCTGTCACTCCTCCCAGAGCTTGTCACCCTTGATGGGCTGTGAAAGGAAAGCCCCAGCCCGGATTGCACACTTCTTGTAGCAGGGTGCTCACCACCTTCACCCTCTCATGCATGTGGCTGGGCTGGGCGGCTGCAGTGGGGAGCACACCCCTCACACCCACCGAGTCTCTGGGTCATTCTGCTAAGCAAGGCCACTCCTGTGTGTCCAGGCTGGAGGCACCCCCTGAGAGTCTACCTCAGGAAGCACTTATTCAGCACCTGTCACATACCAGCCTCTGCCAGGAGCCAGGGCAACAGAAACTGGCGGTATAGTGACCTGAAAGGACCATGCCCTCACAGCCCCCTGCGTGAGGTGGATGTAACATCTGGCTTTTCATTATAAATGCCTCTGGGGTGCTGTGGGGACACCGCAGAGACGAGAAGGCTGGGGCTGCTTCTCAAAGTGTGCAGATTCTGAGCTGCAGTGCATGAGCTGGGACCTTCCAAGCATACAAGGCAACATGAGCCTGGACCAGACTGTGGGGTGGCAACGAGCAGAGCTAGACAGAACCACAGCCGGTGGGGAAGGAGTGCAGGGACCTAGGGGCCCTAGACAGGGCTTCCCCAGGAGCAGGATGAGCCTCCCAGCTCCCAGCCACAGCAAAGAGCCACAGCCATTTGCCCCTGAGCCCAGGAGGCCAAGAGCTCTTCCTGGGGGCTCTGAGGGTGAAACTGTACTATGTCCCCACTGTCTGGTGTGGCCTGCATCCCTTGGCTTGTGGACACTTCACATGCCTAACCCCTCTGCCCCTATCTTCACATGGCCTTCTCTCTGCATCTTCTTCTCTGTCTGAGGTCACTTGTCACTGGATTTAGGGTCTATCCTAATTCCCAGATGATCTCATTTTGAGATCTTTACCTCAGTTACATCTTTTTTTTTAAAATTTTAAAGGGTAAAAGAAGGATAACATAATAATAGGGGGGGCTTACCAAATTACAGACAAAGTGGTAGGAAATTATCAATGGTTATTGTTTTACATATTGTTATCTACAAGATAGTTTCTCAGGAAAACAAATAGACAAATAATAGTGAGTTACAGACAAAAGA
>NW_004955460.1:8674705-8702830 GCF_000276665.1 Chinchilla lanigera | reverse complement strand
TTCTCAGGAAGACAGAGATACGCAAGAAGGATCTAACAAGTAGCTACAGCCTAAGGGTTGTCAAAAATAGCATATTACCTCCTCACCAGTGACTCCTGTCATTGAGGTGTGACTGCTGGAAGGAAGGATAGGATTGAAAAGAAGGACCGAGAGACTTGCACCTGTGTCTAGCAACGGCTGTTTTCTTGTTCCTCCATAGTCGTGATTACCCAGGGCTCCTCCATGGAGATGACAGTCTGGCCAGAGGGAGAAGGCAGAGTGTGCCTTGGGCCCTCTCATTCCTGTTGGACTAACTGGTATGATGGGTCTGAGCTCTGGGGCCTCCACTTCAGAGGGCAGACCAATCTCCAGTGGTCACCTTTGCATTCAGGGCATGGCCCATGGGGCTTCTTAGGGCAGTTCCTCTTGAGGTGGCCTGGCTTTTAACAATGGTAGCAGATGAATGCAGTCCTGGAGTTCTTCTTGGGGCCCTGGGAATCAGACTTGGGATCTGTTTCTCTTAGTGGTGCAGCAAAAGCAGCTGCTTTTTTCTTGGTCTCTTTGTTTTCTCTCCTTGCCCTCCTCCTCGTCATGGCTATAGAATACTAAAGAGGCAATTCTTACTAACATCTCAAGTGAGCTGTCTGGGGCGAAAGCCATTCTTTGTAGCTTTTTCTCTCCAGCCTCCCCTCGCATTGGGACCCCACAACCAGTTAGTGTCCTCTCTCCAACTGTCAGCACAGGCAGCAGGAATCTTGCTGCAGACCTCCCTGGAGCTCCAACACAGCCTGTACTGTCAGGAGAAGAATGGCTTCCAGGGAGTCTCCACAGGTATTGTGCAAGGTCCCCCTGGTTTACAGCTTCCTAACTGCTCTCATGACCCCAGTCCACAGGACCTCTGACTGCTCGGGCTTAGTCTGCATTCTCATGTTCTCTGGGTCCTTGTTCAGCAGCTGCTCCTCCACTGACTCTGGACCTTTAAGGTTCTCAATGGCAGGAGCAAGAGTGACCCGTTGTATGGCATATATTCCCAGGGGTTTCTCCATGTTTGAATGATTCACACACGTCCGTGGGTGGGCATCTGCAGCCGGTGCATGGTGGGCCAATTGTGTCATTGTTTCTCTGTGTCATGGTAGTTCTCAATTGAGCGGCAGCGGCCAGCCTGAGGGCCGGCATGCAACAGCGCTCGCCCCCACACGGCTTCCAGTGTGCCGGAGCCCCTCCTCCCGGACGCCTGCTAGGTTAGGGGCTGGCCCGAGGGCCAGCACTCCCCACCCCGTGTCTTCCCAGGCACTGGGGGCCCTCCTTCTGGGTGCCTAGGAGGGAGGGAGCTGGCCTGAAGACCGGCGCTCCCCGCCGCGTGGCTTCCTATGCGCCAGAGCCCCTCCTCCTGGGCGCCTGCTAGGCTGGGGGGCAGCCCGAGGGCCAGTGCTCCTACCTTAGTTACATCTATAGAGGGCCTATTTCTAAATAAGGGAACACCAAAAGGAAAGTCAAAGCCATATGTGGTGCATGTGCTGATATGGCCAGCATTCTGGGAGGCTCAAAGGTTAGGAGGGTCGGAAATTCAAGCCCAGCATGGGCAATTAGTGAGATTCTATCTCAGAATAAAAAAGGGCTGGGGATATAGCTTAATGTGAAGGCCCTGGGTTCAAGCCCCAGTAATGGGGGCAGGGGGAGTAGGAAGGGGAGGGGGAGGGAAGGGGAGGGAAAGGAAGCAAAGTGTGAAGTGAAGCAAAGCAAAAGAAGAAGAAAAAGAAGGAAGTTAGTTGTGATGGCTGAAGAGCCCCATAAAAGGAGCCCCTCTCTACTGGGCCATCCACTCCTGTATCCACTGGGGACACATTTGTATCCAGTGGTCTATGTGCTTGTTTTTACAGCATTACCAATGCACCGTGAGCCATATGTTTAAAGCATACAATTTGACAGGTGTGGTGACATATAACTGTAATCCCAGCACTCTGGGAGGCTGAGACAAGAGGATCACTAGTTTGAGTTCCACCCGGGCAATTTAGCAAGACCCTGTCTAAAAATTATAAATAAATAAGTAGAATTGGGGTTGTAGCTCAGTGGTAGAGCACCCCCGGATTTGATACTCAGTATCACAAATAAATAGCATGCAATCCCAGTTTTGACACACATCCATCTCATAAAGCCATTGCCACAATCAATGAACACCCCATCACCCCAAAGCTCCCTCGAGCACCCGTTTGTCCTTTCTCTCCCTCTGAATATTGCTTGTTGATTCTTCCTTTTTTTCTTTGCACTATTGGGGATTGAACCCAGGGCATTTGCACTGAGCTACATCCCCAGCCCTTTTAATTTTTTAATTTAAAGGGCCTCACTAAATCACTACGTTGCTCAGGCTAGGCTCGAACTTGCAATCCTCCACCAGCCTCCAAGAATGCCGGGATTCCAGGCCTGTGCCCAGCTTGCCTTTCATTTTTAACAGTACTGTATGCCCAGAATTGGACGGGAGCCCCCACTGACTGCTGCCTGATGCAGGCATGGCTGGGGCTGAGCATTTCCTGGCTCCAGTCCTGGGCTCGTGCCCAACGCCCTGCTAGAAGTGTCTCAGCTTCTCTGGGTGTGGCCGTGAGCACTCGGTAGAACAGATTGCTGATGGAGCCAAGGCCTGTTCCCTCTGAATTCTGGAGACATTCTCTGTGCCCTTCAGAGACGTGATGTGACACTCTCCATCAAGCATCCTGGGCACTGTTCTGATCAGACCTGGTTGGTCAGGAGTGGTCAGGTGCCCTGAGCAGCCCCTGTGACTGGACCCAACGCAGTTCCATGACTAACACAGAGATAGGGTCAGTGTGGAGTCAGATGGCTGTGGCCGATGACAGCATCCAAAAATGGCTACATAGATGCTCCCAACTGCATGTCCCTCACGATATGGCTTTGCCCCTCCTGTGAGATGGGGGCCCGTGTCCCCTGCCCCTGAACTTGGGGGGCATTCTGAGCATGGTAGAGGCTACACTGTGGAATTCCCAAGGCCAGCACAAAAAAGACACAGCCCACGCTTGTTCTCTGTCTGACCCCTGTGAGGAAGACTGGTAGACCGGAGAAGCCAAAGCCCGAAGAAGCCAAAGCCCAAAGAAGCATGCTGTTCTCACCCGCCAACCAGTGCCAGCTGCCTGCCATGGCAAGTAGAGTCCCCAGCTGATGCCACGTGGAGCTGCCCCACTCAGATCTGCCTGGACTACAAGTCCCTGAGCAAGGCAAGAACTTTAGCTGCCGCATCGCTCGAGGTTGGAGTGGTTTATTACATGGCCCCAGGCTACTCATGCACTGGCTCTGTAGGCTTCAGCTGGGACTTGATCCCTTTGAGTTTAGTCTCTGTGTGAGATGATGAGACTAAAAATACCTAATTACGTTCACTCACTTCACAACTTTCTTCTGAGCACCTACTGTGTGCCAGGCACCATTCCAAGTGCTGGGGGATCCTCTCTGGAAAGAGCCTCCTACACAAGAGGGCTTCAGAAAGGTCAGCCCCTTCCCCGCTTTCTATACCTGTGAACTGCAAATAAAAATCTCTCCCAGCCAAAGATCTCATATAAAGTAATAATCATTTGCCAGGTGACAGTCAATTAAAATCCACTGTCACCCTCCGGTGATTGGCCTCTGCTTTTTCCCCTGATCCATCAGAGCTGCCAGACAGAGTCTGGGCAACCTCAGGGGAAGGGGGTGTCCTTCCCTGCTAAGGACAACCTGCTGAGTAATAAAAGCGTCTATTGTTCACATCCCTGGAAACATTAATAAATAACCCAGTGTTTGGCCTGGTTCCAGCTGTGTAAAACGGTTGTTTCTAAGAGAAAAACAAGGTTCAGGTGCCAGGGATATAGCTCAGTGGTGCAAGTGCCTGCCTGGCGAGCACAAGGTCCTGAGTTCCAATTCCGGTCCCCCCCCCCAAAAAAAAAGGTTCAAAGTTTTAAGTGGGCCCAGAGCCTCAGACTGATCAAGACCCCTGATGCTCAGGCCCTCCCTGGGGCCTGGGTGGTGAAATCCCCTCTGCTGGGCCGTCCACAGCGCTCGGCACTGGCTCTGTGCTCCCTCTGAACACACACAGCTTGTCCAGCCTCAGCAGCAGAATCCAGTTGTGTGTGCTGCAGGGTGCAAGTATGCCAGAGAACCAGCAAGGGAGACACTGGCAGCCTTCTGAGCAGGGGGCCCCAAGCCAGGCTGGCAGAGCGGTGGCCCCTGGGGTGAGGCTGAGGACTCCCTGGCCAGGCTCCTCTCCGCAGCCCCTGTGAAGTCAAAGGACTTGGCTCCTTTGCCCAACACTAGGAGCATCAGTGGTATCGGCTGCCAGCAGGGCATGGGGCTAGTGGGGCTCTGCGGTCTCCTGCAGGGCCTGGTGTGGGGTCAGTGTGGTCAGTGTTAGTGGGAAGGGTGGGAGCTGGAGCTCAGGGCAGAATCCCAGAACCTCTCAGCAGCACTAAGAAGGGTCAGTGATCTGTTTCCTCCAGCATCACTGTTGCTTTCTCCAGCAGCAACAGTAATAAGTGAGCACCACAGCGTTGCCCCGCAGTTCATGCAGTGCAGTTCTGGCCCCCAATACCTAAGATTGTGCCCTTCATGGGCAAAAAGGTCCTTGTAATTAGTTAAGATGAGATTATCAGGATGGACCCTAACCCAACACAGAGGGGGTCCTTATAAAGGGGACACAGGGACACAGGCAAGGAAGGACATAGTGACATGCACAAGGACATAGGAATATACAGGGACAGAAGGACACAAGGACACTCAGGGAGTGAGTGAGTGGGTCCTGTGAAGTGGAGACCCAGACAGAGTACCCAGCCAAGGAGCACCAAGGATGGACGGCACACCCAGAAGCTGGGGAGAGGCTTGGACAGTCCCCCTGGAGTCTCCCCACCCAGGAAAGCCCACCCGCAGCACAAGACACCTGGCCTCCTGAGCCTGGGAGAACACTTTTCTGCTTTTCTAGCCACCGCTTGTGGCACTCTTGATAGGGCAGCCACAGGCGCTAAGGTACACTCCTCTTCTCCTGTCTTCTTGCCACAATTAGGCTCTCAGTGCAGACAGGAACCTGACCCTACAGACCCCTGGGACAGAGACCCCGGGTACAGCTGTGCGTCCTCGGGCAAGTTGCTGCACCTCTGAGCTTTCGTCATCTATACCGGGGAATGACCGTGGTCTTCTGCCGAGCGGATACGTTGGAAAGCACCTGGCAGCCAGCTCCACCCCCGGGTCAGGAGCTTTGGGGATGCAGCTGGGGAAGATGGGTGAGGGACATGGGCGGGGCCAGAGAAGGAGGGGTAGCGCTGTCGCAGTCGCAGCCTGGCCCGGGGCGGGGCCTCCGCTCGACGTGCTCGGCGCTCCCCAGGGTCCGCTCGGAGCTCAGCCGGCCGCCCTGCGTACGCCGCAAGTCGCGCTCTGTCTCCCGGCGCTACAGTCATGTCGACCGCTATGAACTTCGGGACCAAGAGCTTCCAGCCTCGGCCGCCAGACAAGGGCAGCTTCCCACTGGATCACTTCGGTGAGGACAGGGGTCGCGGGCAGGGTCGCTGTTAGCAGGCCCACGCGCACCGAGTCTGAGGTGCAGAGTCTGAGGGGCGGGCAGGGGGCGGGGCTGAGGCACAGGGTCTTCGCGGCGCGGGGTAGGGGACAGGGCTGAGGGGCAGCGTCTGGGGTCTAGAGAGCGGATCTGAGGTGCAGCGTCTGCGGGGCGTGGATGTAGGGGGCGGGTTTGAAGTGCTGGCTCTCGGCTGCGGGGCCTAGGGGGAGCAGATCGGGCAGCAGGGTGTGTGAGCGCATTCCCCGGGGTGCAGAGCAAGCTCGCTCCCGGGCCGTCACGGGCTGGGAGGCCGGGCCTGCTCGGAGCCCCGTGGAGGTGCAGGCAGGGAAACTGAGGTTCGGGAAGACCGCCGTAAACTGAGCATTACCCGCTGAGGCGTGGCCCCTGCAAGTGAGAACTGACGGGAGTGGGGCCCTCGCGGGACAGAGACAGTGACACCAACACCTCGAGTCGGGATTCGGTCTTGGGCTTCCTTCTGGTTCCTCCTGGGAGACCATCTGCCACCCAGCACTGGAGTGACTTTTGTTAGGGAGCAGAAAAAAATGCTGCAGTTTTTCAGTGAATGTCATGTAAATAAATATCTTTCTACTTTTATTTTTTGTGGTGCCGGTCATTGAAACCCAGGACCTGTTGCATGCTAGGCAAGCGCTCTGCCACCGAGCAACGTCCACACCCCAAATACGTGTTTGTGAATATTATGAAGTCTACAGCTGTCACACTTAGTTTCCGTGGACTCCCCTCTATCATGAACTCCCCAGTGTCTCCACCTGGATTCTGCCCTTAACATTTCTCTGCACTTGTTTCATCACATTGTAGGATTGTTTCTTTCCAGTATTGTCTTTTTCTGCCTGCTTTTGAAGGAAATAAATTGGTGGGGGTGCGATCTGGTCATCCAATCCAGGACCTCATGCGTCTAGGCAGGCACCCTACTACTGAGCCACACCCCCAGCACTGTGAAGGAGACCAGCTTTATGGGTTTGGTTTTGTTTTGCAGTGCTGGAGATTGAACCCAGAGCCTTTGCACTGAGCTACATCACCCGGGCTTTATGTTTTTTTACTTCAAGACAGGATCTTGCTAAGTTGCCTAGGCTGAGCTTAGTCCACCTGCCACAGTCTCCCAGAGTGCTGAGATTAGGGAAGTACACCAGGATGCCGACTTGGAAACAAGATTTGAAGGAGGAGTAAAATCACCCTTAAGGCTGCTGTGTTAACAGGTGAAGTTTCAACTTTCCAAAGAAGACACTGTTTTCCTTTTCATTCTAGGTGAATGTAAAAGCTTTAAAGAGAAATTCATGAAGTGTCTCCGGGACAATAATTTTGAAAATGCTCTATGCAGAAGTGAATCAAAAGAATATTTAGAGTGCAGAATGGAAAGGCAAGTACAAACTAACATATGACTTCATTTCCCACTTCCTGACTAAAGCTCTTTTTTCCTTTCGCAAAAGCCCATTCTGGTATCGTTTATTTGGGCCCAGTGTGCAACTTGTATATTTCAGAACCATCGGTGTTTGCCAGTGAAATCCAAGATTATCAGATGAGATTGTATGAAAAACTGTTTGGCAATCCTGGGAACCTCTTCTTGAGTGACAGCATTATGCGTGATTGAATTCCTCAGGGCATTTTCTTTCCAAACTTAGGCACTACCGACCTGTCATTAAGGCTTTAGAATTGTACATTGTGAAGATGCTGACTGAGTCAAAAGATTTGAAGATTGTGTGGGTGCAGGTTATTTCTTTCACATTCTCAGACTGGAAAATGGTGCTCTGTATTGTTTGGTTCCACTTACAGCTATTTGGAATGTGATAGCAGAGACAATAGGCTATTTAAGAAATAATGAAAAATGAGTAACTGCTCCTGTCCTGACAGGAGTTCACTCTTAAACAAAATAAAAACATTTGTAGCTATAATCCTTAGAGCTTTTACTTAAAATAAGAGCTGTTTGTAATCCTTAACGTAAAAAGGCACATAACAAAATTATATGATGGTGGTGCTTTCACTTTTGATTTTTATTTATTTATTCTTGTTGTCTTTTTGAGACAGGGTCTTGCTATTCAGTTCAGGCTGGTCTTGAGCTCACTTTGTAGCCCAGGCTGGTCTTGAACTCACAGTGATCCTCCTGCCTCAGCCTTTTGAGTGCTGGGATGTGTGCCCCCACGCCTGTCCTCACTTTTGATTTTTGAACCTGGTTAGTAGGGATTCAGTCTTCACACAGCCTTGTCATCAGACACTCCACTGGAAGAACAGGTGTATGCTAGGTCATCAGTGTGGACATTTGGAACTTGAAGGATGATGGGTTTTTCATTGTGGACCTCCTGAGGCCATGTGCCCCTCTGGAGTTGTTCTTACAGATCTTGAATCTGCACAAGGGCCAGACTGCATCCAGCTCCTGCCTCTAAATAGCACATTGATTGGAATAGCATTATTGAATCACTGTCTTAACATGTTCATGATGGGGCCATAATTCCTATGCCATGCTCCCTACTGGGTGGCTCTGAATCACTGGTGGTACATGCATGACTATTCCATTGGGTGGCATGGGACAGTCCCATGAGGTGGTACAAGCTGCCTGATCGGACAGTCATGCATGGACCACCAGTGTTTCAAGCTGGCAGGAACGTGTTAAACATGCACCTTTAGAAAACTGAAATTGAGGGGCTGTGGATGCACCTCAATGGTAGAGTGCTCCCTGGGTTCAGTCCCCAGTGCTGAAAAAAGTAAAACGAACTGAGAATTTCTTCTTTGTGTTGCTGCACTTTAGAAAGAGCTGGGGTGGTCTCTGTGTATGAGGGTGTGAGCAGGTCTCCTGCCTCACAGAACTCAGTACCCAGATTTTCTTTTTTGTTGTTGTTGTCGTTTTGAAATAGTTCATTATGCAGTTCAACCTGGCCTTAAACTCATTATGCAGCCCAGGCTGGTCTTAAACTCACAGTGATCTTCCTGCTTCAGTCACCAAGTGCTGGGATTGCTGGCATGTGCCACTAAACCTGGGTAGTTCCTAGATCTTGAAAATCTGTGTAATGTGAAGTTCCACAGAAAGTTAACAAGCATGACTAACATGCTTGGGCTCATAGATAGGCAAGCAGGCAGGCCACTATTGCTGCTTGCTGCTTGGGTTGCTTCAGAGGGTGTGGCTGGCTTTGGCTCCTCGTCATGGTTTAGCGGTTTTTGCGAGGGGAACAATATAATACAGGATACATATTTTATAAGATTATTTATGATAGTCACCCAAAGAATCATATACAAGAAGAGTACAAGAAGTCTATCCATACACTAAAGACCAAAGAATCCAGCTGAGGGCCTGGATCCCATGGCAATGTCCTGCATGAGTCCAGCTGAAGACCTAGAGCCCATAACAGTGCCTCCCACGAGTCCAGCTGGAGGCCTAGAGCCCATGACAATGTCTCATGCAGGCCTGTTTCACGGATCTGCATTGGGAAGGCCCAAAGTTCAGTGGTGGAAGCTAGGAAGTCTACGCCAGTGGGATGAAGGATCTGTGCTAGCAGACTGAGGGATCTGCACTGCAGCCAGGAAGTGACCCCCAAAGTAAGAACCAGAGCTCCCCACAAAAGTACCACAGCCATCCTTAGCAACAGTGAGGTCCCGAGCTCTGATGACAAGGAAAGCCGAGTTCCATCAGGAAAGCCAACTCGACAAGCTTCTCGAGAAGGCTGAGCAGCACACCATCTTTCCCTCCAGAGCCAGGAAGCAATGCTCAAAGTGAGGACTAGAGCTCCCCCAGTGAACTGTAGCCATTCTCAGCGACAACAAGGTCCCGAGCTTCTCCTCTAATGAGAACAACCAAGTTCATCAGGAAAGCCAGCATGACAAAGTCTTCTAGTAGAATAGGCCAAGAGAACAAGCAGCTCCCTAACAGCTTCTACCAGCTCCCAAGAGCCTCTCTTTAGCTTCTAACAGCACCAAACAGCTTCTAACAGCTCCCAACAGCCTCACTTCTCCAGTTTTGCATCTTATGCTGCTGGCAACAATCTTCAAGTGAGCCTCCCACACCCAGCACTGCACTGGTTCGGTTCAGCTGGGTGTTGTTGGACCACCAGTTGTCAGTCCACCACACTCCCCAAAGAAAGTTCTTGGCCTACCAGATGAAGGTTTCTAGGCAGGGACTGCAGAGGACTTCTCATTTCCCAGTGTCTCTGGGGGTCGGCTGCAGCCACCACTGTGACACAGCTGCCTCAGGCCTGTGAGGACAGTGGAAGAGGACATATGGCATGACTTCTAGTGATTCGGCCTCTCAGAGCCACCCAGGTCAGGTCATGGTTTCATACGATGGCCATCCACATACACATGCCTCATCTCACGCACTCACAGTTCTCTCTCTCTCTCTCTCTCTCTCTCTCTCTCTCTCTCTCTCTCTCTCTCTCTGTCTCTGTTTCTCACTCTCACTCTTTCTGTCTCTCTCCCTCTCTCTGTCTGTGTCTCTGTCTCTCCCTGTCTCCTTTTCAGGCTCACCTTCAACTCACTGTGTAGCCCAGCTAGCCTCAACTCTTGGCAATCCTCTTGCCTCAGCCCCCCAGCTGCTGGGATTACATGTGTGCACCACCACACCCAGCTAATGATATGCATATTTATGAAAATAGACCTCACTAGAGTTCTTAAAGCTATCATGAGGACCTAGGCAATATAACCATGATAGGAAAGTAGGTACATGTCTTAGATGATCACATTTTCTCATTAAAACAAAAATGAAATGGGGATTATACTGTTGGCAAAGACTATAAAAAAGACACAGGTGATCCATGAGTCACACCACTGTGTACCACCTGCTGTTCCTGTCTTGCTCAGGAGTGTGAAAAGACCACATTTGTAAAGTATTTAACCTGACTTGGGAGTCCATCAATGACATTATTACTATTGTTATTGTCCTAGAGAACAGAAAGCACATAAAATTTTATTGCGCTGAATCAGGAGTCAATGCCTCTAAAATGATGGTGCTGTGATAAACAGGAGTAATTTTCCTTTCCATGAAGATTCTGGGTGATTCTTTATGGCTTATAGAAATGGCCAATCCTTTACAAGTGACCAGGAGGTGAAATGTTTTTCTTGGATGGTTCCTTTAGGGTAAAGAGAGGCATCGACACCATTCTTTGGCTTTCAGACTTGTTCAGAGTCACAGTTGTTCTTGGTGGCCTACTAGCTCAGAAGCTAACTTTCTGAAGATTTGCAGGTAGCAGAACAAATCTCTTGAACTGTGTCTCATTTGGCTTACAGTTTTTCCTCTTTGTTCCCTCTTCTTGCCCTAAACCTGAGTGGCAGCATCTGGGTAAGTGCAGCTACAAGCATTTCCTGTGGCCAGTGTGACAGGCTCTGCAGACAAGGCAGCTTCACCACACACACTCAGCACCTTCAGTGTGCAGGTAGAAGTCTGGCCCAAGTCTCCCTGGTCTGGTGCTGGCAGGGCTGATCCCTTCTAGAGGCGGCAAGGCAGAATCTTATCTCTTGCCTTTCCAGCTGTGAGAGGTACTCACATCCCTCAGTTTGTGGCCCCTTCCTCCTTCCTCCCAGCCAGTGGCCATGCATTTCTGATCCTTCTTCCTTTGGCATTTTTCTGTGACTTAAGCCAGGAAAGGTTCTGTAGTGTTTCAGAATTATGTGATTAGATTATGTCCACCTTCGTCATCCAAGGCAGCCTCATTTCAGAGTCAGATTGACAGCCTTAATCTCCTAGGTCCAGGGCTCGGGTGTGGACGTCATTCAGGGTCATTATTCTTTTGACCATGTTTGAGGTCAGTATCTAGATACTGACTAGCCAGATATAGTCTTTACCAAGATGTGGGGAAATGTATTATTGTGGGGGAAATGTGTATATTGCCTATCTTGTGTTAAATGCTATCTTGTGCATTCCATACTGTAGAATTGCTGTACTGTGCATAAATTGTACTAAATGGGGTTGGGCACCCCTAGGAATGAAGGGGGTGGATCAGGGTCTTGTTGGCCCTGAGCCACTGCCAGCTCATTGGGCAAGGCTGCAATAGAGCAGGGGGAGGTGGGTGATGGGGGCAGGGAGGGGCCTGGTTCAACCTGTGGTCCCGCTCCACAAGCAAGTTTCAACACTTCCTCCTTTTAGGAGTGTGGTGACACACAGCCCCTTTAAGGGGCACAATACCATTGATTTCTTAGGTCTAAAAATCACAGAAATGGGGCCCTGGCAGGGACCTTTGCCTCACCATTTGAGGTGCTTGCCTGTGGTAGGACTGTGTCCCTGGCTGTTTAGTGCCAGAGATTTGCCTTATGGGGCCCATGGCACATACACTAAACACTTTAAAGTTATCCTTCACTAAGCATGGTGCTGTATACTGGTAATCACAGCACTCTGGGAGGCTGAGGCAGAAGGATCACAGGTTTGAGCCCAGCCTGGGCAATTTGTTGACTTAGTGAGAACCTGTCACAAAATACAAAATAAGAAAAAGTCTGGGGATGTAGCTCCATGTAAAGGCCTTGCTAGGACTGAAAAACAAGTTACCCACACTAACAAAGTGTTAAGTTGTGTGCTCTATGCTGCCTCAGCAGCAATTCTTCACAGTGCCTTGGTGGCCAGGTGTAAAATGTTATGGCCTTCTCAGCTTTCTACCCAGAATGTGGCAGCTCAGGGGAGCCAAGTGCAGTCCACACCGCTTTCTCCAGTCCTGGAAGCGTTGAAGGCTTCAGGACTCCTTGCATACTTGTGTGCACACCAGTGATGTCCAGACTCTGGACCCCTATGCCCCACCTTGAGTCCTGAGTGCATGCATCACCCCAGGGCAGGCCTCAGAGTTTTCGGAGTGTGGCTGCAAGGGCACGTTGAGGCTGTGGGTGGGTGTGTCCTCGGGCCATCAGCTCCCGGTTCTGTGGGCAGTACATGATCTGAGACATAGTGGGTGCCAGGGGCCCAGTGTGAAAAAGTGAGTGTGTGCTGTGTGACCACAAGTGTAGACCTGGTCTTCCTTTGTCCCCCTCCCTTCCGCTCAGTCCCTCTCCTTCTCCCCTGTCCCCCTTGTCTTCCCTCCCTCTGACAACTTTCCATTTTTCTTTCAGGCAACTGATGGCTCGAGAACCGCTGGGAAAACTGGGATTTGGAGATTTGGTAGATGGACAATCAGAGGCTAAGAGTAAATTTTGATGGATGAGGAGCACTAGCCATCAGGAGGCACTATGCGGAGGGCTGTGGTCCGTTCAAATTTGCCCTGAAGCTGCGTGGAGGTGCCTCCCTGTGTGTGTGGCTCATAACCAGGGACCTGGCTTGACTTCTGAAGCTCCCAAATCATTTTCATTAATTGCTGTTCTTTTTAAATTCTTATTTTCCTACAAGGGAGTAGTTTAATCTGTCAATCCGCATGCAGCACAGGGTCCCCAGGAAGCGTGCAGCAGGAGGGAAGAGCTCTGGAGTGATGTCCTGTCTCGGGCACCTTCACACTGCACTGCTTAAGCAGCTTTTCCTAGGACCCACTCACTGCAGATTTCAGTCTGTTATATGCACAGATCATCAGAGAATAACCAGTCCCTAGCAGAACACTTCCTTTTTTTATGCATAGATATGCAGGTCATTTTGGGGTTTTCCCCCCCCCTTTTTCTTTACAAATCTAGAACACAAAATAAGAAGTGAGAAGTTATTTGGCTTTTGACCTACTTGACTTTTTTTTTTTTGCCATATTAGGGATTGAATCCATGGGTGTCCTACCACTAAGCTACATCCCCAGTGCTTTTTATTTTGGAACAGGGTCTTGCTAAGTGGCCTAAGCTGGCCTTGAACTTGTGTTCTTCTTGCCTCAGCTTCCCAGGTAGCTGGAATTACATGAGTGTGCCACCACATCTGGCTCATATTTGACTTCTTGATTTTTTTATGTAATTGTGTGTGGGTACAGGGACACTACTGGGGACCGAACCCAGACCCCTCACACTGAGCAACATCCCCAGCCAGGTTTTTGGTTTTTATTTTGAGATTGAGTCTTGCTAAGTCACTGAATTGCCTAATCTGGGCTCAAATTTGTAATCCTCCTGCCTCAGCCTCCTAGATTGCTGGGATTACAGGTGTGCATCACCACAGCTGGCTCTTGATTTTTTTTTTTTAATGCTTAGTACCAAGTAAGTAGCTTTATAATCAAGTGTCATTTTCCGATTCATATCAGGCTATATCTATAAATGTAGGCATTTAGTTTCAATAACTCATTTATTATACCTCTGAGGGCTACAATATTGAGCATAGTTGGACCCACATAGGTGGCTTTCTAGGTTTTTATGCTGTAGTAGCACCCACTCTTATTTCCCAGCAAGCACTGGCTCCGGATCCCTGAATGCACTGGAGCTGTGCTCTGCAGCGTCATGTTTTTCAGTAAGCGATACTTCTCAGCTCAGGCAGGTTTTAGAGTTGCCTGTGGAGAGTTTAAACACTCTGTCTGGTAGCCAGGCAGAATATCTGGGGTGGGTTTGTTGTGTCCCAGGGTTCAAAGCCATGGGCAGAGGCCAGTGCCATGTGGCTGTGGGCCTGTCGGGCCTCTCACTTGCCCTGCTTCTCCCTATTGTTGGGAAGGGGTGGCCCCGCAGCCACTTTACCTGGCTCTAAAGACAAAAAGGTAAGGTATTTACTCCAGGTAGGAAATCTGTGTTTCACATAGACAATTCTGAGACTGTATTTTAGGGTTGAAAAACTAGAAGTATATTGTGGCTGAGAGCCTGCTGTATTATAGCTTTCTGATTTAAAGGAGCCAGGTACAGACGTAGGTATAGGTGTCTGTAGAGGTGCACAGGAACATTTCCTAGCCTCATGTGCCCAGGGCCTGGGAGCCATGACAGCCAGCCGCAGGCTCTGGGTTCTGACACTGTTCTCTAACGGGGAACCGGGTCCTGGCTGAAGCCAGGGCCAGCACAGGGAAAGTGCAAGATGAGCCAAGGACATCTCTGCCAGAAAGCAAAGGGACAAAGGACGGGGTTGAGGAAGGAATGTAGGGGGCAACAAGCGGAGCTCCCAGTGGCCAAAGCTGAGACAGCGAGCAGATGACGATTATAATACCATAGCCACGGCACACGTGAGGATCCATGGGTCCATGCAGGTAGAGGTCATGGAGTAAGTGTTCAAGGGGAAGGGGCAGTTCTTCCTTACTAACTGTAGCTGTATAGGAGAGATGGTAGCGACAGTGTCTGAGTCGCGGTGATAATGGCTGCAGATGAGGGCCATCAGTGGGCCCTGTAGTTAGTGGCAAAATGTGATGCAAAATGAGTCTGAAGAAACCTTCACTCAGGTACTTGGTGATCACAAGGGAGTGACAGTGACATTACAGGGCGGTCACTTGGCTGTGTGGTCGTTCCCAAGAATGCAGTGCACCCCCTTGGGCTGGGTCGTGACGCCCTGGGAGGGGAGCTGGTGCCATGTCCAGGGACAGCCCAGGGCACAGTGGGCTCAGCAGGCTCGGTCGTCAGCCCCGGCACCCCACCCATCTGCCGGCCCTGTCCGCGTTTCCTCCAAGAGCAGGTCCGTTCCTCCTCCGTGAAGTCTCCTGTGCCCGCCTCCTGTTGCTGCACTGACTGTTGGAAACTCGGTGGCTTCAGGCAGCACAGACGTGTCTCAGTCTGGAACTGAGACATCTGAAGTGGGTCCAAGGGCTGTGTCCCTTCAGGAGGCTCTGGGAGAATCCGTTTGCTGGCCTTTGCCTGCTTCTAGGGGCTGAGCACATTCCTCAGAGGTGACTCTTCCTCCACTTGGAGGACGCAACATTGTTTTTGGGGCAGCTTGTCCCAAACGTACAGCCAGAATCCTGAGGGAGCCCCAGGCCCAAGCTGAAGGGCACTCTACCAGACAGTTGCCCCGCTCATCAGCGTGGAGCATCGGGTTACAAAGGACGGGGGCTGTCACGGCCGAGCAGACAAGGAGATGGGACTTGGTGCCCTGTGGGTCCTGGCAAGGAAAGGACCCCAGCACAGGCTCAGGTGACCATGAGCCTGCAGGTCAGTGGCCAGTGTGACACCAGGTCGAGCTCCTGAGGTGCCTTGGTCACCGAGGGAGCCAGGTACAGCCTGTTCCACTTATACAACTTTTGGAATCTCAGGTTCCTTTGAAATAAAAAGTTTTTGTATGACACTCTGTAGTTGAGCTTCATGTGTGTATGATTAAATCCTCATTTGGAAATAAATGAATTTTGGGCAGAGGTGATGTCCCTGTGCCCTACGAACGGGTGGGCGGAGGGGCACAAAGCAGTCTAGTGTGGGCCCTGCACAATTGGTCTCACTTTCCTCAGAGGAGAGGCTTCCTCATGCTGATTTTCTAGGTGTGTTTTGCAAACTTGGGATGCCTAGGAGCCGTGGCAGCCTGACACCCTGCCAGAGCTTCCCATAAAATGTTTTTGGCAGACCATCGTTTATCATGTAAAAATGCATTTCATTTCTCCTGTGCCCCTGCCATCACAAGCCAGTGATACCGTTAGAAGGTGCCTGGAACAGGCCTGGTGGTACACACCTGTAATCCCAGCACTACAAGGATTACAAATTCAAGCCCAGCTAGGGCAACTGAGCAACTTGACAAGACCTTGTCTCAAAAAATAAAAAGGGCTGGGAATGTAGCTCAGTGTGGAGACCCTGGGTTCAACGCTCAGTACCACAAAAACAAAACCCAGGAGGAGGAGAAAGAAGAGAAGAGGGAGAAGGAAAAGGAAGAAAAGGAGAGGAGGAAGAAAAACAGAGGGACAGCCCAGTGCACCGTGGCACCCCACCCATCTGCCAGCCCTGTCCGCCTTTCCTCCAAGAGCAGGTCCGTTCCTCCTCCGTGAAGTCTCCTGTGCCCGCCTCCTGTTGCTGCACTGACTGTTGCAAACTCGGTGGCTTCAGGCAGCACAGACGTGTCTCAGTCTGGAACTGAGACATCTGAAGTGGGTCCAAGGGCTGTGTCCCTTCAGGAGGCTCTGGGAGAATCCGTTTGCTGGCCTTTGCCTGCTTCTAGGGGCTGAGCACATTCCTCAGAGGTGACCCTGCCTTCATCCTCAGGCTGACAGTGCAGCTTCCTCTGGTCTCGGGGCTGGGATCCTGTGCTCACGTCTCAGCCTGCCTCTGACCCCTGTGTGCTTGTGTCCTCCATCCAGCAGCCCAGGGTGATTACCATCTCATGATCCTAGCCTCACCTGTGAGCCGCTGTCACTGCGTGTGCCGCACACAGTCCCAGCGATTAGGACCTGGATGTCCCTGGCCAGATTATTCTGCCCCTCTCATATCCCCCCCAGTGGTTCTCAGCCCTGGACATGGCAGCTCAACAACAGTGGGTCCCTCTGGTCCAGACCCTTTGCAGTGTTGTCCATGCTGTAGGGCACACAGCTCTCTGGTAACTGTCCAGCTTCTTACAATTTTCATTAGCAGCCAGGTTGCAGGGTTTTCTCAGGGCCAAATTTTAAGTCCTGGCTTTCCCTGAAATCATTGGTGCTGCTTCTTGCAGGCATGTGACAGAATAATTATGTACTGAACAGACAGAACAGGAAATTTCAACAGTCCAGAGCACGTGTGGCACGGTCCTCGTTCTGGTAAAGCCTTTGTCTCCCCGGACATGTTCAGATCTGTGCAGACAGGGAGAGGCACTTGGAATGCAGCATAGCGCACGTCAGGGACATGGGGACGGAATGGTTGAGGGAGTGTGGCTTGTTTTTATGTGTTTATTAATGTATTTTATAACCAGCATGTATCATTTTTATAGAAACCATAAAACCATCAGTTTAAAACTCACTGTGACTAGGTGTAATGGCACACACCTGTAATCCCAGCACTGTAGGAGGCTGAAGCAGGAGGATCAAAAGTTTGAGCCCAGCCTGAGCAACTCAGCAAAGTTGTGCAAAGTCAGTGCAGAGGTTGTGCTTTCAATCCCCAGAATTGGGTGAGGAGGGCGGCGGTGGTGGTTTAAGCTCAGTTTGTTGTCATTTTTACCATCTATAGATCACATGCCTCTGGGCATCTTGTACTGCTTTGACACAGCCCTCTGCTCATGTCTCCTGGCAGACGGGTTGGTTGATTTGTTGAGATGCAGCATGTACCTGCTGGTGTCCATACAACACACAGAGCCACGCGAGGCCAGTTTGCTGCGCGCTAGACGGGAGAGCCCAGCTTGTCCCTTACCACATGATGGCTCTTGGGGAGGGAATGTGTCCGTCAGCTCTCACCCCACAAAAGGAGGCCTCAAACACAGCAGAGGCAGTCTGTGTACCCTGCACCCTAGTGCTGGAGAAATGACTGGGGCCTCTTTTTGTCCACGTTGCCTTCCAAATATATGATGTTTACATTCTAAAAATTTATTACAGTAAAAGTTATAGTAAAAATTTATTACAGTATTACTATGAATCTCCCTCAAAACCCACCCCCTTGCTTTGAACACACTTATCCCATCCTTCTTGCCACTTTCTGAAGCAGTTCTGGAGGTCCTCTCCCCTGAATGTCTTTAGTTGCACTGCTGTGGCTTCTTCAATGTCCTGAATCAGTTCCAAATGTTTTCCTTTCATGCTCATTTTGACTTAAGAGCTAGAAGCCATACTGTACCAGATCTGGTGAATAAGGTGAGTGAGGACACACCGTCATGGTTTTTTGTTTGTTTGTTTTGTTTTGGATTTTTTTGTCTTTTTTGAGACAGGGTCTCACTATGCATTTCAGGCTGGCTTTGAGCTCATCTAGACAGGCTGGCTTCGAACTCGAAACAATCCTCCTCCTGCCTCAGCCTCCCGAGTGCTGGGATTACAGCCGTGTGTGCCACCATGCCCAACTTACAAGTTTTTATGAGCCTGCCTTTCCATTCAGCAGGATGGCATTCAGCAGCAGTGTTCGTATTTTTTATCACACCTTATAAGGACAACTTATAAGGACCTTATAAGGACACTTAAGAAAGCAGGCTTCCAGAAAGAAAGTGGCAAGACTAATCCCAGCACTTGAGAGGCTGAGGCAGTAGGATTGCTGCAAGTTCAAAGCCAGCATGGGCTACATAGTTCAAGGCCAACCTGATCTACATAGCAAAACCTTGCTTCATAAAACAAAGAAAAAAAGAAAGTGGCAAGGATGCGGGGATACATATGCTCAAAGCATGGGTGACTAATGTTTTAAGGGGAATTAATGGCAGTGTGTTTTTATTATAATAAATTTTTAATTTAAACATTCTCCATGTTTCCCATCACACCTGCTTTGTGCTCAAATTAAATCTTTTAATGAGAGCAATATCCTTCTGGGTGAGAAAGCAAGGATTTTGTCATTGCAAGAAACATTCAAGAACATTCTATTAAGCCACTGAGCAAGTGACTTTGTCATAATACTGTGGATAGAGTGAATCTCTAGTCTTTTTCTGGAGGAATAGGATCAAATTTCACAGCTCTATGCTGAGTGCTCTAAAGCATGGAGGGCCCCGAGGGCAGAAGGGTGGGTGCCTTGGGAGCAGAGGCTGGGTGGGCCACATTAGCCTGTGCTGTCCCACCAGCTTCATTTCACCGAAGAGAATGCAAATCATGAAATTTCACCCATAATACTCTTCGAGGCGTGGGCGTTAGGAAACCACCCATTTCTAGGGATTGGGGTATGGCGGGTGTTCTTTGGAAGCCCAGAGATCCTTTTCACTTCATCTGAGGGGACCTGTGGGCAGTGTGTGCTCCTGAGACCCAGCTTTCCACCGCCTGTGAGCAGTGGACTGCTGGGATGAGGCAGCGCAGCAGCGGATTCTGAGATAAACGATGACTGAGACTCTGAGGCTGGACCCGCAGGGTCTAGGGTAGAAATAAGAGATCTGAGAATGGGTTTTGCCCCTGCAAAACAGGTAAGTCCTATGCATGTCTTCCACCGTGGTGATGTCTGAGCCCGAACAGCAGGTGCCCTTAGACTGGACTGGTTGCTGGAAAGTGCCCCTGTACACAGCCAATTGTTTATTCAGACTCTGAACACAAACAACTGCCAAAGACCCAGGCCATGCAGGGCCACTATGACTGGGTAGAAATCCATGCACCCAGGGAAGGGAGACCAGGACGGAGAAAGAAGAGCAAGCCATGGCCCTGGTCAGGACAGTCCTGCTTTCTCTTCCCTTGTGACCCCTGGAACCTTGGCCAGTACACACCTGCTCACATTTATACAAGGCCAGCCCTGAGCTTGGGGGCATGTGGTCTCCTTGGTGGACAGACAGGTGCCCTTTCCACTGGAGAAACAAGAGGCCCAGGGCCCAGCTGTCCCCTTCCTGGAATAAGACTGGGTCTCCCTGCTCGGTCGCCTTTGCTGGCCCCGTCTGCAGGACCCAGAGTGAGGGTCCTGGCGGGAATGGGCTCCTTACATGGAGAGAGCCTCTAGCCTTGTCTTTCTAGAACAAGCCCCTCTAGTCAGACCTTTGCTGTGGCCTTGGCCTTGCTGCCTTTCCCTCCTCCGCAGCCACACCACACCCTCTTCTGGGCCAGAGGGGAGCCTGCCTCCTGGGCCAGGGGCCCGATCTGCAGACAGGCAGGTGGGGCAGGTGGCTCGGAGATAAGAGGGAGATAAGAGCAGCAATCACAGGCAGCGGCCACTGCAAAAAGCCAAGGTGGTGGGCGGGGAGGAAATACCCAAGTCTCAGCCTAGCAGCCCCCTGGGCAGACACTGCACACTCTCCCCTGTGGTTTGAACAGTTGGGCCTAGCAGGGCGTGGTGGCACACACCTGTAATCCCAGCACTCAAGAGGCTGAGGCAGGAGGAGGATCGTTGGGAGTTTGAGACCAGCCTGGGCTACAAAGTGAGTTCAAGACCAGCCTAAACTGCATAGGGAGACCCGTCTCAAGAAGAAAAAAAAAAAAAAAAAAAAATCAGGCCTGGCCTCTGACCTGTCTGCATCCCACCCTGAGTGGCAGCTGGCTGACAGCCTGTCTGTTCAGTTCAATCTCAGCTGCCCCAGAATTGTGGCCAGGCACTTCCAGGGAGCCAGGAGCAGCAAGCAGAGGAGTGTGCCACGCTGGCCTGTCACTGGCTGTGACTGGGTGAGAAGCTGAGGGCAGGCCCTGTGCTGCTCACTCCAGACCCTCTGACAGGAAACCCCAGTTCTGAGACTCAAGGATAACAGGGCCCTGTGTTTTCCCACAGCCCCTCTGCGGGCTCCACAGAACCTTCACGGTGGGACTAGGAGCTTGGTGTGAGGGTCTAGACAGCATCTGGAAGACCGCAGGTCCCCTGGGTGTGTGTGTGTGTGTATGTGTGTGTGTGGTGGAGGTGTGGAGGGGGCGTTCCTGGGGGGGATGAGCCTGAGCAGAGAGAGCGTCCCTTCTCCAGGGCTTCACTCCAGTGACTCCGTGAAAGGCGGGGGGCAATGACTCTGGGGACTTGATGGTGGTATGCAAGGAAGCCGGGTCATCTGGGACAGGGGCAGGGCCACCTTCATTGGAGATGGAGGTTCCCACTCCCCTGCAGGGCTGTCACCTGGGCAAGTTGAAACGCTGTGGTCTGGCGTCCCCTGCTGGGCAGTGGTGGCACAGCAGCCCCTAGGAGAGTGACTTGGAGTTAATCAGGGCCCCTTTTCTTTTTATTTCTGGGTTGTAAGAGCTTTTTGTTTCTTGAGGTGCATCAGTGTGGTTTTTTGGGGTTTTTAGGGGAGGGTTGGTACTGAGAATCGAACTCAGGATCTTGTACTTGCCAAGCAAGGCGCACAGCCCTGAGCTATATCCCCAGCCCGAGGTGCATCAATTTGTATGTGACCTTAAAATCTGCTCAGCGATGGCTGCTGAAAGAGAACGGGGACAGGGGAAGGACAGCAGCTCCCAGCATCCTATTTCTAGCCTGGGTCCAAGCCAGGCACGTGCAGCCAGCCCCGGTGGTAGGGCCAGAGAAGTGGGCCACCATGGCTGCCAGGTTGGGGGGCGGGGACAGTCTTTGCCCCTCTCGGTGCCAGGGGCCCTCTCCCCATGCCAGACAACACTGATCACTGGGGAATGAATCAAAACATATTTCTAAATGCCCCAAGCCTGCTAAACACTCTCTAGCCCCGACAGCCGCTGCAGGGAGGCGCCAGTCCCCGCTTGTCCTCTCTGGGAAGACTCTAGGGGATTCCCCTTTCTGAGAGGTCTCAGGGTCTGTACCACCCTGAGAAGGGGGCCTGAGCTGTCCTGGTCCCAGGGAGGTTCACCTCACTCCCCTCTGCACTGTGGGGTCCTAGCCTCTGCTGCAAAGAGCTCCTTCAGCTCTTCTCAGGAATCTGCTGTGTGTTTTTGCCTGTCTCCTTTAAGCCTCTCGAGCAAAGCTCCTTGGAAACGCTGTGTTGCGGATTGTCTTTCCTTTTGATTTTTCTGTTTCTCTTGGTGAGAAAAAAAATCCCCTTTTGGTGTGGGTGGAGTGGAGGCTCGCTGGCGGCTGCGGGAAGGGGAGGGTGGGCACTAGCTTCATCTAAGAGCTGTCCCTGCTGTCCCAGGAAGCTGTTGCTTGGCCCACATCCCTGCCTTTATTCCCATGGTCTTAGTCTACTCTTATGGGCTGCTGGGGTCCCACCTCCATTCTTCCAAGGGTGACTGGGCCCCTACGACATTCAGGTACTGGTAGCGGGCTGACTGATCCCAAGTACCTTCACTTGGGGGAAAGCTACTGGGGTCCTCCTGGGGCCTGGCATGTAGGGCTACTAGAGAGATGGGGCCACAGCCACAGTTGCTTACCCTGCCTGGCAGGGTCTCTAAAGGAAGCAGGGAGGCCAAGGATGGCCAAGAGCCCTTGGTCCTGGTCCAGCTTTTCTGTGTGACCCTCTCTGGATATAGGGGTGTGAAGGGGAATCTGGTTCTTGGGGCCAGGGCCAGTTCTCTGTCTACCTGGTGTGAGGCTGGGGCTGATTCAATCAAATCAGTGCTAGGGAGCTGTCTCCCATGACACAGAGCGGGCATGGAAGCTCACCTCCAGGGACACCTGGCTCTTCCCCTCCACTAAGCCATGGGGACAGTTGTCCCCTTCTGTCTTGTTTGACCTTCTCCTGTGGTCCACCCTTCTCTGGCTGTCTTCATGGCTCCGTCTCAGCCCTCTGCATCTGCCCATGGCTCTGAGAAGACCCCTCCCTGGATTTTCTGTATGTTTTGATAGTCCTACCCCCCTCTCACCTGGAGCAGAAACCCTGGACCCCCCTCCCCAAAGTGCCACAAGGCCCTGAGTCCCAGGTGCAGTATCTGCTCTGCATGGAGTACATCCCCGAGGCCTACAGGTGTCTCCAGGCCCTTCCTACTCTGCTGGCAGCTACTCAGAAGCCCCAGGGTCCAACCACACTATCCTCCAGGACCCTCAGGCTTCCACTAACAGGCCTGGTCAGCACAGAGTCCCGCTCCGGTGCAGCCCCCAGGAAGCCTGCAGAGCTGTGCCCCACCACCATCACCACTGGCCACCTCTCCTTCCTGGGGTGTCCCACAAGCTGCCTCGGGAGGACAAGATCACCCCTGTCAGGCCCCCAGCGAGGGCTGGATAGGCATGTGCTGGCCAGTGCAGCCGACAGTGGGAAGGAGGGTGGTGGGCGGGAGAAGGGAAGAGTGAAGGGAGGGATAGTGTGGATGGGCTCTACTATGGGCTGGGGGCAGCAGGACGGAAGTGTGGCCCAGGATGCCAGTCACAGAGCTTCCCAGCTTCCCAAGGGGCACATCTGGGGATCCTCAAGGGAAAGGAAACAGACCTGACTTGGGCTGTGGGGCTTTTTAGGGTAGACCCCCATTGCCTTAGATTAGATTAATCCAGACAACCTGCACTCCATCCCTCCAACAGAAATCCCAGATCAGGGTCTGAGTAGGAGGAAGAGAAGATGGTGGGTGGCCTTAACAAGCCAGCAGCTGGGGGTGGCAGTGTGTAGGCCCCACTGCCCAGCCACCAAAGCTGCAGGTTCCTGGCTCTTCTGTGGCTCTGCTCAGGACTGCATCCAGTGCCTTAAACAGCTGCAGCGGCAGAAGTGTCTCTGCTCTGGGCTGCCAGGCAGGGAGGAGGCATCTGCAGGAGGCGTCTCTGGTGCTGTGTGGTGTCTGCTGTAGGTCCTCCCTGCACCTCGTGGCCCTTGGCTTGTAGAGGCATCACCAGATCTGGATCCCTGTCCTTCTCTTACATGGCGCTGTTCCATCTCTTCCCACTTCCCCTTTTTATAAGGATACCAGTCACGTCGAATTTGGGGGTCACCCTAACCTAGTGTTGTATCATTTTCACTTGAGGACATCCAGAAAGATGCTTTTTCCAAGTAAGGCCAATCCATAAGGGCCTGGGTTAGGACCCAGCATCTTTTGGGGGGACATCGTTTAAGCCACTGCAGCAGAGGCCCACTGTGGCATCACTCCCGTAGCCCTGGGATCCTCTCTGCCCTTGATGTGCAGTCACCCTGCATGCCCCACAGGCTCCATAGCTGCCCTTCTCTCTGTGCCTCCAACACCCGCTGTGGCTCCCCTGCCCCAGAGCAAACCCCTGTTCCCTGAAGGGATGGCAGACATGGCCAGACACCCACCAAGGGAGCACCCACTATGGCCCCACCTTCATCTCCTTCTGTACCTCAGTTTCTCCATTCTGGCTGGAGCCTGGGTTCAGCCCTGACATCCTCTTGCCTGGCTGGAGGCTTCTGATGACTAGGCCATGTCCTGCCAGCTTTCAGCCCATCTCCCACCCAGCTGTGTACAGCTGGGTTGGGGGTGGGATCCTAGGCTGAGCTCCCCACTGCCAGGAACATCTGAGCTGGTGAGGGTAAGTCAAGTGTCCTTTCCATGCCACAGGACTGCTTGCATTCAAAAGGGCATTTGGGGCTGAACAAGAGCCTGAGGGGTGTTGCAGTTACCCCTGTCAGTTCTGCTCTGAGGGCTTAGGGGTCACTTAGCGCAGTAGCAATGTGTGCAGATACTGTAAGGGACAGTTTCCTGCGTGCTCCCAGAGGCTAATGGTCACCAGCACTCTGGACCTGCTCATCCTGTGCAGGAGCTGAGACCCCTGGGTCCTTGTGCCACAGCCTTACACTTGGGGACTCCCTGGGGCAGTTAGGAGGCTTCAAGAAGGGGGTGCCACTGAGCAGAGCATGCCAGCAGGAGGGGTAGTGTTATGGTTTGGGGAAATATTTTGCAAGGGGAGCACAATAATACAGGACACATATTTTATAAGGTTATTTATAATATAGTCACCCAAAGGATGATATACAAGATAGTGCAGGAAATCTGTCCACACACTATAGACCAAGAATCCAGCTGAGGGCCTGGATCCCGCAACAATGTCCTGCATGAGTCCAGCTGAAGACCTAGAGCTCATAACAACGCCTCCCATGAATCCAATTGGAGTCCCAGAGCCCATGACAATGTCTCATGCAGGCCTGTTTCACAGATCTGCGTTGGGAAGGCCCAAAGGTCAATTGTAGGATCTAGAAAGTCTGTGTCAGCGGGATGAAGAATCTGTGCTAGCAGGCTGAGGGATCTGCACTGGAGCCAGGAAGTGACGCTCAGAAGAACCAGAGCTCCCCCGAAAGGTACCGCAGCCATCCTCAGCAACAGTAAGGACCCGAGCTCCTCCGATGATCAAGATGGCTGAGTTCCCATCAGGAAAGCCAACGCAGCAAGCTTCTCCAGGAAACCAGCAGTGCACCATCTTCCCCTCCGGAGCCAGAAAGCGATGCTTAAAGTGAGGACCAGAGCTCCCCCAAAGTGAACCAAAGCTGTTCTCAGTGCCAATGAGGTCCTGAGCTCCTCGGAGGATGACAATAGCCAAGTTCATCAGGAAAGACAGCATGACGAGCTCCTCGGAAAGAACAGCTCCTTACAGCTTCTACCAGCTCCCAACAGCCTTTCTTTCCTTCTCCAGTTCGGCCTCATATGCTGCTGGCAACAATCCTCAGGTGGGATGCTTACTCAGTTCAGCTGGGGGTTACAAGCTGACCACCAGTTATCACTCCACTACAGGTGGGCAGACAGCCCTGTCACTGCTCCTTAGGAAGTTCTGAGAGTGGGCAGGCTGAGCCAGGGCCAGTCTTCTCCAAAGGGTCCTGGCTCCTGATCAAAGAGCATGCAGACCTGGTGTGTGCAGACTATACACTCAAGGGACACTGCAGGACACAAGCCTCACCATGGACAGCCCAGCCCAGCTCTGCTCAGTGGGACCACATGGCTACCGGGAGGCCAGCACCTTGTCCAGACCTCTCCCAGTTTGGAAAGTGCCTGAGGAAGGGGACTGGGGCCTTCAGGGCAGACCGGGCCAGTGGGCAGGAAAGCAGGGCTCCCTGGGGTGGGGGCTTGGGCAGAAGCCAGCCCCCACAGACCCCTGTGATCCTGAGCCACCCACTGTGGGGCAAATGTTCCCAAGCTTTGGCATTATCTGGCCACAGGAGGATGGACCTGCAGGGAACCCAGGAGGGCCATGCTATGGCCACCGCAGGAGAGCAGAGGCCTCTATAGTCATGGTCTGTTATGGTTTGGAGGACATTTTTGCAAGGGGAATAATATAATACAGGACACATATCTTATAAGATTATTTATAATAGTCACCCAAAGAATGGTAGACAAAAGAGTGCAAGAAATCTGTCCACAAACTGTAGACCAAGGAATCTAGCAGAGGGCCTGGATCCCACAATAATGTCCTACATGAGTCCCGCTGAAAACCTAGAGCCCATAACAATGCCTCCCACAAATCCAACTGGAGGCCCAGAGCCCATAACAATGTCTCATGCAGGCCTGGTTAGCGCTGTGAAGACCCAAAGGTCAGTGGTGGAATCTACAAAGTCTGTGCTAGCAGGATGAAGGACCTGTGCTAGCAGGCTGAGGGATCTGCACTGGAGCCAGGAAGTGACCCTCAGAAGAACCAGAGCTCCCCCGAAAGGTACCACAGCCATGCTCAGCAACACTGAGGTCCCGGGCTCCTCTAGTGATCAAGATGACTGAGTTCCCATCAGGGAAGCCAATGCAGCAAGCTTCTCTAGACTAGCAGAGCACCATCTTCCCCTCCGGAGCCAGGAAGCAATGCTCAAAGGGAGGACCAGAGCTCCCCCAAAGTGAACCAAAGTCATTCTCAGTGCCAACAAGGTCCCAAGGGGTCCTCGGAGAATGAAAACAGCCAAGTTCATCAGGAAAGCCAGCATGACGAGCTCCTCCAAAACAACCAACAACTCTTCACAGCTTCCACCAGCTCCCACCAGCTCCCAACAGCCTCTCTCAGCTCCCAAAAGCTTTTTTAGTTCCTAAAAGCCTCTCTTCTTCTCCAGGTCTGCCTCATATGTTGCTGGCAACAGTCCCCAGGTGAGCCTCCCACACCCAGCACCACACTTACTCAGTTCAGCTGGGGGTTATAAATTGACCACCAGTTATCAACCCGCTACAATGGTCACTCTCTTCAAAGCTGTTTCTCATGCAACAGCGCTGATCTGTAGGCCCACACACGGTTGCCTCTGGTCCTTCCTTTCTATTGCTTCCTTCTGCCTCCCCAGGGGATATCACTACCTCCTCAGTCAGTGGAAGGACCCATAAGGCAAGCATCCGGGGGGAGCTTCCCAGCATGGGAGGGCATCCCACCTGCTGGGGCTCTGCTTGCTGGGCACTACTCACCGTTCAGGCCTCCCTGCAGACTTTTCTGTCCCTCCACAGAATGAGCTCTTCTTTTGGAGGCCTTGGATTCACCCTGCTGTATAGGGTGAAAGTCTCTCTGACCTGTCACTTCATGGTTAGCCCAGTCCCGTGTAAGCATATGAGCTGTGGACATTGGACAAGTGACTGAACTGTTCTGTGCCTCAATTTTCCTGACTATAAAACAGAGGTTAAGTAAGAAAACACACATCTGGTATTTTCCCCAGTGCCTGGTGCAGAGTTAACATGAGTCCGTCTTCATCTGTGTTGTTCAAATTCATTCTGTCTGACAGGTTCCAAGTCTGGCCCAGACCTCAGAGTTGGAAATACCACCTGTCTGTACCCGAGTAGGAAGGTGATGGAGGAGAAAGCTGTGGGCTAAAGGGACACAGCCCAAGATGCCACAGCCTTCAGAAATACACAGGGAAATGGGTTACCATGTCGTGCCTACAGATTGGCAATTTAAAACACTTCACAGTTACTGGGCATGGTGGCTCATGCTTTTGATGCCAGCACTCTGAGAAGTTCAGGTATGAGGATCACAGGTTCAAGCCCAGCCTGGGCAATTAGTGACTTAGGAGACCCTGTTTCAAGATAAAAAAATAAAAAGGGCTGGGGATATAACTCAGGGTAAAGGCCCTGGGTTCCATTCCCAGTGCCACCAAAAAACCTGAGCTTGCAGAAGTGGGGACACTCCATTCTGGTGGAGGTCTCTTACCTGCCCCATATCGCCTTCCTGCCTGGGCCCCTCAGCCTGCCTGGTCAGGGGCATTGTGTCTAGCTCTCGTGGCGCTGTCCTGTCCTGTCCTATCCCTGGATGGCAGTGGGTGGGACTGGGCACCATCTGAGGGCAGAGGAGTCCCTATGGCCTGAGTCCCCTACACATCAGAGTGTCATCGCTGGCTGTCTCTTCCAGGATCAGGGTTGGCGTGAGCCTCTTGGTCCCAGCGCCGGGCGCACCCACCTGGCTTCCGCCAGCACTGGAATCTTGTATCCACAGGTCCAGTCTGGGGAGGGCCGGGGCGCAGCGCTCTGGTCCCCCACTCGGCTCCCGCACAGGGCGGACCCACTCGCCGCTCCCGCGCTCTCCGCCCGCGCCGCTGGGGGCCGCCCGCGGGCTGAGCCGGCAGAGCT
>NW_004955460.1:8661512-8674455 GCF_000276665.1 Chinchilla lanigera | reverse complement strand
CCTCGGCACCGCGGCCATGGCCAAGGAGCGGCGCAGGGCGGTGCAGGAGCTGCTGCGGTGGCCGGGGAATTCACGCTGCGCCGACTGCGGAGCCCCAGGTAGGCACGGGCCGGGGGCGCGGGTCGGAGGATGCGGGTGCGGCCCGGGTGCGCGCAGGTGCGGCGGTTTCGGCTCCGGTGGATGCGACGCGGGTGGATACGGGCTGGGCGGGTGCGCCCGGTGAGCTCGGGGTGGTCCCACGTCTGGTGCAGTCCAGGAGGGTGCGGGGCGGCTCTCGGAGGTACCCGGGGCTTCTCGGGCACCCGGCGCCCACCGGGTGGGGCCCGGCCGGAACGCACCTGCCCGAGGACTCGGCCTAGGGCGCTCCCCTCCCCCGCCCCGCGGCGTGTGTCGCTGTCACCCGCGCGCCGCCGCCGCCTTGCGAAACCCCGGGCTCCTCAAAGAAAGAGGAAATCGCCAGGGCGGCTGGCTGCAGGGAAGGAACAGCCGGCCGCTGAGGATCTCCCCGGGGCGGGGGTCCCCGGGCTCTCCAGTACCTGGAGGTGACGTCATGGCGCCCTCTTTCGGCCTCCGGGCAGGGGGTGGAAGCTCGGGCCGCCTAGGGGGAGGGTTTGGGAAGGGTCCCCCTTTCCAGCTCCCTGCCTCTGAGATGGGGCAAGGAGCAGGTAGGGTCCTCGGTGCACCTGCGTCAACATCGTCCAGCCTGGCACCTCCTAGGCTTTGTCCCTTGGTTGCCCCTTGCCTGGGGGATTTCTGAGCCTCCCGAGTCCAGCAGGTCTGATGGCTACGTTCCTGGGCCAACCCACCGCGCCCCTGGCTGGCTGCCTTAGGCTGCCTTGCCTGTGGGGTGAGGGGGTTCCCCTAAAGATTCAGCTGTTCCTGCCCCTCCAGTGGAGAGGAGCCCATTCAGGGGCTGGCCCCCAGGCAACCGGGAACCCAGGGCTTCCAGCCTCAGCCTCACAAGGCAAGCCTTTCACCGCAGGGTGCCCGAGGTCCCCTGGGCACCTCGTATGCCTCTGAGATGCTGGCTGGTGACCACATCCTCCAGATACCCTGAAGACAGGACTCCATCCCTAGCTCGTCCTGCTCTCCCTTGCTCTTGCTCTGGGCTGGGAGGGGCCTCTCACAGCCCAAGTTTCTAAGGGTCTGCTGGGCACATGCAGTGTGGCCCTGGGGGACCCAACGACCAGCTTTCCTGGGAAGCCAGGTGGGCTGAGGTGGCCTTTTCCTCGGCCTGCTGAGGGGCCCTGCTGATGGTGCTGGAGGCTGAGCTCAGGCTCAGCCCAGACTCCCCACTCCTCCCCTGCCTCTGAATTTCTACTGTTCAGGGCTGTCGGGGGAGGAAGGGCAGACAGGGAGGTCAGGTCCCAGCCTGGCCTGGAGGGTTCTCCCCGGGGATGGGGGTGTGTCCAGAGCAGGAGGCCCGCCTTGCTCTCTCCTGGCTTCCTGGAAGCAGCTTCTCTTCAGCAGACCCACTCAGGAACCACCCCAGGCCTCAGCCTGGTGGGAGGAGGGGGCTTCTTTGCTTGTCAAGCCCACAGGCCTCTGCCCTTTGCCTAGCCCACCCACTCAGTGTCCCACTGGCTCCTGGGCCCAGGCCACTGGCTGTAGCAACCTTTCAGTCCTGGAGCCCCAGCTGGGCCTCTCCTTGCCCAGCACTTCCTGGCACTGGGCCAAGTCCCAGGTTTTCAGAGTTGGTCTATGACATCAGCAGTTTTCGTCATCTGACTTGCCTGCCTGGAGCAGCAGCAGGCTCTGGCTGTTGCTTCCATTTTACAGTCAGGGAAACTGAGGCCGTGAAAACACAGGCTCTTCTAGGGGACCTAGTACCCTAAGGCAGACCCAGCCTCCTGGTGCCCAGCCTTGGCCTGCCCACATTGCCAGGGCCAACCTTCCGTCTCCTGGCCTTGCCTTGCCTCAGGCTATGGGCATATCCTGCCTCTTCCTTGTGACCCTGTGGCGTGTCCACACAGGCTGCCTTTTGGCGGGAGCTAGACTCTGACTGTGCGTTGTGCTGCTGTGGGGTGCCGCAGGGTCCTCTCTGTCTCTGCTGTGGTTGTGAGGGTGGTTCTGGCGTTGGTGTCCTAGGGAAGGCCACTGTGTTTTTGGTCTGTCACTGGCACCATCATGTGGACCTGACCATGTCTAGAGGAGCAGGATATCCCAAGAGGGTCCCCTGACATCTCTGGATGGCAGGACCTCAGGGCAGCCTCAGGCCATCTCTAACCACCAGGCCAGGGCCTCGGGTACACTTGGGCAGACTCTAGCCCAGCTGTACCAAGACCCCAACCCACAGAGACTCCTCTCAAGCCCTCCTCTTGTCAGCCCCAGTAGTGGGTTCCCTAACCTTCAACTTTTGGGGCCCAGCCACTGGCTCTCATCACAAACAGGCCAGAGTGGGTGTGCTTGGGCCCTCCTGTCCTGAAGGGGACCCTGGTGGAGGTCTCTCTCCTGGTGGGGGTTGCAGAAGGGAGGAAACCTCTGTGCCCACTGAGCTACCCTCCCAAGGGGACAAGGCAGTGTGTCCTGTGAGCCACAGGTCGTCAGATGCTGTGGAGACTTGGGTGTCTCAGCTTTTGGGGTGGGTGGGTATGGATGGGAATCCTGAGGTTCTTTTATACTAGTACCTCGAGTACCTGAAGGAACCAATACCCAGGAGCCCTGGCTTTCCCAGCCTGGAGGTCAAGTTTAACCCCTGCTGACAATGAAATTAGATGTGGTGGTCAGGAGCTGCTACTCATGCTGGACCTGAGGTCCCCCCCCCCACCAGATGTGGGTGGGATATGAAGAGTGGAGAGAGGGACCTTGGGCCCAGTCCTTGTGGGTACTGCGTGCGAGGGACCTGGGAAATGCTGCAGGCCTGGAACATGAGCTTATGCAGCCCTAGGGCTTTGGGGTAGAGGTGACAGCTTTCTGGTAGAGGTACCTGGATGGGAGGTTTCAGGAATTTGGCCTGATTTGGGGGAGGGTCCATATCTGTGGGGAGAGGGCTGCTGATAGGAGGGAGGTGGGCGCTGGCCCTGGGCATGATCAACAGGAGCCTCCCCAAGACAGCAGGAAGTTGGCCACGGCCCCGGGGGGGAAGCCATGCCCTTGGGAGGGGTGGATGCCTGCATGGAGGTGGGGCAGGAAACAACAAGACTTCTGGGCCTGTGGGAGCAGGGGTGCTCCTGGGCAGGCACTCTGGGGTTCTGCTAGTTAGGGAGCAGATCCTCAGCCCTCAGGGAAGCCTGGGCGGGAGGGCAGGAGGGCGATGAGGCTCAGCTGTGCTGTTTCTTCCTGAAAGAGGCAGGTCAGTGGCTGGGGAACCGGGGGGGCGCTGGGACACTGAAGGACCAGGAGTGGGAATGAGCTGGAGGGTCCTGAGTTAAATCCAGTGCCTTCGCCAGGGCCCCCTGGGGGAGCCTGTGGGTCTTAGGAGCTTGGGGGTTCAGAGGGCACGAGTGGTGGGAGCCTGGAGAGTGAGTTCTCAGACAAGACCCAGAGCGGGATGACAAGAGGGATGACAGAGGCAGTGGGGAGGGCAGCCAAGGGGACAGGGAGACAGGAGTTGGCCGCAGGAGCTGGAGGGGCCATGCAGGCCTGGGAACTGCTGTAGGGCCTGTCTGTGGGTCAGCAGAAGCCGCAGGGGAGCAGGCCACATAGTCAAGGTGCAGGACAGGGTGCGGGGCCAAGGCCTGATGCCTGGGGTCCTGGAGAGGTGGACATGTGGCCACCACCAAGGCAAGGCTTGGTAGGACCAGGCACTCGCCTGAGGCAAGGACAGCAGGAGATTGAGCCCAGCACACAAGCAAGCCCTAGGGAAGAGGCTGCGGCAGCCAGACCCATGCATCAGCATTTACATATTTTTCTTCTTTTCTAAAACTTGAGGCAAAACTCACATAGCATAAAATTAACCATTTGAAAGTGAAAATCCAGTGGCATTTGGAGCATTTGCAGTGTTGTACAACCACCACCTCTATCTAGTTCCAAAAATACAGTGTTTGCAACCAGGAGACCAGATGAGATGCTCAGGAAGGAGCCCGGGCTGCCCTGGTGTGTGTGTGGGGGGGGGTCTCAAGAGTAGGAGAGGGAGGGAGCCCCAGTGGGGAGCCCGAGGGAGGTGCAGTGGGTGGTGTGCAGAGAGGGACTGTGAAACAGGTGTCTGCTGGGAACACCCGCAGGAAGGAGGCCCCTGAAGCAGCTCTGCCTCCATGGGGGAAGGGCCTGGGGCTGGTGGAGGTGTGTGCCCTCCCTGTGCGGGATTCAGGAGGGCTCTGCTGTGTGCGCTGTGAGGGAACCCTTCAGTCCCAGGCCCGGAATTCAGCCCTCTAGTGGGGCTTCCCTTCTGGCAGAGAACAGGGATGAGCAAAATGACAGATACCGTGACCGGGCACCCTGGATGGTGGAGCACATGGTTGGGGCCTCGTTGCAGGGCAGGGAACAGTCACACAGGCACCCCACCAGCCAAGACTCCAAGGGAGTCATCTTGCCCAGGGCCCTCCTCCCACCCAAGCTGCCCACCTGACTGGCCCATCCTGCCCTTGGGTATTCATCCCTACTGGGAAGGCAGAGGTCTCTGGAGCTGGGCCGTGGGGCTCTGCCACGCTAAGTTCTGTGGAGGGGGTTGATTGCTCCCTGTCCCCTGGTGCCTGGACCTTGGCCCAGGGGACATACCTGTTTCTCCTAGCTTGGCTCCTGGATGGGCCTCACTTACCCACGTACCTTTGACCTGCTCCCGGAAGCCGTGAGGGCTGAGTCACAGCTGATTGCCAGGGAGAGGCAGGGCAAAGCCAGGGCAGAGGGAGGAGGGTGAGGCTGTCCTTGGGGATCTGGGCTCATCCCCTCCACCACACCTTCCTGCCCATGTCCCTGGCCATCCCTGGGCCCAGGGTGCCTCCTGGGCTTGTGACCTGTTCCAAGGTGACCTTTCGTTGACTGTAGCCCATTGAACAGGGAATCCCAGAGCCCTGGGCACCCAGAGCCCCCTCCCTGACCAGCAGGAGGGGTAACAAGAGGGACCTGGACCTAGGGAGGGGGTCCTGCGGGGTCCAGGAGCAGAGTGTCCTGCCAGCTGTCCTCAACATGGCCTCTTCCACCTTGCATGCTTTGGGGCACCCCACCCTGCCCCGTGGGTCTCCTTGCCCTGATGGGCTCGGGATGCATACGAAAAGGAAGCCCACAGCCCAGCCTTGGTGTTTGGAAAACCGGGATGAGCTCTGTCCCCTCTCCTTGGGGTACCCCGCCAGCCTGTGTCCCCATCTCCCTGCACCCGTGGCCCACCCTGGACAGCTTTACCACACTGTCAGGGTGCCAGGGATGGACTGGGCCTCCCAGCTCTCAGGGGCTCTGGTTTCTGCTGAAATGCAGAAGGTCATTGGTCTCAGCCAGCCTGGTCACACCCAAGTGTGGCACACCCAGGCAGAGTGGCCTTCTGTCTCCGTAGCCTAGAGTGTTGAGGGGATAGAGCACTCAAGCTCAGAGTGGCTGGCCGCTCATACCCTAGGGCTCCCTCTTTCCCAGTCTGGATCCTTTAAAATAGAAACTCAAACTGGGAGCAGTGGTGTGTGTCTCTAACCCCAGCTCCTGAAGAGGCTGAAGCAGGAGGATTCTTTGAGCCCAGGAGCTCGAGGCCAGTCTGGGAAACACAGTGAGATTCCATTTCACAAACAACAATGAAAAACCAGCCTCAACCAAGCAGCCTTCCAGGGCCTGTGGGTGGGTTTCTGGCTTCCAGAGATGGTGAGTCCTGAGAGCAGCAGGGGGCTGCTGTGCCCACCTGCCGGCCCTGGGCTGTGAGCTGAGCCTATCCTTCTGCCATCGGGTGCTGTCCTGCGCTCTCCCCACCTTCTCTCTCTTGCTGGCACTGAGGGCCTTTGCACTGAGCTACACTTCCAGCCCCTTTTAATTTTTTTATTTTGAGAGAGTCTCACTAAGTTACCCAGGTGGAGCTTGAATTTGCAATCCTGCTTCAGCCTCACTGGGTGCTGGGATTACAGGTGTGTGTCAGGCAGGAGCCAGCCTGTCCGCCTCCCTCCAGGCAGACCTGTTGGGCTGGAAGAGGCCTCACTGGGCTGGGTCTGTGCGAGCATGGGGGTGTGAGGACAGGGTGTGGTCCTGAGCCTGGGTTTGGGACTAGGCAGGAGGCCACACCATCTGTCCCTGGCTTGGCCAGCTCCTCTGCAGCCTGGGCTCTGCAGATGCCCTTCCTCGGGTCTGGACGTCCAGCCTTCCTTCTCACCCCTCCATTCCTGCTCATCTTCAGCCATCAGCACTTTCATTCCTTCCTCCAGGAAGACCTCCAGGCTTTCTGCCCCATTCAACCACCTACTGTGGCTCCCGGGGCATAGCTCCCTCCCTTGGGGGCTTTTCCTTTGGTGTAGTAAGAGCTGTTTTTCAGCATGGGAGGGACCATCTCTTGTCGGGGCTGGGGGCCCCTACTAGACAGAGGTCCTTTGTCCACTCTGGTGACCCCAGTGCTGGACGCCAAGTGATTCTGAGGAACATGTGGGTCAGGAAGAGAGCACACAGGTGGTGCCCGTTTAAACTCCTGCTCCTTCAGCTGCTTTTCTCCCCCTCCCACCAACCCAGAGCAGGAAGGCTGTGGCTGTAGCTAAGCCCTCCTGCCTGGGGCCTGGAGCTTCCCTGGAGGCTGCTCCATTGAGCCCAGACCTCCCTAGACACGAGCCCAAGTTGTGCCCAGCTGTGAGCTGGAGCTGCTGGTAAAAGGCGGGTCGCTCCCTCTCCAAGCCTCAGGTGGCTCCACACCCATGAATAACCTCCCTGCCAGGTGACTGATGTCGGAGTGGCTTGGGACCTCCTTCCTTCCACTATGCAGCCCCTCCTCCCCTTCCACCCCATCAAGGCCAAGACTGAGTGGGAGGTCTGTCCTCTGTGGCCACAGGGGGACAGAGGTCCTCCCAGCCGACCAGGTGAGCAGCCCAGCTGGGAGGCCACCTCCACCTGCTTCCTGTCTCACCTGCGCTGTGCAGGGCCACCCAGCTGACACTTCCTAACAGCTGCCTGCATGGAACTGGGAAGATGGTATGGGGTAGGGGTGGGCTCTAGGAGAGGATGCCCAAGATCAAGTCCTAGCTCAGCCCTGGTGATCTTGAGCAGGTGACCAACCCTGTCTGGGCTTCCTTTACCTTATTCTGTTGAAACAGATGAATGACAGGATCTCACCTCAGAGTTTGTGGGGATGGAGTGAGGCTATGTCTAGCAGCGGCCTACTGAGGGTCTGGAGGGTGATGGAACCAGTCCCACAGCATAGTCACGTGGTCACACTACTGCTTTCTGCCCCAGACCTGGGGTCTGGCCTTACCCCAGGGCCCCATTTTGGAGATACTGCCTCCCTAGGTCAGGAGGGGACCCAGTGTGAGGGACAGCAGGCCTGAGCTCTTGCTGGTAGAGACACAACCACACCCTTGAGGCTTGCCTAAGCTAAGGTCACGAAGACTTTTCTACCATTTTCATGTGGACACCTATGGTTTTAGGGTTCTTTTAGCAATTGGAGGAATGCTAAAAGCATTTGGAGCTGTTTTAAGTCTGATGAGAGGTAAGCAGGGAAGTTTACCATTTGGCAGTGATGTCTAATTGTTCCAGTGCCGATGGTGGGAAGGTTATTCTTTCTGTACTGAATCATATTTATATCTTTGTCCCTAACTCAATGCCCACATGCCGATTTTGGTCTCTATTCTGATCCATTGATCTGTTTATATTATTTTCATGCCAATACTACACTGTCCTGGTAACAGTAATTTGATATGTTCTGAAAACAAGTAGTATTGCCAGTTCTTCATCTTTGCCCTCTTTCTAATTTGTTTTTATGTGTTATGTATTTTGCATTTACACCTGAATTTTAATTTTTTACTGTTTTTTTTCTTGTGATGGATCATGCTGAGCGAGACTACCACTGAGCCGTATCTCCAGCATACATTGTAGAATTAGCTTAAGTTCTATGCTAAAAATCCTGCTGGAGTGCTTTTTTTTTGTTTTTTTCTCTGGTACCGGGAACCGAACTCACGACCTTGCGCTTTCCAGGCAGGCGCTTTTGCCGCTGAGCTAAATCCCCAACCCCTTTTTTTTCTTTTTTGAGACAAAGTCTCACATGTAGTTCAGGTGGGCCTGAAACTCACTGTGTAACCCAAGCTGGCCTAGACTCACATTGATACTCCTGCCTCAGCCTCTTAAGTACTGAGATTACAGGCATGTGTCACCACACCCAGCTACTTCTGGAACTCTGATGGAGACTGGATTGAATATATAGATTCATTTGGAGAGAATATATGTATTAACAATATTGACTCTTCCCATCCATAAAACCAGAGTCTCTCTCCACTCCTTTAATTTCTCTTGAGCAGTATTTTAGTTTTATGTGTACTATCTTCCACATCTTTTGCCATATTTATTCCTAAGTGATTAATGTTTTATACTATTATAAATTATATTTTAAATTTTTCAGTTTGATTGCTTATTATTAGTAGAAGGAAAGACAACTGATTTTTCTATATTTATCTTGTTTCCTGTAACTTTGCTAAGCACATATTCTAATAGTTTTTTTGTTTTTTGGTTTTTTTTTTAAAATTTTTTTCCAGTACCGGGAATCAAACTCATGACCTCACGCTTGCCAGGCAGGCGCTGTGCCACTGAGCTAAATCCCCAGCCCCTCTAATAGTTTTTTTTTATACAGTCTATTGGATTTTCTACATAATCACATTGTCTGTGAATAAAGCTGTTTCATCTCCCTCCCCATCTGGCAGCTATGTGAGGGATTCTGGAGAAGACAGACCATGTGACAAACTATTGGCCACTCCCATGGTTCCATCTCCCGGAAGCCTCCGTCTACATAGACCATGCCCTGTACCTGTCCAGGTGTCGCTGTGCTAAGTGACAGGGTGAGGAGCAGCCCTGGGCTGTCAAGTGGGACTGCCACACGGTGTGATTCATTCCTGGACACCCTCTGCTCTTCCTCCTCAGCCCCTTCATTGGAACCCCCATCTGCCAGGGACCAGGGCTGCTATCAGCCAGGGCTGGTGGGACCAAAGTCCAACACGTTCATATGTCACTGACCAGTTTGGTGCATGGCAATGTGGACTGCTGGGGATGGTCTGGGTGTAAACCAGCCTCCTGCAGGCGACCGTTTGCCTGTGTGCTTAGAGGTGACTCAGGCCCTTTCCTGAGAGGTGGTTCTCTTGGGGCTCCTTTCACTTTTTAAAATTTGATATGTGATATACTAATTATTGTTTAGTATTAAATGTTTTTTCCAAATCTTTGTTATGATTGGGGGGCATAAGTTACTTACAAATCATTTGTAAATGACATATAAAACATTTTTTATATTTCTAAACAGTTTAGATTTGAAATTTATCTTGTTGTTATTTGTTTCAATTCTATTGGACTGTGTCAAAGAACATGATATATAGCTAATGAAACTAAAAAGTAGACCTTAGTGGGGCATAGTGGTACACACCTACAATCCCAGACTCAAGAGGTTGAGGCAAGAGAATTGCCTAGGTCAGCCTGCACCACATAGTTCAAGACCACACTGAACTACATAGGGAGAACCTGTCTCAAAAATGCCAAAACCTAAAAATAGACATTTACTTCTTAGAACAATTTTAGGTTTTACAGAAACTTTTTTTTTTGTCTTTTTTTTTTTCTTTATACGGTCTCACTATACAGTTCAGGCTGGCCTTGAGCTCACTTTGTAGCCCAGGATGGTCTTGAGCTTGCAATGATCCTCCTGCTTCAGCCTCCCGAGTGCTGCGATTACAGGCGTGTGCCACCATGCCTGGCTACAGAAACTTTTTTTGTTTTTCTTTCAAATTTTAATTTTTATTAGTACATGTTCATAGTACTATATGGTTATATTCATTATATGTTCATAGTACTATATGGTTATATTCATTGTAGGAAGTTGGTATATAGTCTTAATTCTTTTTACATCCCCTCCCCCTCCTCTACTCCCTCATCATTTCTTGGTTCTTGAGGCTCCTTTAGCCCCCGCTGCCCCCTTTGTTTGCTAACCATGGTGGGATTTTCCAAATGGAAAGAAAGCCACCAACTTTCCCAGCAAGCACCCACTTACGGAATTTAACAAGTGTCACATTCCACAGGGGTCACTGCATTGAATTCAATATGAAAAATTGAAACATGTACACAAGTAGTCAGCACTAACCCAGGACCCTCATATACCCTGCGGTTTGAATTTATAATCATCTTGCCTCAGCCTCCTAGAGTGCTGGGGTTACAGGTGTGTGCTACCACACCTGGATGGAGCTTTTTAAAGTACACTAGACATCTAGAAGCATAATCCTTAAACACTTCAGCATGCAAGGTCAGGTCTTGATGCCACCGTCATCCTGGCCCGTGGTAATTCCTGCGTACAGATGTACCTGGGGCCCTGCTGGGATCTGTGGGATGCTGGGAGGGGGTGGGGGGCAGCCAGGTGGAGCCTGTGCTCATAGGTTCCAGCACATACTGTGGGTTTCTGAGGAGAGCTCTGTCCACATCAGCAGCCAGGGTGATCCAGTGGGTTACTCCTGTATGGATGCAGGGGCCCCATCTTAGGACCCACAGAGCCAGGGCAGCCCTTCGGTCCTGAAGCATGGATCCAGGGTCTGGCTGAGCCTCCTGACCTCTGGCCTTTCCCTTCCAGACCCCGACTGGGCATCCTACACCCTGGGGGTATTCATCTGCCTGAGCTGCTCTGGAATCCACCGGAGTATCCCTCAGGTCAGCAAGGTGAAGTCGGTCCGCCTGGACGCCTGGGATGAGGCCCAAGTGGAGGTATGGGGAAGGAGCTCGGGGTGCAGGGGCGGGAGAGGGGTGAAGGAGGGTGAGGGCCTTAGCTGGCCCTCTCTGGCTGTGGACATCTCTGTGGCCTGCAGGGCTCCTGCTGCTGAGGGTTTCATTGATGAACCCTGTGGGAGGCCATGGGGGTAACAAGAGCCAGGGCACCCATCATCCACCCATCCATCCCTCACTTGACCTACTGTGTGCCAGGCACCGCGGGTCCAGCCAGGCAGATGAGTCGTCATCCCTCAGAAGGCTAGGGAAGGGGGCCAGCGTGCGATGGAACCGCGGCCACGCTGCCGATGGGGGCAGTAATTGGCCAGCGGGGCTGACCCCACAGGGAGTGGCAAGGGGATGTGGCCTGGGTCAGAGAAAAGTCCCCACACAGGCTGAAGTGACAGATCTGGTTTGCATGTTCAAAGCCCTGGGGTGCTGGTGCCTTGCATGCCCCCATGCCTCACTGGGAGCCTGTGTGAGCTGCCGTCCCAGCCACGCAGCTGACCTGCAGGGCCAGATCCTGGGCATGAGGCTGCGGGGGGACTCCCCAGCCTCCTGGGCTCACCGGCTCAGGCCCTGGCTGATTGCTGACTTTGGTTTATGCTATGAGCCCTTTTTGCTGGGCAGCCTCCGTTTAAGCAGGATGGTCCCTGGATTGGCCCCCCTTGCTGGCGGGGACAGAGCATCCAAAATCAGTGTCAAAAAGGTCAGGGCTTGTGTCCCATTTCTATCACCCTTCCCACCGTCCTGGAGGAGTGAGCTGCCTGGTGGGTCCCTGGGGCCCAAGGCCGAGGGTCATCCTGTTGATTGATAGGAAAAACCGGTGAGAGTGACAGGACACTTCTGTGGCAGCTGGAAGCGTCCTGAGCCCACCTGGTGGGGCAGAGATAGTGGCCTGGCCTGAGAGCAACTCTCAGGATGACATGGCCATGGGGGAGAACCAGACCCGGGCCATGGGGGCCAGGCAGGGGGGCTCTGCCCCTTTCCTCCCCCGCCCCTCCCTTCCTCTCCTCTCTTCTCCACATTACATAGATTGTACATTTTTCCCAACTTTATATGCCTTTATAATTTTTATGTACATATGTTGTATTTATTTGTTTGATGATGGAAACCAGGGCCTTGTGGATGCGGGGCAAGCACGCAGCGCTGAGCCATACCCCAACCCTACAGAGGGTTTTTTATACAACCGTGTCATTGGTTGAATTCTCAAACCCACCTATAGCGCACACTTTAAGGTTTTCAGTATATTGACAGACTTGTTGACCATCATGGCCAATGTTAGACATTTTCATCAGCTCAGGAGACCGTGTGGCCTTTCGCTGCCAGCCCTGTGCAGTCCTGTGTGCGCTCTCTTTTTAGATCTGCCTGTCCTGGACGCATGACAAAGTGCAGGGGCACAGGACAAGGTGTCTTGTGTCTGGTTTCTCTCCGAGGGTCTTGTCGGGGACCAGGTGTGCTATAGCATGTCAGTGCATCACTCCTGCCTGTATCTGGTGACTTTCACCCATGCTATACTTCGTCTGTCTGCTCTTCCACGGGGCCCTGGTTGTCCCCACCTGATTTGGGGTGCTTTGGTGACGTGACACTCTGTGCACACGCGCCCTCTCCGTCTCCTGACCTGGCCTCTCACCCGCTGCCACTGCCCCTGTTGCCCACACTACCTGAGTGTGTCTCATTCAGACACAACAGACCGGCTCACCCTCACTCGTGGGCCTGAACCCTCTGAGTACATGGGCTGCGGTGTCCCCGGCCCCCTCAGGTGATATCCAGACTGTGTCCAGACTTGCTCTGCTGTGATCTCGGGGCCGGTGACCTGCCTCATAGTGAGGGAGTTTCCTGTGACCCAGAAACCTCGAGGTTGAAGTACAGTGTCAGAGGTCACACGGTTTGGTTAATTGTTGAGAGATTTTTGCTAAGTCTGCCCTACTGTACAGACGAACAGGCTGCCCCAGCCCTGCATAAAAGTGTCACACCGCCTGCCAGCTCTCAGCCCCTGGTGCTGACCTGTGGTGCCCCGTGGTGGAAAACTGCTCTCCACAGGGTCTGGAGTTGGAGGGTTTTTTTATCCTAAACAGGCAAAGCAGCTTGGGATTCCATCGGAGTGACTCCTCAGACCTCTGCTGGGTTTTGGCTGTGGGTCTCTCTCTCTCTCTCTCTCTCTCTGTCTCTC
>NW_004955460.1:8561404-8661322 GCF_000276665.1 Chinchilla lanigera | reverse complement strand
CTCTCTCTCTCCTCTCTCTCTCTCTCTCCTCTCTCTCTCTCTCCTCTCTCTCTCCCTCCCCCCTTCTCCTTTCCTCCTTTTCTCTTTTTCCAGTCTTTTTTTTTTTTTTTGGTACCAAGCATCGAACTCAGGATCTCACGCTTGCCCGGCAGGTGCTGTGCCGCTGAGCTATGTTCCCCGCCCTTTCCAGCCTTTTTTCATTCCTTGAGTCAATCAGTGGGTTTCATTTTGGCACATTTGAACTTCCCCCTAACACACTCATTTTCACCCCCTCGTTCCGCCTTCCCCCCAGTTTCACAGTTTCTTGGGGGCTGAGTGTGTTAAATATATTTGCTGTATCCACCCCCCATTTCCCACCCTTACACCCTCCCCGTCCCTCTTACTCCCTTTCTCTTGCCTAGTAATAGCCTCCCTTCCACTTTCTTGTCGTTTCTTTAGAGTCCACGTATCGGGGAGCACATGCGATATTTGTCTGTGTGAGTCTGGCTTATTTTGCTCAACAGTGATGGTGTCCAGATCCACCCATTGTCCTGCAGATGACAGGGTTTTGTTCTTCCTGAAGGCTGAACAATGCTCCGCTGTGCAGTGTGTGGTACATGGAACACATTTTCTTTATCTGTTCGTCTGTGCTACTCAAGGGTCTCAACACAGCAGGGAAATTTCCCCTCTGAGAAATTTGTGGAAAAAGTTTTTTTCTGGGTTGCCTTTCGGTTTTGCTCATGGTGGTTTTTACCATGGAAATGTTTTTTTTACATTGACCTAGTCACACGGATCAGCCTTTTCTTTTGTGGTTTTGGGTGTATAGCACACTTAGGTCCCTCTCTGCCTATGGGCTCTTTTTTTTTTTTAAATAACAGCTGAGATGTTATTCACTTACCTCCCCGTTTCCCCATGGAGTGGGGAGCGGGAGAGTTTAAACTGCGCTGTGGACTGGCGCCACCCTGACACTTTCCTCCTCCTGGCCAGCTGCCACCCGCTTGCCACACCTCCACCCCGTGGAATCTGCTTCCTACATTCTGGATGGCTCCCGCAGCGAGGGTCCTGGCAGTGTTCCTCCCCGTAAGGCATGCCCCATGTCTAGAAGCTGCGCTGCTTCCATTTCACTGTGTCGAGCAGTGCTGCCATGGACATTGGTGACGGGTCTCCTCTCTCTGGGATGAAGCGGACTTGCTGGGAACCCTGCAACTCTCTGACTTTCAAGCTGCTCTGGGTCTGTGTCACCAGTAGCCCCTGCGGCCCGAGGACTGTGTCCTCTGCACCCTGCTCTCTTTGTCTTCGTGGGTCCACAGTGATGGTCACCACTATGTGATCTGCAGTTCCCTGAAGGCAGTGATGTTGAGGATCTTTTCTTTACTTTCTTTTTTTCTTTGTTTGTTTTTCTTTGTTTGTTTCTTTTTTTGAGACAGGGTCTTGCTATGTAGCCCATGTCTTGCTATGTAGCCTTGAGCTTGAGATCTTCCTGCCTCAGCCTCCAGAGTAGCTGGGATGACAGAGGTGTACCACCATGCCTCTTGTCCCATTGCTATTTTTTTGTGTGTGAATTATGAAAAATATATAGACTAACAAAGAGGTGGTGCTTTTCCATCTTTGTTGGGGGCTTCTTCTGCATCCTTTAGGAGCCTGCAACATTCTTCTCCACGGAGACTTTGGCCGCATCTTAGGTATTGTGCCCAGTTGTCATGCGTGGGAATCACTGGTATCTGTTACATCTCCCTAAAGGACTGAGGTTTCATATAGAAAAGTTGTGGGTGTCAGAATTCAGTCTGGCACCACCCTCTCCTGGGCAGACTTGCTGCATGTGATTTCTTTCATTTGGCTTCTCCGGCCCCTGATCCTTATGACCACGATGCCCTCAGGGCATAGTGATCCCGCGGGGAAGGATTTCTCTTGGGTGAACCTGGCAGGGGTCTCTTGAGAAAGGCCTCTGTCAGCCTCAACCCCAGGCTCCACGGCAGCCGGCATAAGGCCTGGTGCTCCCTGGCCATGCTTGCAAGGCCTTGGGTGTGTCCAGGCCTGGCCCAGCTCCTCACCCAGCCAAGCTGGGGTCTCCAGCATGCAGCAGCCTTGGGATCATGCCTGCTGTGTCCCCTCCGCCCGCCCCCTTGGCATGGTCAGCCCCTCTGACTCAAGGGCCTCTGCAATGGGCCTCCACGCCCTTGCTGCTTTCACTGCTGGCCCCATGTCTGGCTGGGTCTGGGGGCTGTCTCCTGGCCCTCTCTGTGCCTACCATGTGCCCGCTGCCTGGGCTGGGCTTGGACACGGGAATGCGCCCGGCCTCCGGGAGGCAGAGATGGGCGGCTCAGGCTGGGGCAGGCTCTCCAGCGGAACACCAATGCTAAGCAGTCTTGGGCTGCAGAACCCGGGTGGTGTCGGGCAGAGCACAGTGGCATCCATGGGGGCTCTCCTCTCGGCCGCTGCTGTTCCAGGACGAGGGGCTCCCTTTAGGGAGCTCCTCCCGTGTGCCTCGCTCCTCCCTGCTCACTCAGAAATGGTGCCTGGGGACAGTAGGGCTCTGGGGGTTCCTCCCAGCACTGCCCCAGCCCTCAGTGCCCTGACCCACCCACCACCACCACCCCGCCGCAGCAGCAACCAACACTGTCCCTGGAACTGGGGCTCCCTGCACTCTGACCCAGTCCCCTCTCTTGCAGTTCATGGCCTCCCATGGGAATGAAGCTGCCAGGGCCACATTTGAGTCCAAAGTGCCGTCTTTCTACTACCGGCCCACGTCTTCCGACTGCCAGTGAGTACAGAGGGGCTTTGTGGGGTCACTGTGAACAGCCAGGTGGGCGGAGGCAGTGGCCTGGAGAGCCTGGGGAGGGCAGCTGTGGCCCTGGGATGCCACCCACCTCTGCCTCCTCCGTCTGCCTTTGGGCTGTGTGTATTCTGTTTAGCAGATGCCAGAGGGCTCCCCGGGGGACTCTGGAGTCTCAGGGTTCTCCTGGGTGCCCCCTGGTGGCCGAGGAGGAGGGGCACATGGGCCCCTAGCTCTGCAGAGGGTGCCCCTGGGTCCCTCTGTCTGGTGTCCTTGGCACCCAGAGGTTGCTAGGAGACAGTGAGGGCCAGTTTGGAACTTCGACCACTCCCTGATCCTCAGTGTCCCCATCTGTCCAGCCAGCGGGGCTGTGACGTGGTGCCCACACCGGCATAGCTCCAATGGCGCTGTGGCTGCCTGTCACCCACACAGGGCAAGGGGAGAGTGAGGGCTCTGGACAACCTGGGTTCCCGCCCTCAGCTCTCTGCCTGCCTGGGGCGCCTCTTTCTCACACTCTCTGTGCCTTCCTGCGTTCTCCATCCTTGGCCGGACTGCCCCTCCCGCCTGGAACACCTCCCCGCTCTGCCCTTGGCCCGGCTCTATGTGGCCCCGGCCCCTAGACTTTCCTCCCTGACTGCACCCCTCGTTGGCTTCTCCTATCGCTGTTCCCTGTGGCTGGGAGCCCTTGGATATCTGACTTCTGGCTGCCCAGGTGAGATGTTGGGTGAGGGTGCCGGGACTCCAGCTGCCATGGGAGCCACCTGTGTCAGGCACAGAACCAGGTGAGAACATGGCCACTGGGCCACCTGATCCTTCACTGGCCTGGGCTCTCTGAGGACCCTTCCTACACCCATAGCTGCTACTAGGACTGGGCCTCCTCTCTTCCTGCTTCAGCTCCTGGCTGGCCTCCCATCCTGACATCCTTCCTGGGCTCTCTCTCCTCATCACTCAATGGCTTCTCTCCTCTTCTATCTATATCTCCTTGCCCAGCCTGTCCCTGCCCTCCCCAGCTGTCCCCAGCAGACACTCATGTCCCACTGTCTTCCCAAAGCAGGGGTCCCTGGGACTGACCAGAGCCCCTCCCCATTTGGCCAGCATCCCCTGCTGCTTAGCCAAAGCATGGGCTTGCAGGCCCTGGCCACTTAGCCCAGCCCTCGTGACGTGGCGCTCCCAGGCCCCAGAGGGGCTGAGCACTTTCCAGAGGACGTGGGACCCCAGTCTGAGGTCCATACTCTGTGGCCACGCATGGGCCACCCAGACGGGGCCCGAGGGCACTTGGCAGGCAGAGGCCTGACCCTCAGCCATGGAGTGGGTTCCATGACCTTCCTGATCTTTCCCTTTCTTGGAAGTGGGGTAAGAACTGGATACCCCTCCAGGTGCAGGTGAGAGGCCTCCAGCACCTACTCTCCAAGGCCCCAGCACCTCCTTCCCAGGCACAGCTTCCACCCACACCCAGGCCCTACCCAGCCTGTGTATGTTCAGCGCAGTTCCTTGGTTGACTCACTGTGTGACCCCCAAGCTCTTTGGGACCCCACCCACAGCGATAGCTGTGGAACCAGGGTAGGTTCAGTACTGAGTCTGTTGGATACTGTGTCCTGCTGGGTACTGTGTCCACTGGGTACTGTGTCCTCGGGTACAGTATCCGCTGGGTACTATGTTTCTCTGGGTATAGTACTCTGACTTGCTGGGTGTATTACTGAGTCTAATGGGTACTGTTCCCTCTGGGTATGGTATCGTGTTTGCTTGGTACTATGTCTGGCTAGGCACAGAACTTCACCCCGCTGGGTACTGTGTCCACTGCGTACTTGTCCCCATGGGTGTAGTACTGTGTCCACCGACACCATGTTAGAGCAGGATCTCATATCTGCCGCTAGGTCCCCAGGATGTGAACTCCCTGAGCAGGGCTGGCCAGCAGGGGGCCGTCACTGGTCTGCAGGGAGCCTGAAGGGTGAGGCCTCCGCACCAGAGAGGGGCTGGGTGTGGCCCATGACCTTGTTTGGTTCCCTGGCTGCATGTTTGGTCCTTACTGATGGTGGTCACCATGTGCCAGGCCCTGCCAGGCTCTTGGCAGGCATCTTTGGGAAGCCTTTCTGGAGCTGAGGCGCGGGTCCAGCCGGCCCAGCTTCATGGGAGGGGAGGCTGAGACCCCGGCTTACACCCCACCTCTGAGTGCCCCCTCACCTGAGTGCCCCCCTCACCTGGCCGCCCACATCGTCAGGGCCCCATCCTAAGCCCCGGGGCCAGCACCCCCAGCCTTCCACCCCCAGGCCTCTGGTGCAGTTCTCAGTATGAGTCAGGGTGCCGGCTGCATGGCTGCACAGCTATTTTGGGGCATGATTTTGTCACCACCCCGCAGGCCACTCTGCGGCCGGTAGCTGCGTGAGTGCTCCCCGTACTTCCCGGCCCGAGCAGGACAGAGCCCTCGCAGTGTGAGTTATGCGTAAGCTGTGGGTTCTGCGCAATGCTAGGAGATGGAGGACAGTCATGCTGTGGAAACTGCAGAGCGCACACGGTGGTGGGAATGTTTGGCCACAGAGAACTGTAGGAGGGAGGGAGTCCTGCGACTCCGCGGTCACAAGGAACTGTGGAAAGCAGGAGTGCGGCTGCTGTGCACACCGTAGAGAGCTGAGGGACGGTGGGGCAGGGTAGATGACCGGGGAAGAAGCTGCTGGCCCCCAGCATGGGGACCTGCTCAGAGCCAATGCCCAGAGCAGGCCCACAGGGAGGGCCCTGCCAGGACACGGCTGTGTCGTCCCCCACAGCTGTGGTCTGCGCAGGGCAGGATGCATATGGCAGCAGCTCTGGCAGTTATGTCCTCCGTCCAGCCTTATGCTGTGGCCACAGAGGGCTTGGTGAGAAGGGTGCTGTGCCAGGCAGAAGGCCCCAGGTGGCCTGTTCCCTGCCAGCCTGCTGGGGGCTGGGGAGGTCCCAGGGGCCCTCCTCTCTCTGCTGGAGCCCAGGGCCCACCAGGCCTAGGTCAGAGAAGCGGGCCCACCAGTGACAGGTGGCGTCTTTGTTGATCCCCAGAGAAGAGCTAGTTCTGAGAAGCCCTGGTTCCAGCCCCTATACCCTGCTTTCTAGGGTCTGTGGAGCATGCTCCATGCAGGACTGGTGCTGTGTGTGCCGCCTGAGGCCTCAGTTTCCCCAGTTTAAGATGGGAAGCTGCTGGGCGTGCTGGTGCATGCCTGCAATCCCAGCACTCGGGAGGCTGAGGCAGGAGGATCATTGTGAGTTCGAGACCAGCCTGGGTACAAAGTGAGCTCAAGGCCATCCTGAACTGCATAGCGAGACCCTGTCTCCAAAAAAAAAAAAAAAGGATGGGAAGGATGGGGCTGCTATAGGGCAGTCTTAAGGGCTCTGTGGAATAGCCCTCCCACCCTTCGGAAGCTCGGTGGGGGTGGGGGTGAGGTGGTAGTGTGGGTGGTGTCCTCACTCCATATAACCCTTAGCAACAGGAAGGCCAAGACTCTGCAATACCAGCCCTAGGCTCTTCCTGTGTGGCTCTGCCCCTCGGGTTTCTGTCTCCACGCAGCAGAGAACTTCCCAGCACAGCTCTGCTCAACGTGGCTTCTGGGTGGAGCGCACCTGCTTCCTGTGGGGTGCAGCCCTGGGAGGTGGGCCCCTGACGCCCCCATAGGTGGATGGGTGTCTTGTGGGACTGGACAGCGTCAGTACCAGCTTTCTGGGGCCACCATCCCAAAGCACCACAAACTGAGCTACAGGAATGAGCCCAGCAGGAATTTTCCCCACAGACCAGGAACTTGCAGTCCTGGTCAGGCTGGGCCAGGCCGGCCGCTCCTGAGGCCCCGGCTCGAGACGGCCACCTCGGCTGTGTGCTCACAGAGCCCTCTCTGCGCATCTGGCCCTTTCTTCCCATTTGTGAGAGCACTGGTCATACAGGCCTGGTGGTCCACAGCAGCGGGCCGACTGTGTCTGCAGCCATGGAGTCTGCCATCTCCCGCTTCCCAACAAGGCCACACTCTGAGGTCCTGGGCTCCTATTCAGGACTTGGGGAAGGATTCCGACCATAGCACAGGATTCCGACCATAGCAGCCCCAGGGGTCCCCTGGGTGACAGGGCAGGGGACCTGGGGTGGTGGAGATGGAGGCTGCAGGGTTATGCTTTCCCAAAATAAAGGGAAAAACAGACACCACCTCGGTGGGGTTCCCACGGAGTAGAAGGGTGTGCAGGCTTCATTCTTTCTTCTTTTCATTTTCTCTCCCTTCTTCCCTAGCTTTTCTTTTTTCTTTTCTTTTTCTTTCTTTTTTTTTTTTTTTTGTGGGTGTGTGCTACTAAGAATTGAACCCAGAGCCTTTGCACTGAGCTACATCTCCAGCCCTTTTCTAGACTCCCCCCCCCCCCCCGGTACCAGGACTCGAACTCACGACCTCGCGCTTGCCAGGCAGGCGCTGTGCCACTGAGCTAAATCCCCAGCCCCTTCCAGCCCTTTTTTATTTTTTGTTTTGAGACAGATTCTTGCTAAGTTGCTCAGTTGCCCAAGTTGGGCTTGAACTTGCGATCCTCCTGTCTTAGCAGCCAGAGTGCTGACGTGAAGTTAGTTTTTTAAGAGGCAAAGCCTGGCCTTCCTGTCTCCTGTAACAATGTCCTGTGGCAGAAGCCAGCAGAGGGGAGCTGATGTTCATGAGGAAAGCGGGGTGCTGCCCCTTCCCACGGGCCCAGAGGCCGAGATGTGCATGAGCCAGCGGGTGTGGAGCCAGGTGGGGCCAGCGCTGGGCACGTGAGGAAGGTCTCTCGAGGCCTCCTGGGGGCAGTGGTGGCGGGTGAGTTCTGGGGGATACCTGACCCTAAAGATGTGGTCTCGACAAGCACCTGCCCAACTCTCTGTCCCCCAGCTCACGGGGGTGGGGAGGTGTGGCCTGGCTACCTGATTCTCAGGATATGGATGGGCCCCAGGGAGTGGCTGGGCAAGGGGCTTTGGGGCCTTCAGACAGGTTTACATCCTGGCCCCTGGTACACTATGCCCACTTCCTCACCATCTCAGAGGGTGCTGGCTGTGGAGGCGTAAGGGGTGCCCATCAGCATGGCCTTCCTGATGCAGGGGGCCTCAGGGTCAGGGTAGGATCCAGGCTGAGGTAGGACACACAGCCACCTGGCCGTATCAGGGGTGAGCCTGGAGACCCAGGGCAGCTGTGTGTGGACTGCACCCCATATGCCTTGGGACCCTGTGGCTCCAAGGGGCCGGGTGTCTTATATCCAGGTTGCAGATAGGACCTGGGGTGTGGTGTTGAGCTTCAGGCTCTGCTGTGAGGCAGAGTCTGCAGTGTGATCACCAGGCTGAGGAGCAGTCGTCTTGAAACAGGGTGCCCCTCCCCGCAAGCTGGTGATTTCATAAGAGAGGAGGGGACACTGAGGACACAGGGCAGGATGGGAAACACGATGACTCAGGCAGGGAGAGCCCTCAACAATGGAGTGGCCGCCGGTGTCTCCCGGAGACTCTCCAGAGAGCTGGCCTGACCCCTCACCCCAACTCAACCTCCAGACAGGGCAGCGTACATCTCTGTCACCTCAAGCTTCCCACTGGAAGGATTTGTAGGGCCTTCATCCCCACCCCTTGAGGCCCAGCCGAAGGACCCCGGGGTTCTCACAAACCTGGGTTGTGTCCGTGCTTTGAGGCCAACCACACAGGCCTGGTGCACAGCCAGGGGCTCCCTATTCAAGCCGTTATGCGTAGTTGACCAGGGAGAGAAAAGCCCTAGCTGAGAACCCACATGTGGCCACAGAGGGCCTTCTCCGAGGCAGCCGCGCTGTCCGCGGTGATGGTGGTCTGACTTCATGTGTGTCAGGAGCAGTGAGGCCACGGTGGCCCTGGGGACAAAGCCTAGGCTGCAGTGTGTTCACCCAGTACTTCTTCCTGGGGCCCCAGGGTTGGGGTGACTTTGGGTTCAGAGAGCCCCCTTTGGCATGAGCGCCGGGACATTCCCAGGTCTGACCAGCAGGCTCGGGGGAAGTGCAGCCTGCACTGCACCCACCCCCGGGGTGGCCCGCTAGGGTGAAGGGGCGGGAGACTGAGCGAGGCAGCTGCCCACCGGGAAAGCTGGAGGCCAGTGCCAGGAGCTGGGGGTCTGGAGGGCGCGTTGTGGGGCTGTGGTACATTGTGGACTGGGGGGTGCTGTGGTGCTGAGGTCACGGCGTGGGGACCTCCCTGGGTGGGATGCTCAGCCCCGCTTGGGGAGAGGAAGCCCAAGGTGGAAGCTGAGGCCCAGGATGGGCAGTGGGTGGGGAAGGCAGGAGACGAAGCTGGATTCAGATGGTGACACCGTCCCCAAGAACTGCACGGGGCGGGGGAGGGTCCTCAGGAGGCCCTGTGGGGCAGGGAGAGGCGAGAGTTGGAGAAGGAGCCGGGGTAGCTCCATGAGAGAAGCCAAACCCTCCTCTCTCCACAGGCTCCTGCGAGAGCAGTGGGTCCGCGCCAAGTACGAGCGGCAGGAGTTCATCCTTCCTGAGAAGCAGGAGCCGTACTCTGCAGGTGAGCCTGGGTGCTGTCCCCACCCTCGCAGAGGGTCCGTCTCTGTCAGCCGGGACACTGGCCTGTGGTCCGAGCCTGCGTGTCCTGACTCATCCTCCCCCTGCACCACCCCACCCCACCCCATGCCCCTGGAGCTGAGTCCCCTCCCTGCTGGTGCCGGTGGCCCCAGGCTGAGGCTGCTCCTGGCCTGGGTGGGAGCACAAAGGGTCAGCAACCTTCCATGAGGAGGTGCAGCCGCTGGTTGAGTACACTGGGGCCCCTGGGGTGCTGGAGTTTTGTGAAGCTGTGGAGAAGACATCTCAGGGCACAGAGCTGCCTGGGGTTCCATGGAGGCCGGGCCCCCACCCTCAGCCTCAGTCCCCCAGTGCTCAGTAGCCCCGGGCCTGTATGCATCCTGTATCTCATTAAGGTCCTGGTGCCCAGTGGATCTCAGCCTGCTCGGCTGGGGAGCTCTGGACCTAGGGTCTCGAGTGTCTCCTCCTCCCCAGAGCTTGGGAGGCCTCACCATCCAGAGTCACGAGGAGGCCGCCACACCTGGCCGGTACTGCGGCCATCCTGCCCAGTCCCAGGGGCTGCACTCAAGCCTCAGAGGCTGCCGCTCTGCCCTGCTCCTGTGGACCCTCAGCCTGGGGCCTGCTGAGATCCCGGGCCTTCTTGCAGGCCCAGTTTAAGTCCCCTCGGGCGAGGCTGGGGGAGTCTTGGGTCAGTGAACCTCGGCACTGCTTCACCCCAGCGTGGCTCTCACCTGAGACCTGTACAGGAACAAGCTCAAGCTTCAAAAGGGGAAGCCAAGGCCCAGGAAGTGACAGGGCCTGGTTTTGAGCATTGGTAAAGTCGGCACAGGTGAATTTTGGGAAGATGGGACAGAGGAGCCCGTGCTGCTTTGGGCTCTGTCCCTTCTGTGGGGAGCTGTCGGCCTGGCCTCCTGGCCTCTGGCTTTGGGTGGAGATGGCTGGGCCTGCTCCTCAGCACCTGCCTGAGAGACACAACAGGCCGTGCAGACTCCGGTACCCCAATGTCAGTGCCATCCAGTGCCCATCACCAGCAAGGAGTGATGCTCAGGCAGGCGGAGGAGACAGGGCCAGCATACGCCGCAGCAGGGACACTGAGCCAGAGCAGCCAGAAGGCCACACGCTGCGGTTTTGTTTCCACAAAGAGCCCAGGGCAAGTCGGACCAAGGCAGGAAACAGCAGTAGTGGTGGGCGCAGGGGAGATGCCAGGTCCCTTGTGGGTGACAAGGATGTTCTGGACTAGACAGAGGCGCTGGCTGCACTGCAGGGGACATAGGAAAAAGTAGCACGAGTCAGCTGCCCTAAAAAGGTCTTTGGGGATCTCACCCGGGACAGTGATTTCTCTTGAAGGCTGAGAGGACAGACATGGGCTCCCTCTCCCCACGGCCCTGCTCTCTGTGCAGGGGGGAATTGGAAAGAGCACACAGGGCCTGTGTGCCCCTGATGCCCTGCCACAACCCCACCACTTGCTCTGGGGACTCGGGAAATCACCTGCCTGGAGCCCCGCCGTCAGTCCATAACCAGAAGGGGCATGGGCTTGTGTCAGAGGCGGTGCTGGCCGAGTGTAGTGTCTGTTCCCGCACTGAGGCCCCTGGTTGTAAGGGATGAAAACTCAACTTAGCTGTCAGTGAGCGAAACAGAAATGGATCTGCTTGGAGAACTGGGTCTCACTCAGGCATGGCTTGATCAAGTGGTATGGTTGGGACGTGGTTTCCAGCACCCCCACCTTCCAGTTCTGCTTTTCTGGGTGGTGCCACCCCTACCAGGGGCCGCTTAGCTCCAGCAGGCCCAGAGTCTGCACCACTCTCATGCCAGCTGTGAGGATGGGGTAGCAGGATGCCCAGAATGCCAGGAATGGGTTGGCTGTGTGTGTGACCCTGTCCCTGTGACTGGGATGACGGGGTGCCATGGGTCACATGCCTACCTTGCCCTAGATGGTCCTCTTGAGAAGAGCCGGGTCCGAGTTCCGGAAAGGGCCCCCGCCGGCTGGAGAGCGGCGTACTCTGCTGGTGTCCAGGGTCAGCTCAGGCCGAGGTTGCACAGGGCTGGGCTCTCGAGTCAGCATGGGGGTGGGGGTTATTGACTCCACGGTGAGCCTGAGGTCGCCTCCCCCGGCCTGAGATTCCCCTTCAGACTCCTGTGACCACAGGTCCTGGTGACACAGGCCTGTAGTCCCAGCTCCTCGGGAGACCGAGGCAGGAGGATTGTGAGTTCCAGGCCAGCCTGGGCAATGTAGGGAGACCTTGTCAAAAAAAATAAGGGGGTAGCTGGTGTGGCTTAGTGGGGGGACAGTGTGTGGGTGCAATCCCCGTACCCCAGGCTGAGGTTCAGAGAGCCCGGAGTGCACGTTAGGGCTGGAGTAAGCAGTGGGTGGGGTCACCGTGGATGGTGAGGCAGCGTGGCCACAGGGCTCAGGAGGGAGGCGCCTACGGGAGCAGCCCGCCCACAGCCCCCGTCTCAGCATGCATTGGGCAGTGTGAGCCGGCATAGTGCACCCCTCACACAGAATACGGCCAGGTGGGCGAGGGCTGCTCACCCAGGCAGCGTCCCTCCCCAGACACAGACCAGGCAGGGGAGGAGGGTGGTCGGCTGGGAGCCGCAGAGAAATATGCCTGGGGATGAGGCTCTGGGGGTGCGCAGGGAAGAGGGCAGGTGGCCCATCCAGAGGGGGCCGTGTCTGTGGCTCCTTCAGAACCTCATGTGCTCTGACTCCAAGGAGGATCCTGGGGAGCAGCGAGCTGGAGTGAGACCCCCAGTCCCGCTGTGGCCTCCTATCCCAGGTAGCCACCTCCCCACGTTGGGGGCCTGAGTCAGCGTGGGGTGGTGGCCAGCTCCGGCTTCCCCAAAGGAGAAATGACCGGGCTGGCATTTGGGAGCCTGAATCCCTTCCCTTGGCCTCCTGCTCTTCCTGGGAGCCTCTGCAATCCAGGCTCGCCCATCAGTCCCCTGAGGAAGACCCCAAGCCCCCACCTCTGCTTCCATCAGAGGGGAGTGGCCGCTGGGCCCCGAAGGCACCTGCACAGTGCGGGTCCCAGACTCCAAACAGCGACCCTCAGGGAAGCTTTCGGATTCATTTCCTTCTGCCCCAGCCACACAGGCTGTGCTTCCCAGCCATACCCTGGACTTACAGGAGCAGAATCTTGGGTGTGCTCAAGACCCCGGCCTTCATCAAACCACTCTCAGACATATCACTCTCCCCACCCTGGGGAGCTGGAGGAGTTGGAGCTGCTGGCCATGTGTGCACCCACTGCCCCCGCATGCCCTTGTGGTAGCCCCAGAAAACAACAGGGCCTGGGGCAGCTCTGCCTGGCCTTGCTGGCGGGGAAGCTGGACTCAGGGAAGTCGTGCCCAGTGACCAGCAAGCAGGTAACTTTCCCTGCATGGGGGACAGAGCCCTGGAAGACCTCCCTGACTGTCTCCCAGGAACAGAGCCAGCACGGGCCCGCGGCTGTCTCTCCCTGACATGCCACTGCCCAGCCTGCCCAGTGCCCCTGCGCACAGATCCCGGCCGTCCAGGCCCTGATGGATGCATCAGGTGACGATGCCCCACCCCTGAGGAGCAGGCTCCCACATGGGGTCGTGGAGTCGAGGCCTCGGCCCGGGGATTCCCGTGGCGGCCAACCTGCATGTGCTGCAGCGCACTTTCTCACGCAGTGCAGTGATGCCCTGCCCTGCCTGCTGCTGTGAAAAGCAGAAGTCCCGAGTGAAGAAAGAGGAAGTGCAGGGGTTAGGAAAGGCAGCCCCAAAGGAGGCAAGGCCTGGACTGCAGGAAGAGTGGCCTCAGGCCTGGGCTGGAGTGAGCCAAAACCCGGGGCTGCAGGACCAGGAGCCCCACACGGTGCGATTGGGCTGGGAGCGGGGTGTTGTCATAGGCTGGGACCCTGGCCACCCTGCAGGGTGCAGCAGGACAAGGGTGCCTGGCTGTGCCACATGCTCGGCAACCTTGACCAGCAGAGCAGTGGCTGGGAGCCCCTGTCTCTGGGCCCAGGAGGCAGGAGCACCTGGTGGCTGAAGCTGGAGTGATTTGAACAGGAGGAATACTCTGAGAATAAGTGTCCAGTGTCTACGCCGACCTGAGAAGAGACTGAACAAGGGAACAGAGGGATAGCTGCTCCTTCCGGAGGGTTCCAGAGCTAAGCGCAAAGAGACGAGGGGGCAGACGTCACCCGAGGCAGGGGACAGTGCCTGTGCACGGGCTGGCTCCAGACCTGCGCTTGGCTATGGAGGAACAGCTGCCAGTCTGGCCCAGAGCGACTTCCCAAGAGGCTGATGGTGACATCAGGTTGGAGGAGTCCCAGGATGTCCCTCACTGTACGTCAGCAGCATGGGCACCTGGCCTGGTGCAGGGAGACCCACACTGCTGCAAAGTTCTTGCCAGAAATGCAGGCCCTCATCCACCACCCCCGCCGGGAGGAGTGGTGCTGACCTGGTGACAGACCCGCTCTCCACGCAACCAGGCCATGAAACCCAGGTCATGACAGAGACACCAGGCTGGTGAACACTCTGGAGAGGGGTGATCTTCCATGAGGGAGCTTCAGTTTCCTTCCCACTGTGGTCCTGGACCTGGTGGTGACAGTGTCACGAAGTCACTCACTGCAGTACCCCCCCCAAGCGTCCAGCATGCTGAGTGGTGATCGGCTTTCGCAGCCCGGCGGAGACCCACAGATGGTTGCTCTGGATGCTTTGTGATGGAGGCAGGCAGCAAGGGCCTCTGCTTCTGGCTTCTGTCATGGAAGATGATGTTTGTCCATACTGCGGCATGTGCTATTTTTGCAACTCTCCTTCAAGTCTAAAAGTGGCTCGAAAGAAGATCAAACAGGACTGTCTTGCCCTGGGGGGAGACAGTGGGGTCCCGGCATACTAGCTGCCACCAACTTTGCATCCTTATCCCCTACCCTGCATGTCTACAGCTGGACCTCTCCTACCAATGGAGCCCCGTGGAGCTGGAAACCAAGCGTCTGCTCCAGGCTGGAGGTCTCTACGGCCTGTAGCCACCAGCACTCTAGAAGTGTCAGGCTGTTGTCCCCACCATAGGGACAGAATGCTGGGCAAACCTGGGACCTGAGCACACCATGCCCGCAGATGGGGCGGGGACATTCTGTTTCTAGGGAGACCAGCACTGTGTGGGGTTGGGGGGGGGAGGAGGAGACAGGCCCTCAGCAAGGAGTCAAGCAGGCGTTGGTAGCCCATGCAGTCTCCCACACGCTGGCAGCCACAGGGGCTGCTGGGAACGAGACCTCTGTCCCCAGGGCACTGGGAAGGGACTGTGCCCAGGAAGGGGCTGCCCTTTCCTGGCCTGGACTGAGGGAGCAATTGATGGGTGGCTCTGAGAGTGGACTGGACCCCATGGTAGATCTGGGGGTTCTAAAGCCCAAAAGGTTTCTGTCCCCATGCAATTTTCAGACCTGGCAGGATGGTGGCAGGCTGGTGCCCACGCTGCTGCATCTGGACGTTGCAGGCCAAGATTGGGGCTCTGTGGGAGGCACACAACGCTCTCCCAGCAGTTGGAGATGTAGGGGTGGAGTGGGGTCCTTGCCTGCCCCTCCCAGGCCCCGCTTTTGGGGCTGACCCTGTGACAGAGCCCTACTCCCTCCCCAGGCCTCCTTGCCTCTGCTGGGCCTCAATGGTGGCCTTTCACGGGCCAGACAATGCCCGTGCTGTCAAGGGACAGGCATGGCTTCCTGCCCACAGTTTGGCCAGGTCCTTAGGGTGCCCCCTTCTGGCCCCCTCTCTGCCTCTCCCTCCCCTTGGCTGACCATGGCCCTCCCCAGTTGCCTGGTTGTGCCAGGCCGGGATGTCCCAAGATGGCCGCCTCCCCCAACCTTTGTCCTGCATGTCACAGGGCAAACGGGGTGGTAGGGTGGGGCTGTGGCTCCCTGGGCAAGGGACAGGGCCCCGCCCTGCCTTCAGCTTCCCCAGCTGTGTTGAGGGGAAAGGGGGTGTTGCAGCCAGGCAGCCTGGGGTTGGGGCCCATACCAGTCCCACTGTTCCTGAGCACTGGGGAAGAGTGGGCAGTGCCCAGAGGGCCTGGGCCATGGGCCTGTGAGGTGCTAGCACAGTGGACACGTCCAGGATCTTGCTGGCCCAGAGGACCATCCAGTCCTCTGCTCGGCTCTGGCTGGTAGCAGAGAGGCCTGATGCCCGGGGAGGGCTAGCGCCAGGACGAGGTGGCGGTGGGGGCTGCGGGCTAGCTGTGAGCTCCTGGCTCTGTACCTGCTGTGTGACTCTGCAGAGCCAGGCAGTCTGTGAGGCAGGGCCGTGCGCTAGGGAGACATCTGCGTGGACAGTCAGCTCAGAGGACGGCCTGCCACGAAGCTGCATTTACACGGCCCTGTTCTCCCCGGAACTTAATTCTCACTGCCAGATCCCAGCAGGCCAGTGGCGTAGCCGCCCCTATCCTCCGAAGGGGGTGGGTCCCTGGTCTTAGCATCCTCCGGGGCACGTGGAAGGGGCCCCGAGGCCCTGCCTCAGGCGGCAGGAACGAGCCCGGGTGGCTGGGCAGCGGCAGGGAGAGGCAGAGCCAGCAGCAGGCTCGCAGACTCAGCCCGGGGCTCTGGGAGCCCTTGAGGCACGGCCGCAGCCACAGGCTCTGGCTTGATCTGAGGTCCGGCAGGAAGCCAGAGGCCAGGTTAGGGGGATGGGGCCTCCCCAGGCCACTATGGCCACTCTCCTCAGGGGCAGCCCACAGCAGGAGGGTCGGGGGGGCTGGAGGCCCCTCACCACACATGGCCGGCCTCACTCTTACTCTCTGAGCCAGACTGTGTGGTTCCCTGCCTTGGTTTCTAAAATATAATATGCAATTTATATACATGGCCATGATTTACATATACTTTGCATATCCTATTTAGAGTATAGTTCTGGGAGCTGAGACAGTTGAAGACACAGAACCCTAGAGTTTCCCACAAACCCTGCAGGGCCCTCCCCAGGTTGGGCTGCAGGGTGCTCTCTATGGCATGTGGGTGCTACTTGGTATCTGTTTCCCAGCTGAGGGACATGAGGTCGTTTCCATCTTGCGCAGATCAAGAGTGAAGTCCCTACACTAGTGTGCAGCCACTGTGTGAGGGTGGTCTTCCCGCCTGGGATTTTCCCAGTAAGCTTGTGTTTGTGTACGACACCACCAGCCTGAGCCCGGCCTGATGACACAGGTTTGCAGTCTCAGCACTCAGGGCTCCGAGGCAGGAGGATCTTGAGTTCAAATCCAGTCAGGGCAACTTAGATACTTAGTAAGACTGTCTCAAAATAAAAAGTAAAAAAGGCTGAGGATGTAGCTCAGTGTGAAGGTCTGGGTTCAATCTTCAGTACTGCCAAGAAAGAAGAAGAAACAATCAGCCTGCCTTCGAGGACACTGTGCCCTTTCATCCCCAAAGCCCCGCAGGAAGGTTATGTGGGTGACCTGGGCCTGTGGCCTGGAGTGACCTGCTGTCCCGGTGCAGGGTGGCGCTTTGTCATGACTGATGACGCAGGGATCGTGGGGCTGTTCCCACCTCTCCTGCGGAGCAGCCGCTTGTAGTGTGGGGCCCCACTCCCCAGAAAGTGGCCCTGGGCCCAGAACACTATAAGGGCCCAGTCCCTGCTGAGAGAAGTGTTTGGCCCCTGCCCTGGGCCGGCCAGGCGTCAGCAGGCACGGGGATTAGGGGTGTGGGGACCCAAGTGTGGCCATGCCCAGCTGACCATGCCTTTTAGCCCCAGGCCATCCATACTCGCTGTCACCAAGGAGTCTGAGACTCTGAGAGGTTTGGACACCAGGGCGGGGCCCAGCCAGGGACCATGGCCAGTACCTTCCAAAAATACCACATGAGTTGCTGTCACAGTGCTGAATTGAGGCTCCTGGCGGCTGGCTGTCAGGAAGGGCAGACGGGTGGCCGGCGCCTTCTGTCCTGCGGCCTCCAGCCGAGTCTGGACCTGAGGATCTTCAGAGCACCCACACACACAGAGCCCCTTGCGGGTGGCAGGGGATAGTGGCAGTCTGAGCCCAGACCCAGCCCTGCACCTGCTTGCTCCCTGAGGTGCTACCGCCACCTGCTGGGCACTATGGGTGTAGCAGGGCAAGGGGCCTGGCCTTTACCAGGCTTGAGTGCCCGCCTGGTGGGCTGGAAGCTGAGGGGACCATGGACTAGTTCCTCCGGTCTGTGCCCTCAGTTCCTTTATCTGTAGGATGGGTCATTTACAACAGGATGTGCCTCGGAGGTTCTGGTCATGAGGTAATATGTCAGGTGTCTTCCAGGCCCTGCCATTGTTACCCCCAAACTCCCTACTGTTAATACACAGCCAGCTAAGTACTGCCCCAAATGGCTGGTCCTGACTCTGAAGGAGCCAACTGGGCTTCTCAGCCTTGCCTGAGCGTGGTGCTCATTTAGTCAGTCAACAAACATTCCGAGTTGGCCCAACTTGGACTCCAGGACACTTGGTGGGCTGGGGGAGGAGGGGTACAGGAGCATGTCATCCTCTCCACAGGCTTCCATGGTGCCAGATCCCTTGCGGGCTGTGTCTGACTATGTTCTGAGATAGGCAAGGGCTGGCCCTCAGGGTGCCAGCTGCTCCCTCCGACCCCCAGCTGCCACCTCTGCATGGCCATGTGTCAGCAGAGAAAATAGCATCTGCTCTCTGGCATCAGGGCCATGTGGCACCTGAAACGTGGCTCTGTGGCTGCCGGGCAGTGATGGTGACACAGGCCCAGGTCTCCCCACATCCCTCAGTGGCACCTCGTGGGCAGTGGGACTGTGGCTCTGACCAGGAGTGAGGGAAGTGGAAAGACCACAGCGCAGGGTCCAGCAGGGCAGACATGAGGACTCCCATGGAGACCCCTTCCCGTCCCACCAGGCCCACAGGGCCGAGGGCTGGATAGGGTGTGGGAGGAGGCCTGGGGACACCACGGGGTGGCAGGGAACAGAAGTGGGGGGCTGGCCCCTCTGTTTTTCTTGGGTGAGCTGGAGCACCTCCTGTCCCTCCTCCTGTGTCTGCAGAGTCTCCTGCTGCCGGTGGGAGGGAGCAGCTGGTCTGGCACCCGAGGGAGGTCACAGCAGCGGGCGGCCCTGCCCTGCTGTCACTGCTCAGCCCACCAGCTGGCAGAGGGCCCCTGTCTCCTCCTCAAGCTGGGCTCTGGCCCCCCAACCCTCTGACACCATGTCCACTCTCTCAGGGTACCGGGAGGGCCTTCTCTGGAAGCGAGGCCGAGACAACGGGCAGTTTTTAAGCCGGAAGTTTGTGCTGACGGAGCGAGAAGGGGCCCTGAAGTATTTCAACAAAAATGACGTAAGCCAGGCACAGTGAGGGTGGGCCGTGCTGCGGGGTGCTTTGCTCCGCTCGGTACCTCTGGCCGTCAGTCCCTGGACGGGAGCCACCACTGGGCACACTCCTCTTTGGAGGGGCCACTGACATGTACACAGTGGGCCACCCCACTTAGTGATGCTGGGGACACAGTGGGCAGTCTCTCCTTAGTGGGGATGCCCAGGCCTAAGGCAGCCAGAGGACAACAGCTGTCAGCCATCTCCCCACTCAGCACACATGCTGAGGGGCCCTGGCCCAGCCTCTCACCCAGGCCGCTTGCTTTAGGCCCCAGTGCAGGGTAGCGGTGGAGGTGGTGACCTCGGGTGGCCTGCCTGGTGTGCAGACATGAGCCTGCTCTGCCACACCTACCCCATGAAGGGGCATCCCAGCCATCCTGTATCCAGGCTGCCCGGCTCAGAGATGTGCAGCCACCACCCTGGGGCCACACAGCCTGTCCTCCACAGGGCTTGCTTGTGTCGATGCCCTTGCTGGAGGACCCTTGGTGCAAGAAGGGGCCGCACCCTGAGATTGGGAGCTCTGCCTGGGTCCCCCAGGGGTCTGTCCTCATTGTCCATTCTTCCAGTATCCATCGAGAGCATCCTGGGTCCCAGCGTCACACTGGGTGACGACGACAGAGCCTCGGGCCTCATGCACCCGCCCCAGCCTTGGTATAGGGTGGGCTGCTGGCAGCTGTGCCCTCACCCAGGGCCAGGGTGGCCAGGCAGTGCCCTGATTTCAGGCCTCTCAGGGAGGAGGTGGGAGGACCCTGGTCATGTGGGCCCCTGGACTCACAGGACCCCAGAGGACCCCCACTTGCCTGGGGGGCAGTGGTCTGGGACGAGGAGACTGCATTGGCTGGGCTCTGTCTCTGGGCCTGGCTCCGTGTCCCTGTTGGACCTCAGGGTCACACCACAAGCGGCACACTGGCCAGAGAGCCACGACCAGGGCTCTGCGTGAGAGGGCAAAGGGCGCAGGATGGAGACAGAGCCCAGAGGTGCAGTTACCCCAAGGGGCCATTTAGTCTCCTCGTCCCCAGGGAGGGAGGGCTGTTTCCTATGCTTACAGGAAACGAACTCAGCAAGGAGGTTGAGTATCACGCCTGGTCCCCAGCATCCAGGGGCTGCCGGCGCCACAGTGCGCGTTCTGCCCTCGGCCTGGACAGTGACCCCTACTCCTCTGGCCTCAGAATTATCCTGTTTTGCAGGCCAAGGAGCCCAAGGCCATCATGAAGATCGAGCACCTGAATGCAACTTTCCAGCCAGCTAAGATTGGCCACCCCCACGGCCTGCAGGTCACCTACCTGAAGGACAATAGCACCCGCAACATCTTTGTCTACCACGAGGACGGGAAGGTGGGCATGGGTACAGGGCTGGCCTGGCGGGGACACAGGCCCTGCCTCTCGACCGCCTGCCAACATCTCTGGGGTGCAGGAGGGCAGCCCCCCCCACTGCAGATGATGGGCCCGTCCTGTCCTGGGCGGATGCAGGCCCAGCGGGGGCCCCTGTCTGTATCCATCAGAAGCATGCGGGGCTGGGATATTCTGTCAGGCTGGGAAGTGGTGTCTGACTGCACCCCAGTCTCCTGCTCTGGTTCTGCAGAGCCCACACCTGTCAGTCCCACACTTGCCCCGCAGTGTATCTGTCAGTTTTCAGCACCTTCCGTCCCCGCCCAGCAGGGAGGACCAGGTCTGGCTGGGTTCGCACACCTCACATGTTCACAACACGTGACTGTGATTGTGGCCGCCTTCCCATCCCACATGCACATACATGTCTGCCGCCGTCACAGGTCACAGTCGTGTCCCCTATGGACATGGCACATCCTGTCCCGGGGCCTGCCCCCCAGGGCCTAGGCGCAGCTGACAGTCCCCCTGCGCAGCAGGGCGGGCTGGGCCGGGGCTGATTCTCCCTCCCAGCTGAGCTCTGGGAGACTCGCTTTTGCTGTTTTCTAGGATGTGGCTCGGTCAGGTCTGTTCTGGTGGCCTCTGGGCTGGGTGGCCCTTCCTGAAGTCAGGAGCATTTTCTTTCTTTCTTTCTTTCTTTCTTTCTTTCTTTCATTTTCTTTTTCCTTCTTTCTTTTTTTTTTCTTTTGGTTTATTTTAAGACAGGGTCTCACTATATAATTCAGGCTGCCCCTGAACTCACTATGTAGCCCAGCCTGGCCTCAAACTTTACGGCAGTTGGGGGCTGGGGATTTAGCTCAGCGGCAAAAGCGCCTGCCTGGCAAGCGCAAGGTCATGAGTTCGGTTCCCGGTACCGGAGAAAAACCAAAAAAAAAAAAAAACAACAAAACTTTACGGCAGTCCTCCTGCCTCAGCCTCCCAAGTGCCACGATTACAGGCGTGCACCACCACGCCCAGCTGGGAGCATTTTCTTGATCATGCGCTCCCTCTTCTCTCCTGAGTGCGAGCAATCAGACATTGGTGCTCTCAGTTCTTACGTTCATTTTTTTGTTTGTTGAGACAGGGTCTCATTAGGTAGTTGAGGCTGGCCTTGAATTCACTATGTACCCCAGGTTGGCCTTGAACTTGCAATCCTCCTGCTTCAGCCTTCCAAGTGCTGGGATCACAGGCGTGCGCCACCACACTGGGCTTGAACTTTTACCTTTGTAGAGTCCTTTCAGTGCTCAGGTACTTCCTGTTTCAGTGCTGCTCTTGTTTCATGGTTAATGTTCTTCGAAGGTTTGTCTCTGAAAAGCATCTTAGTTTCTTAGCTGCTAGTTCTGTTTCTGTGGGCTGCTGTCTTCCCTGTGTGATATTTCCCTGCTGTCCTGGGGTTAGACGAGACACCAGCCCCACGCCAGAGCTCGGGGAGGGCATCGGTATTGCTCAGCGCTTCTGCCCGGAACCCCTAATCCCATGCCTTCCCACCAGCCGCCCTGGGTCTCCAGGTAGTTAGGCCTTGAACAGACACCATGGGCCACCGTGTCAGTAGCTGTCAGCTTCGCCCAGAGGCCTCTGCCTTCACCTCCTAAGGGAGGCTGCCGCCTGGACAAGTAGAACGCTGTGTCTGCGAGGTACAGGCTCTGTGCAGGCGGGGGCCTGTGTCCCTTCCTCTAAGGACAGCTGTGGCCAGGGGAGCTTGTCAACATGCTGTGGTCTGGAGAAGGCCATGGGCAGGCTGGGGATGTCCAGACACCTAGGTAAGGGAGGCAGGCGCATGCGCCCAAGTGAAAGATGGGGGGCCGCATCCAGGGTGAGGAGGGCACCTGCCTTCCTCCCGGCTGGTGCAGAGCCTGGGGCCAAGGGGTCAGGGCCTGGTTTCAAAGCGGGATTAAGGGGCACTGGGTGAACTGGGGCTGGGGCAGTGGCACACACAGAAACTGTGCTGCTTAGGCCACCTGGCCTGTGCAGCTGGACACTTTGAGGCTTGGCAGGAAGGGACCAGAGGGGGCTGTGTCCTCTAAGGCGAGGGAGCTATGAGGTGATAGCTGAAGTCAGGTGAGGGTGACGGGCGGCGAGAAGCAGTGGTGGGCCTGCAGCACAGGGCCGGTGGGTAGCAGCGACCCCAGGCAGGGCTCAGGGAGGCAGCTCAGGTGCTGACAGTAATGGCCAGGGTCGTCTGGAGTTTGGCCTTTGCAGGAGAGCAGGGCGGGTGCTGCAGACACAATGTCTAGAGGCCAGGCCGGGGAGCGGTGGGCAGCCTGGAGCTGGGGGCAGGGCAGGGGTCCCTCCACGGGGCCTAGGGGTTCTGGGCTGTGACCTGTGAGGAGAGGCAGCCCTAGGTGGGCACTGGGTCTGGGAAGGGGTCAGCCAGGGCTCCGGCCCACCAGCATGACAGTCACACAAAGGCTGGCCGGGGCCACTGCGGCTACCCTGCCCCTGGGCCGTCTCGCTGTGGTAGCCTGGCGGGGCACGGGAGACTGTCCTCCACAGCCCCGTGCCAGGCGGGTCTGGAGGGACAGCAGGGCCCGTGGCTCACGAAGCCTTCCGTCCCCAGGAGATGGTGGACTGGTTCAACGCGCTGCGAGCTGCCCGCTTCCACTACCTGCAGGTGGCCTTTCCGGGGGCCAGCGACGTGGACGTGAGTGGCTGCCCTGAGGTCATGGTGGGGGTGTGCGAAACACCTCAGCCCTTGTGCCCCCAGGCTGGGTTGGCGTGACCAAGGACACACGTGACCCCAGCTGCCCCCAAAGTGACCATCTTCAGTGCAGTGGACAGAGAGGATGGGCAGGGGTGAGAGTCAGGTGGGCAGCAGGGCGAGGGAGGAAGGCAGGTGGCCATGCCAGGGGCAGGGATGGAGCATGGTTGGGGGTGGGTGTCCCTGACCCTGCGGGGGGCGGGTGGGCCCAGCTTCCACGGGGACAGGCCAGACACCCCCAACACTGTCTGACCGCTCGGTCCCTGCAGCTGGTGCCAAAGCTCTCCCGAAACTACCTAAAGGAAGGCTACATGGAGAAGACAGGGCCCAAGGTGGGTCTGCGGGGGCCGGGGGGCTGCCTAGGCCACAGTCGGGTCCACTGTCTTCCTGCTTGTTCCTGGGTTGGGTCAGGGCGCAGTGAGGCAGGGGCTGGAGCACCCGTGCTGTCCCACCTGCCACACTGAATGGCCGAGCTCTGGCGGGTCCCCATGGGCTCCTGGCCAACAGGGACCACAGCCCTGGCTGTCGTTCTCCACAGGGACCTTTGGGCCCATAGCCGGGGCAGGTGCTCCTGGGGAGGTGCAGGTGTATGAGTTCTGTACCTGGGCAACACACAGCACCGGCCACGCCCGCTGTGCGGCTGGGTGGCGGGCAGAGCATGGCCGCGAGGCCTGAAGATGTGAGCAAGGGAACGAAGGCTCCGCCTCCCAGTGAGCTGTGGCCAGTTGGGCAGGGCCACTTCACCTGGCCAGCTGGTCACCTACCCTCCAAACCACAGCAAACAGAAGGCTTCCGGAAGCGCTGGTTCACCATGGATGACAGGAGGCTCATGTACTTCAAAGACCCCCTGGTAAGGAGGGTCTGCCCGCCGCCCCGCAGGAGGATGGTAGGCCAGCAGTTCTCGCTGCTGAGGGGGAGGCTCATCTCCCAGGGGCCTGGCCCCAGGCTGCACCCAGCTTTGAGGACAGTGGGGCGTGGAGAGGCAGCCCTAGAGACCTGCCGGGCCCCCTTCCTCCTCATGTGGGCTGAGCTCCAGGGACAGGAGGCGCCCAGCCCGAGCTCCAGCCTGGCCCCTGCAGGATGCCTTCGCCCGAGGGGAGGTCTTCATTGGCAGCAAGGAGAGCGGCTACACAGTGCTGGAGGGGCTCCCGCCATCCACCCAGGGCTACCACTGGCCGCACGGCATCACCATTGTCACACCTGACCGCAAGTTCCTGTTCACCTGCGAGACGGAGGCTGACCGGAAGGAGTGGGTGGAGGCCTTCCAAAAGGTGGTGGACAGGCCCATGCTGCCCCAGGAGTACGCAGGTGAGGGCAGGTGTGGGGAGGCTATGACTGCGTCCTGTGGCTGGTCTCCTGTGCTGGATGGGGGCTGGGTGGGTGGCATGGGAGAGTGGCCACCCTGACACGGGTGGCCACTTGTCGCCATCTGCAGTGGAAGCCCACTTCAAGCATAAGCCCTAGCAAGAGCCATCCAAGGCCTGAGGACCCTGGACTCACATGACTGGCTGGCAAGGAGGTAGCCAGCTGCCCCAGCCAGCCCTGCTCCTTGGAGCAGCAGAGCATGGCCAGGTAGGGCTTGAGCTTCGGCCGTTAGGACATGAGTCTTCGGAACCTCATCGCAGGCAACCCTGGCCCCGTCAACGTTGCTGCTGACCACGCCTGGCCAACCTACAACCCTCCCTGCCCACCCCCTAGCCAGGGCGGCCCCACTAACTCTGTGCTCCCAGCCCAGCCAGAGGTTATGCCACGCCTTGGAATGGGACCTCAGCTGGGCTGCTGGAACTAGGGTCTGCCGCATGCCTCCCTTCCCCTCCCCACCTCAACGAGTATTTATTGAGCGCCTGCTGTGTTGGTCACAGGTCCACCAGGGAATGTGTATGCACAGGTCCTGGCCCTGCCGGCTGCAGTCCCAGCACTCCTGGGCACCTGACCTGGGGCAGGAGGGCCAGGGGCTCAACCAGGGCTGTGCCAGGGCGCCCAGCTCGGTGCTTGGCCTGGCCAGTGACCCATGCCCACCAGCCCTGGCCTTGCGGGCGTTGAGCCCTTTAGGATGACGGGCCCCCCAGGGGCGGGGCGACCCTGCAGCCTGGCTCCCCCAGCTGGGCCTTGCTTGCTGCTGGCAGGCCAGTAGTTAAAGCCACCCTGTATTTATTTCTCACCTGGTCTCCTTCCGTGCTGCATCCTGGTCACCCAGGACAGCCAGGGTGGAGCGTGCAGCGGGGACTCACCTGCCCCAGGGGAGCTGGGGGAATTCTCCTGCGCTGGTGTTCTGTGCCCGCGTCACGTCCTGGAATAAAGTGTGGCTCTGGCATGGTCCCTTCTGTGTGTAGGTGGGGAGAAGGGCCAAGCTGGCAGCTTCCACCTGGGTAGAGTGGGATAGACTGCCATGGCAGACCCGTTTCCTGGGCATGAGCTGGGGGGCCCTGCCCATGATACAGGAGGAGCTACAACCCTGAGGAAGGTGCAGCCCCCAGGGTGTGCCTACCCTAGCCACCCTGGTGCCCACACTGGCCCTATTTCTAGAACCATGGCAGGGGCCCTGGGGTGCTCCTTTCCAGGCAGGCCCTCCAAGCCCTCCAGCTCTGGAGTCTCAGGCAAGGTCTGCAGCCTGGATCAGGAGCCCAGAAGCGGGGTGAGACTCGGGGTGGGGGGGCACACAGGTGCCCCTGCAGACAGCTTGGGCTCCTCAGCCCTTGTGTCCTCCTACTTCTCAGTGAGGAAACAGGCCCTGGGGAAGCAGAGGTCACCTAATCCCACCTGGGGTCCCCAAGGTGGCTGCCCTGGTGACATCGGCAGGAACAACCCCCACCCCACCCCTGGGAGTGGCTGGGGCTCACCTGGGGCAGTGCTTACTAGGTTGACTGGCTGCAGCTTCTACAGACACCAGCCAGGTTCTCAGATGCAGAGTCCTAGGTCAGAAAGCAGACCTGAGCCCTGAGCCCACACCACCACAAGGCCAACCCAGACACCCCCACTGTGGATACGCGGTGTGCAGGGAGGGCGTCTGCATGTGTGTTCATGTGCACACACATGGCCATGACAACATTTTTAAAAGAAGCCACAGACCAAGCCTGTAATGGGTGGGGATGAACTTTTCAGACGAGGCCGGAAACCATAGCCCCTCGAAGGGTGTCACCAGGTGCTGGGCACACACCCTCAGGACGGTGACACAACACTGCAGTCTGGACCAGGGCCTAAGGACGATGCCATCTCCCTGCCACATGGTCACGAGCACACCAATGCCACAATAAACTTGGCACTTTACCTGGATGTGTCCTGCGGTTTGTGGGAGATGGTACCTGGAGACGGGTGGCGCAGGCGGGCCGGTTCCCACTGGGCCCTGGCTTTTCCATGTTCACCTAGGGTTAACCCTTTGTGTGCACATAAAATTTGAATTCTGCTAAACTGATCCTGGACACATCAACTGGGGGTTCTAATTCATGGATTCGAAACCACCATCTCAGCACAATGGGGTGCTCCAGCCTGGGCCTGAGGCCCTGCCTGGCTCCTTCCATGGCTATTCCCCGGCTGTCCCAGTCCCTTCAGGGCTCCCCTCTGACACTGGCCCAGAGAAGCCCTGCCCCCACAGGAGTCCAGCAGTGACAGTGTGGCCTGCAACTCACAGGCCTGCTCTCCGGAGCTGTGACACACGTTACCTGATGGGTTTGACTTCAATAAAACTATGTTTACTTCTAAAATCACAGTCAAGTGATTTCTGCCACCTTCCTGACACTGGCACAGTGTGTACACTGGTGCAAGCTGACAGACCCCAACCAACAGCACAGCACACACTTCCTCCTGGGGCTCAGCCACACCCAGAACCCGAGGCTCTGGCCTCCGCGGGGCAGGGCAGGGCTGGACAAGGCCCCACTGCTGCCCCCACCCACACGGGGCCCACAGCCAGGTCACGCCAGCCCCAGCTCACCAGAAAGGACCAGTGCTGCACAGGCCAGTACAAAGGATTTATTTATACGCAACATTGACACAAGCCTCCCTTTAAATTCCATTTTTACAGTAAATAACGTATATTTCCCTCCTTCCCATGCATGGTCATTGTGTATTAATCTACAACTCTTATTTTAATTGTGAAAAAATAAAGTGTTGCCCTTTATAATTATACTGGTAACGTGGAATATTATCAGTGATAAAGGACAGATTTGCTCATTCCTGGTTATTTGGTTAACACCAAAAACATTAGGTTAGAGAAACCCATCACCCAATAAAAATAAATACTGCATCACCAAGGGCATGTTCTGCGGCACCCCTTTCGGAAATGACGCTTTGGGGGCAGCAGCGCGGCCCTCAGAGGCCAGCAGGGCTGTGGCTCTGGACTTGTGCAGAGGAGCCTCACTGGCCATACAGGGCACTGTGGGGCCCACGGCCTGGAGGACCCGCAGGCACGGGATGATCCCACAGCTCATGTGTTCCAACAAGGAGAGGGACACCATGACTACAAAATGACCTCATGTTCGAAACAAAAATATAAACAAGAATCTTGCTCTCACTTGTGGGGCCGCAGAAGGCCCAGCTCAATCCACACGTCTGGAATCCACTGCCTCCTGGCCCACACCATGGGCTTTGCTGGACACCAGGCCACCGGCCCCACAGCCCTCCCCAAGGAACCAGAGACAAGGACGGCAGAGGGAGGCGCACCAGGGCCTGTGCTTTATTGTGGATCGAGCTGAGGGGACACAGTTGGCTGCAGGAGCCCAGGCCTCGCGTTGCGTCCCAGCCACACAGCGCCAGGCCACCGTGCAGCACTCCGCCACCTTCCATAAATAGGGACAGACATTGCAGGGCAGCCCCCGGCAGCTGCAGCCTAGGAGCCGCCAGGTATAAGCAGCTGCCTTCTGGGCCTCAAGTCTGAAGCCGTCTGGGCAGCGCTGACCGGGCATCTCCACGCAGGCCAGGCAGCTCAGTCCAGCTCGATGGGGCTGCTGTCGTCTTGGCTCTCCTCCCCCTCCTCCTGCTCTGAGGAGCCCATGAGGCTGCTCAGCAGGTTTCCTGGAGGGACACAGTGTGAGAGGGATCAGGAGCCGACCCGCAGAACCCACCGTCTCAGAGGGGTTTGGGGTGTGCACAGGATGACGCACAGCCCCCACTGCCTGAAGCTGCAGACAAAACACCAGCACTGCTCCCACTGCCCCTGTGTAGCTGTCACTACTGCCACTGCCACCGAGGGACACCTGTCCAGGGGCAATACCCTGTAAATACGAACTCATACAGGGAGTGTGGTGTGGCTTTCCAGGCACCCACAGGCCACACAGAATCCTTCACCCCATCTGCACTTCGCCCTATGCACATAGTCCAGCTGTGCTGGGGAGGAGACAAGCTGCAAGGGCCAGAAGCCACACCCTGGAGTACAACCTAGCATTCTGCATCCAGATCACAAAGGCACATAGAGCTAAGCAGAGTAATCCCAGCACTCTGGGAAGCTGAGGCAGGAGGATTCCAAGTTCTCAACCGGTCTGGACAATATAGCAAGATGCTACCTCAAGACAAAAACCAAAAAAGTACTGGGGATATAGTTAGTCCAAAGGCTCTAGGTTCAATCCCAAGTATCACTCAAAAACAAAGCAAAAAACCCAACAAAACCACCACCCCACAACAAAAAAAAATGCACACCTGGCCAACCCTGAGATTCCAGGTATGGGGTCGACAGCTTCATGTGTGACACAGGGTAGCACTGCCTGTCAGGGCACAACGGCTGTGTGCAGAGCCATGCTGCATGGTGCCCCATGCTCTATCACGAACAGCAAAATGCTACTCATGGACTGAAACACTTAAGATGCACAGATTATGAGCTGTTCTTGCTCCAAGGACCACGCCGGCTGACTGGTGGAAGGTGACACCTGTGCTCAGCCTACCAAGGGGCACCCAGCAAATCAGACCAAAGCTGAGACCTAGCCTCTGAGGTGGCCCCAGGAGAGGACAGCTGAAGGGTGACTCAATTAAGGGTAATCCCCAGCGAGCCACCTCAAGGTTGGGGGCCCACAAGCTTACCTAGCAAGCCTCCATAGGAAGACGTCTGCTTGGGCGGCACACCGAAGAACAGCTGTCCTATCCTGTCCAGGTACTGCAAGAGGCAGGAGTGGTCAGCGAGTGGAGGTGGAGTGCTCTGCTGCAAGGGCTGGGGAGGGCTGCCTGCGAACTGAGGACCCTCCTCTCTGCTGCTGCCCTATCCCACGCCTAGCCCAGTAGCGAGAACCCTCACCTCGTTGTACATCGGGTCCCTCCGGAGGGACGGCTGGTACTGCTCACACAGAACTGTGAACACTGCCAGCTTGCCACTGCAATGGGACGGGGACAGAGACGTGCTGTGAACAGCGCAGAACCACACTCACCCTCCTGCACTCTCTCTCTCACACACACACAAACTGCAAACAGTGCCAGACACCTGTGCTAGCCCGCCCGCAGCACAACCAGCACCTGATGGACACTCACCCATCCACAGCCAACAGCAGGAACCAGATGAAATTGAGCAGGGGCTGAACAAACGGGGGACCATCCTCGATTGATGGGTGCTTCTGCGTGTACGTTGTGAAGACCACCAATGCACTGTTTTTATTTTTTAAACAAAGAAACCTGGAAACCAGAAGACGCCAGTGGGTGCCATACTGATAAAGACTTGGGTCATACCGATGCTCACATGAACGCCGACCCCTCAAGCCCCTGCGGGCATGGAGGGCCTCGCTCAGCAGCAGCACCTTCGTAGGCCAGAACACCTTCTGCAGCCCCCTTGAGCCTGGCAGCCCCTGGCAGCAGGGCTCTCATCGGGCTGCCAGGTCCAAGAGGCCTGTATTCTATGCCCCTCATGTGCACGGCAAGGTCATGATCTTTACATCTCACAGGAGAAACACTCAGCTTGGGAAAGAAATGTGGTTTGCTGAAGGTCAGCAGCACACCGGACCACAGCCTCTTCCTCAACCCTGCTGGCACCTGCCTACAGGGGACTAGCACAGGGGACCGGCCAGTGCCCAGCTCAGCCCAGAGGGGGAATAGCTGCCCTACATATGGCAAAGCCAGGTCAGGGTCTCCTAGGTTAAGAGGGTTTTTGGCAGTACTGGTGACTGAACTCAGGGTCTTCACACTGAGCTACATCCCCAATCCATTCTTATTTTGAGACAGGGTCTTGCATAGTTGTCCAGGATGGGCTCAGACTCAGGTTTATGATCCTCCTGCCTCAACCTCCTAGAGTGCTAGGATTACAGGAATGCACTGCTATACCCAGCTACTGTTCTCTGAAGTCAACAGACATCAGCACCATGGATGTGCAGGTCTCTGTGACCCTGGGTGCAGTAAAGTACAGCGCTCTGTGCCCCAATACCGGCGCACCTTCACACAGCAAGTCCCCCCACCACCCGCAGGTGATCAGGGAAACATATGCACCTAGAAGGCGGGGGGCAGGGTCAGCCTCTCCAGCGAACTGTCCCCCTAATATCAAAAATATCCAGGAGGCACCTGTGTGGGGACACGCCCGAGAGATCTGTCACCTTGGTATGTGTTTCCAGTACTTTCAAGGTAGATTATGAGAAAGGAAGTTGGTGACAAGGCAGCCTGGCAAGAGCAGACTACAGAGTGCACAGTGCAGGCTTCGTCATCCTGCACAGAATGGCCTGGGCAGGCGGCCTGGGAAGCACGCGCCCCATTCTTAAGAGTGTGTGAACCAACACAAGACATGTGAGCTCTGCACTTCTCCACCCAGCATGGCACACAAGGGCACAGGCAGCCTGCTAAAGGGCACGGGCCCGACACAGTCACGCTGAACCTGAACCTACTGTAGCACTGCCTGGGCCACGAACATGTCCACCTCGCTGCGGAAGCCCCGGGCGGTTGAGTATTCTACCAGCATATTGGCACAGCCCTCGCCATCTGTGGAGTGCAGGAAGTGATATCGAGACTCACAGTAGTTCTGTTCTGCACAGGGAAGAGAAGGAAACACAAACACAGACACACGGTAAAAACAAGGTTGCAGAGATGCAAAAGGCTCCACCTTTCCTGATGCTCCCCCATTGCTTCCCCACTTTGCTAAGACACAGATAAGGTGATCACTGCACCGCACTGCTCATGCCGAGCACCAGCTGCCTTGACCTCAAAGACCAAACACTGGACAATGCTCAGCCACTGGAGACCTCGTTTCTGCAAGCTGAGGGAAGCTGCATGTTAGCCAATGCTAAGGGCACAACCGGGAGGGACAGCCAGGCACATCTAACACGTGACTGACCTGATTACTCCAATGGGACTCTGCAGAAAGATGCTTCTGTCTGTGTTGAGGACTAACTGCACTCAAAACTGAACAACACCATAGCTTCACAGCAACTTCACACAAAACCCTAAGACCCAGGCCAACCCTAAGACCACTGAATCTCAACAGCAACAACAACAAGCCTGGGTTGGTTATTTCTCCCGCTGGTCCTGAAGTCAGGAAACGTTCATGAGGGTCATTCCAACTCTAACACTGGAAGACAGGTGCAGACTCCACACCAGCCCTCAAATCCTACACCCTCTCCTCCTGGGGAGGTGCTTTCCCCACCCCAGACCCAGACAGCTCTATGAATGCATCTCCATCATGTTTAGGCATCAAAGGGCACTACCCTGCCTACGAAACCCCCCTCCCACTGACCTGGGAGGCCCCTCCCCCCGGTAACCTAGGATGAGCTCCTTCCCCTACTTAAGGGCACTTAGATGCTCTGCAATCATGATGTTTACTTGTCATTTGTTGCCCTGCACACCCCAAAATTAACCTTTTGGTCTCTGAGCATCTACATAAGGAAGAGCCCTGGGTGTAACTATGCCAGAGCCTCATCCAGGCAGTTTCAAGGGGCTGGTGTCTCAGGAGCACCCCGGCAGTAGAAGCATCCACGGGGGCCATGGGGGGGGCGCAGCATACCCAAGTGGCCTCCTTCCTATGAGTGCCAAGGATGCCCCACAGCACAACCCTGCCCCAAGGGAAGCCATGTCACTGGCTGGTCTCAGGCAGGTCTCCCACTGCACAGGCTGTACCTGCCCAAAATGCATGGGGTCTCCTGGCCTATGGAGCTCCCTGTGCTCACAGCCAGGAGTCCTGGCTCAGCTGGCAGCCTACTCTCAGGCAGGATGTCCGAGGGCCACATGATTAAGTTGAGGAACTGGCTCACAGAGCTGGGGGAGGCATAGGCCCTGGTGGCCATGTGCCCCTACCCTAGGGAAACTGAGAGGAGCTACAGGAAGGCCAGGAGCCCAGGCCAACACAGGTGTGAGCCACTCTCCAGGAGCGAAGTGGGGGGCCTACACAGAGTACCTCCCTATACCCAGGACCCAGTGTTCTTTTCCCACTCGTGTAGTTTTGGCTGAAACAGTGTACCAGGTGCCTGTGATGGAGGGAAGGGTAGCACTTCCACCCCACCATAGTGTGCACTGTTCCTCCACCTGCTATGTTCCAGGGCTGGCTTCTCCCCCCACGGGAGAGACCCTACCTGAGGGAGCCAGCAGGCAGGGCAAGCCAAGTCTCTGCATGCCTAGGGCTGGCCGTATGCCGGGGACCAGGACTGTCAGCCTGGTGGACCCCAGGGTGGCTGACTTTGGCGAACAGGCAGATGCTGATCCAGGGGTCAGCCACCTGTCTCACCACGGATGGCTCCAGCAGAAGCTGCTGTCATGTAGCCAGCCTGCCTCATTTCTGGAGGGAAGCCACCCTCAGCAGCACCATCAGGATTCCTGGGGCTCCCAGAGCAATAGGTACCAGTGACCTGTAGACCCACTATGTACCTCCACTGCTGCCCCGTCACCACTGCCTTCCCTCTCTGTGCCACTGTGCCATGTAGTCAGCTGTAGGCCAACGCCTGCTGAGGAGCAAGTACAACAACCTTCTAGTGCCAGGAAGGCCACTGGGAAAGAAGTTCTTTCAACCCTGCTCAACAATATGTCATTCCAGTCACAATGAGTATCTGTTTAACACTTCTTCCTGCACCAGGCAGACTCACGGTGGAGCACACTGACCCTACCCACAGAGTGGGACACCCACGATCCCATCTTATTGGTTGAATGATCCCACAAATGCTTCATCAGCAAAAGAGGTACCAAGGAAAAACCTGGAGCAAGATGCTATTAGAGGGCTGGCCTAGGCTGGGCAAGAGGGCCATGGGGTGTAAGCAACCTATACCATTTCACACCACAGCAGAAATGTCTGGTGTAGCCATTGAGGAAAGCTGATCTGCATCAGCACAGGCAGCCTGTACTCATGAGCTGGGCAGGGTCCTGATGATGCAGAGGGGCCTTAGGGAGCCCAAGGAGGACGGCTGCTGGCCTGTGATGGCAAAGGACCCTGACATCCCCACACACCTCCAGACCTACCTTTCCACAACGTGAGGGCCAACAGCTGGTGGAGCCGGGGATGGCCCAGTTTCCCAGATCCTCCACTAGACCACTTCAGGGCTCTGGACACAAATGCCACTCGCTCCGGAGAATTTGGGTCCATCAAACTGAACACTTTAGCCAGGTTTTCTGAAAGACACACATACAGACTCTCACCAGAGGAACCAGTGGGAACCCCTGCCAGGCTGGGGTTCAGAGCAGCAGAGGCCAACGGAGGCCCTCCTCGTCTACTGGGCAGCTTGCTCAATGGGACAGCCCTCCTTGCCAACTAGCAAGCCAGCAGATACGTGTCAGCGCATGCAGGTCAACTACTGTCAGTGCAGAGGCTCCTGTGCTAGGAGAGGACAGCATCACCTCACCCCACCCCACCCTCAAAGTATGGCAGGTCCTGCCTTGGTGCCCATGTGCTCCATGCACCAGAGACTCAAAGCACAGGCAGCAAATGGAGTGAGGTGACTCCGGATCTGCAAGACAGTCACAGGCAGAGGCTCCTGCATGACTGTACACCACGCAGTGGGGCCTCACCCAGCAGCTCATCAGCCACATCAACTTCAGCCTTCTCCAGGGATTCCAGGACCAGCATGGATAGGTCTGCTGCACTGTTTTGCTATAAAACATGCAAAAACAGGAATCATACAGTCAGAAACAGAGGCCTGATTTGCTCAGAACACTCGGGACACAGCTGGCAGAAGCTCATTCTGCAGATAGCAGCTGGGAACACACCTGTTGACCAGCCCAGGAGCAAACAAATGGGAAGGGCTTTTCCCACCAAAAATACACACTTGGAGCCCTGTGCCACAGAACATGAAGGGCCCCTAGCCCTACAGGGCTCAGGTGACAGGCCCCTGAGAGCAAAGCATCTGCTGTAGGGGCTCAAGGACCCTATGCCACCTGCGGCCAGAGCCAGGGACACCTTGATGTCCTGCACCAGGCCTCTCTTTGGTCACTCCCACCCTAACTCTCCCAGAGTTGAAGGACCTGAGGAAAGGGCCGAAGCACTTACCTGGCCGTGACTGAAGAAAAGCAATGCTCCTGAGTACATGAGCTCTCGGGCCTCCGCGTGTTTGCTCTGAGACATGTATCTGCAAAGAGGGAAAGGGTAAGCAGGGAGCTCAGGACACATACCCAAGAAGGGATTAACTCTGGGGCAAGTGGGCACTACCAGGAACCTTGGCCTCATCATCAAGGTGGAAACTGAGGCACTCCCAAGGGACACGGACCACCTAGCCAGGCAGGCCCTCACCAAAGCCAGATATACAGCCAGAAACTTCCCCAGTGGCCTGTCCTGCAGCCTTCAGCCCAGCCCCTCCTGCCTCAACAGCCCTATGGGAGCCTCCAGATGGCTCTGGGTACAAAGGTCCTGCTGTTGGTGGGCTCAGGCCCACCTGTGCCCAAAAGGCTCAGAGCCAAAAGGCAGCCTCTCCTGGGAACCACTGCTGGGTTTCAGGAGCAGAGATCTGGGGACCATACAGGCAGGTGCTCTGTGGAAAGCAATAGAGGCAGATGTCTCCATCTGGGAGCTGAGGGACAGTGGGGCTCCAAAATGAGGTCCTACAGAGTCGATGACAAGTGTGACTTTACCAACTTATCCCACTCAGCTCAGCCCCTGAGCCAGTGCCCCCCAGAGCCACACCAACACACCCATCTCTCCCCATGCACACTCTCCCTGTGCTGTGTGAACACTGCCTGTGAGAAGTGCGGGAGGCAGGTGCAGCTGTGCATACCCAAAGCATGGTGGCCACTTGGCCAGGTAGGCCCAGCATGTCCTCTTTCACACCCAACAGCAGCATCTTGTCATCATCAGAGAACACCATGCCAACTAGCAGTCTCTGCTTCTGAGCCCAGACTCCTTGAACAGCTGTGTCAGGAACAGTTACAGAAGAGCATCTTGCAGTAACACAGGGGACAGACACAGCAGGCCCTTATGCCAAGACACATGCAGCAAAGGCCTACAATGACAACGTTCCATCACTCAGGGGACACAGGCCCTGAACAGGGGACCCCATGTTGTGACTGCTAGAGTGGGGCCAGCTGACAAAAGCCTACATGTAGAGAAGAATGCCAGCAGTCAACCTGCAAGTCACAGGCTCCTCCAGTCCTGTCAGTCTGCTCTCAAGGGTGGTCAGACACCAAGGGACAGCCCCTCGGGCTGGCACCTGACTTGAAGAGGAGCTGGTGTTGGGCACTGCCTCTGGCTATGCTGGAAAAGCACATCTTTCACTCAGAGGGACACCACTTCACTTGCACCCTTTTGAACACAGAACCACATGCATTTATGCCCAGGGACAATCACTGGTTTGGTTTTGCTCAAGTACAACACCCAAAGAGATCTAGACTCGCCTAGGCTTAGTGAGAGACAACCTCTTAGAATTTCAGACAAAGAAAAATTGATTCTTAAAACAGATGAACAGATTTCCTGGGATATGGAAACCGCCTCCCAGGCTAGGGCCAGGAATCAAAACAGTATGCCTTCGGCCTGGCCTGGCCTGGGACAGTCCAGCCCACTGTCAGGACCCAAAGCCCACAGTCCTGCAGCCAGCACTCTTCATCACAACTTCCCACATGTTGGTCCCTACCTTACGGAAATCACCTATGCCAGATCAAGACAAGCTTGTACAAGCCAAACAACTCAGGCAATGACGAAAATGAACTTTTCCCATCAGAGCTCTAGGTGCTGGGAGGGAATTTCAGTTCTAGGTGATTAAGCAGGATGGTGTCTTCCAGGCCAAGGGAGAGCTGAGAGGAAGGGACCTTCTTAGACATCAAAACGACCTGCCCACCGGGCATGGTGGCACATGCCTGTAATCCCAGCACTCAAGAGGCTGAAGTGAGAGAATCACTGTGAGTTCGAGACTAGCATGGGCTACATAGTAAGTTCAAGGCCAGCCTGAACTGTGGAGTGAGACCTTGTCTCTCAAAAAAACAACAATAAGAAAAAACGGCCTGCCCTCTGTGTGCTGAGCCATGGTGGATCCTCTGAAGGCACTGACCCATCCACATGGTCTGCCCTCCACATGTTGAGCCATACTGGACGTAGGGCAGATCTGGATCCATCCACATGGCCTGTCAACATGATAAGCCATGCTGAACACTGTACAGACCCCAACCTGTCTTCACGGCCTGTCCTCCACAGGTTGAGCCATGTTGGATGCACTACAAACCCCAGCTCCTCCACCATAGCCTCCCCTCCACATGCTGAGTCACACTGTGCCGACCCCTGTCCATCCACATAGCCTGTCTTTCACATGTTGAACCATGCTGGCCATTGTGCAGACGCCAATCTGTCCATGGCCTGCCCTCCACACTGGACCCTGTGCAGACATCTGAAAACACCTTTCACACGCTGAAATTGGACTTGGCACCAGCTGGCAAAAGATGTGTCGAACTGGTGTATCTTGGTGCTGTCAGCCAAAAATGGACTTACGGCAGCTATGTCTTATCCACAGAGCAATGTGTCTGTGCAAATATTTATTTTGGTCTTTCTGAAGGAGCAAGAAGAGCTGGGCATGGTTGTGCAAACCTGTAATCCCAGCACTCAGGATGGTGAAGTAGGATTATCGAAACTTTGAGGGAAGCCTGGGCTACACGGGGAGTTCAGGACCAGCCTGAGCTACATAGTGAGACCATGACTCAAATAATAGTAACTAAATTAAAAAAATAAATGACACAGCAAGTAAGCTAGCAGAACATAGAAATCAAGCATCAGCACTAGACATGAAAGCAGCACAGTGTCAACAGGTTGAGCCCTGGGCAGTGATGGGAGATGGTCTAAGGTGACTCAACTGGAGACTGAGTGTGTAGTACTGAGGTCAGTACTGAGTATTCAGCATCCAGTGACAAGGATGTTCTACAACCAACTTCCTGTAACACAGAATGACTGTGAGGTGCAACACAGCTAGGCTCCAATGCAGGGCCGCAAGTACATGCTGCCAGGCCAGATGCTGTTTTTTGCAAGGGCTGAGGCCCTGCCTGCCAGGCACAGCTGCCTCAGGCACAGGGCTGCAATGAGTGAGGAATGTGTTTTAAAAGTTCCTTTTTGTGAGTCAAGAGGCAAAATAAGGACATAGGCTATAACCAAGAGTTTACACCATTCTCAGGAAGAATCACAGTGGGGTGACCCACTTGCCAAGTGGCTCAGTGATAGGGCAGAAGCCCCAGGGAGGCTGGACCCACACAGGCCAGGCCTGATACCTTGAGTCACTGCATCCTAGGCTGGCTTCTCTACATCAACATCCTCAACGCAACTGTGCAAACACCGCAGGTAAATGAAGGTCCCTGGAAGCCTGGATGGTGGCACTGAGGCCACTCTGGAGAAGGTGTTCCCAAAACCACAGATTATTCTAGCTATGCCAGGTACTAACAGTCCAACAGGCCTATAAAACAGACCCCCTCGTTCTCCTGGCAGACAAAAGGCTAGAGAAAAGGAGACCTACCACCACATGCACCACAGACACAGTGGAGCAACCTCCAAGGTGGTCAGGTACACCAAGAGCATAGCCCAGCTTCAGCTGCTCATACCCAGAGAGTGATCTGCTGGGTTGCCCCACTGCTTACCCTCTTTTACCTTACACTGCTGTGGACTAGAAATGAATTAAAACAGTACCACAATACGCCAGGGAATGTAACACAGCCACAGAAACAACTTATATGCACACGGCTCAAGTCTCTAGAAGACACAGCCTTAACCTATGGTGACCACAGCAGGCAGAAACTGCCAGGAGAGGGTGGGGAAGAACAAGAAACTTCCTATATCCTGATAGTTTTATGAGTGCATTCACATGTCAGTGCTGCTTGAATCATACCCTTTATATAAACACTAAAACATAAACACGCAAATATACATTTACTGAGAGAAAGATACTATGAGTGTAATTTGGGGATTCTGACTGGTCAAGACTATGGTGTGCCCCAAGCCAGATTGTGGCCCATGTGGAACTCACCCAAAAGATGGGCTACGGTTAAGGTTATGCTCACCTGCTTGGCCTCTTGGGTGGAACAGTGAAATGACAGCTGCTTTGGGACTTGCAGCCCAAAAGCAGTGAAGCAGGCAGAACTTGTCCATTGCACTGTCTGGTGCTGAAACACACCCTCAACCAAGGGACTTGTCACAAATGCTAAAATAAGCAAAACCCTAGTCACAGAAGGGGCCAATTTAAATCAAGGAACACTTTATTTTGGGAAGACCAACTTTTGTTGATTAATCACTGGGAAAATATTTATACACAAATCCTAAGAATAGCAGACACCAGGGCGAATCCTGAGGGCTGCAAAGTGTGCCTGGAGTTACAACTGGTTGCTGCTGGGAGGTGATGTGCTTCAGTTAACACCTGCAACTGGCACCTCAGATTCACTCCTGCTGGAACAGGTAGACTTACAGCTCCCTCATGACCAGGCCTCTGGTTAGTGTATGTCCAGTGAAAGCTCATCTCCCATTAAAACTAAGTCCTAATTATGCAGCAGTAAGGATTTGTTTCTACTACAAGTAAAAAATCAGTTTTTAACTAAATAGAAGAGCAAATCTTTTTCTAAAGCAATTAACTAAGCTTCCACGAAAGAAGGCTTTCACAGAACCACATAAACCCAGATACAGCCTGACTGGTTTGTATTTATAGTGTCAGAGTTTAGTACACGGAAAATTCCAGAACAAGACCGCTGTTCAGACCACTGGGGATCAGCGCAGATCTAGTATCTCAACTAATCCTACAGTCGGTGACTAAACCCAGGGGCCCTAAACCTGGCCAAATCAAGAGAGCTAAGAATAAATGGACAATCTTTGAAAACAGGATGTGAGGGCTTTCTCTCGGATCTGCAGCCCTCCCGCAAACCCCCAGCACAGGGCAGTGCTCTGGAAAGTACAGTGAACAGTCCTCCAGACTGGCGACTCCCACACGTGGCCCAGACCCTGCATCCTTTCTTACTATGCCCACTCCCTCACTTCCTTACCAGGGGCTCACGCTTAATTCCACTGATCCCAAATGTTAAAGACTTCCCTTCCCCCCAACCCTGAAAACCAAGAGAAAATGGCAGAGACTCAAGATGATCTGACTCGTGCTTATACAGCTGATGGGACACTCCTCCCTGCACCTCTGTCCTGCTCTCAGAATACACCAGGCCAGGAGACCCAAGGAAGTGACTATGGAAAATGTTCCACCACGCTGGAGGACCCTGGGTGATGCAATGGGTAACTGGAATGTCTCACTGTGGTAGCAGTGACCTATGAAAAGCCGTGCAGCGCATGCAGGCCACATGGAAATCACTTTATGCTCAATTTTGCTGTGAATCTAAAAGAGCTCTAAAAAAATACAGTCTATTTTTAAAAAGCGGGTCTAAATAGAGAAAAACAACGAGGGAAAGGCTGGACCCACAAGCTGTGGCACTGAACCCCGCAGGCGTCCTGCACTCAGGACAACGACACAGGGCAGTGCCTTTCTGAACAGTCCAAGTGACCAGGGCCTCTGCTGTCCTTCACCCTGAGGCCACTGGCAGCTGAAACAGATGCCTGGACCCTGTGACCCGAGACTAACACCTGAATGTCCACAGGACGAGGTGCAGGTAACACCGACTAGGGCTGGTAGAATGGGCTGGGGAGGCGAAGACCAAGGAAGATGGAGGCTGGGCCTGGGAAGAGAAGGGCAGTGAAAGAGGTGGCAGAGCCAGCCAGGCGAGACTGGGCTAAGGAGGAGGCGGCAAAGGAAGAAGGCGGCTGGGGAAGGGATGGCCAGGCCAAGAACGGGGAAGCCACAGGACACTGTGCCAGGGAAGAGAAGTCTGGGCTGGAGAAGGGAGGCCTGTGGAGCCCAGGCCCCAGAAGGAGAACACAGGGAAAGCAAGGCCGGGAAGGAAACGGCCCGGCCAGAGACCCTAAGGTCATGAAAAGGGAGGCCGGGCTGGAGAAGTGGAGACTGGAGACCAAGCCGGGGAAGTAGAAGCCAGGAAAGAAGCTGGCCTCGGGAAAAGTGGATGGGAAGGAAGAAGCCTGGCCAGAGGTGGCAAGCCCGCGGAAAGGGAGGCTCGGGAGGTGAAGGGGAGGCCACGAAAGGAGGCCGGGCCCGCACTTCACCGCCTGCCGCCCCCGCTCCGGCCGCCTGCGACAGGCAGCGGCACGAGCCAATGAGCTCCCGGGGTGCCGCGGCACGGCCAATGCGCGACGGCGGAGGGGGCGGGGCCTCGGCGTAAGCTGCCGCCCGCGCCCACCTGAAGAAGAGGGTCCGGTACATCTGGTGAGCCTCGTAGTAGTCGCCCTTCTCGACGCTGGCGCGTAGCTTGCCCTCTACGCGCTGGACGCCGCCCCGGTTGCGGGCGCCATTGCGGGCGCCCTCCTGCTCCGCCATCGCCGCCGCCGCCGCCGCCGCCGCCGCCGCCATGGGCCGGCGCTCCGCGCAGAGCTGACGCTGTCGCAGGCGCGGTCGGCGGCGCTTCCCGGCTTCCGTCCCAGCGGCCTCTGGACGCCCTCTACGGTGGCCGCGAGGAGTTACGCACGCGCGGAGGGTGGTGGTGGCGGCGGTGAGTGGCACGTGACCAGAGGCAGGGCCGCGTAGCCTGCGGGCGACCGTGTGAGCGGGCGGGGCCGCATCCTTGGGCGGAGCTGAGGGAGAGCCACGTGCCCTAGGCGGAGCCTAATAGTAATCACGTTGTTGGGGGCGGGCCCACGCGCCTGGGCGGGATGCTCACTCCACAATGCGGCGGGCACGTGACCTCGGGACGGGGAGACAGGCGGGCGGGCAGCCGGGGATGGCAGGTGGCCTCTGACATGTTGGTACGACAGCTGCGTCGGACACGGGCATTTAAACGTTTCGATAGTTTTGTAATAAGATCGTTTCTAGGACGTCCGAGCTGCCTGCCGCTCTTCCGGACTCCTCCGGCGGGGTTTCCTGACCGGGCACGCGGCCCTGGGCCATTCTTAGGGGCTGAAGACGCCGCCACCCTCTTGCGCCAGCCCCCGCGATCCCTGGGTGACCGGGCTGGAGCTGTGTGGTGGAAGTACTGTGGCTGCAGCAGAGTGGGGTTTAAGAGCAGCGCTGCGGGAGCCTGTTTAGAGCTACCTATGATGCAACTCGCTTCATACCAACGAGGAAATACAACACTCTCCTCAGTTCTGTGAATGTGGGAGGTTGCATAATGTGGCTCTGCCAGGTGACACAGCCTGACGCCACTACCCAGGGATTGAGAAGCACCAGCTTGTGATCAAAACATTCTCATGAGCACCAGCTTGTGATCAAAACAGTATCTGCAATGTGATCATTATGTATACCTAAAATGTACCAATAAACTTAATTTAAAGAATTAACAAAGGTCAGTCCATCTGAGAGCACAGATCGCGCTGGATCCAGCATTCGCTTTGGGTGGGATGGACGGTCAGGGAGCCTCATCTCAGAATACAGTGCTGCTTGAGTTATGAATTCTTTCTGGAGTTCTGTTTAACACTGGCCACCACTGACTGTAAGTAACTGAAACAGGAAAACTAGTATTGCTTAGAAAAGAAATGGATACAATTTCAACGCCTGTGTTCAAACCCAGTTGTATCAATATGCCCACGCATGCAGTGGGGATCAGAGCTGTTAAAAGTTCTTCATTGGGCCAGGCGTGATGGCACATGCCCGTGATCTCAGCACCTGGAAGGACTGCTGGAGGATTGCTGTGAGTTCGAGGCCACCCTGAGCTACAAAGTGAGCTCAAGGCCAGCTTGAACTCCATAGTGAAACCCTGTCTCAAAAAGAAAAGAAAAAAAAAAAGTTCTTCATTGAGATGAGACCTTCTCATTTCCAAGACTGTATCTGATCCTTGGGAAAAAAGGTACCGCCTGATCCTTGGGAAAAAAGGTACCGCACTGGAGTAAATGTGCTGCCTTTTTTGATAAACGCTTACGCCCCAAGGGCAGTCCTCAGGGTAGCTTGCCAGGGAACCGGCACCAGCATCTACCTGAGTGACTGAGGCCCAGACCAAAGACCCAGGTCCTCTTCCCAACTGTCTCACTGAATGCTTTACTTTCTTTTGCAGTGCTGGCCATGAAACCCAGGCTCATGTATCACTGAGTGACACCCCCAGCTGTGTGGGTAGAGTCTCATGCACCCTTAGGTCCCTTTTATAAGCATACTCCCTAACCAGGAGGAGCTGCCCAGAAACGCGCGGCTGCTAGTCTTGGCAGGGCCAGTGACCCCCACTTGGCAGAAAGCATGCAGACTACTGGTCCTTTCCCACTCCCCAGTGGGTAGACACAAAAAAAACTGAGAAAAAAATATACTGTTTATTATTCATTTGAAATATCACATGCACTTTTAAAAATTAAAACTCTTTATTTAAACATCTCAATAGCATTTATCAATTTGGTGGCAGCAAACAAAACACTATCAAAGACAAATATTTTGAAAAGCATTTACAAAAATACATTGCACAAAGTCCTATGTCGCATTTTTAAAAATAAATATTCAAAATATCTCCACCCAATCCCCAAATTTAGTATTATATAGGAAATTCTGACTTATATATGCAACTTGTAGTATATGAAATGTCTGTACACATCCTATCTGACCTAACTGCACACGCTTCAGTCCCAGTCCTCAGAGGAGCAGGAGCACTGCCTCATATGGCAGAAGCATTTGGGACAGTGTGCACCATACACAAAACTTCCTAGAAACCAGTAAGCACCACTGTGATCTTTATCTGAAAGTACAGCAGTGATGGAATGCCAAGTGTATTGACCAATGAGACTTAAATAATTATTTAGGTAAAACAACTGTAAGTGCCTTGTAGATATTTCAGTTATAAAGTCTGCTCATAAAATAGTCTAAATATTAAATATTATAACCAAAACAAGTCTCACAAGAATCAAGTGAGAATGCTGGCGGCAGCGATGGAAGGCAGACCCCGAGAGCCGCACGAAGTGCTGCTGTAGGGAAGACGGCTCCCTGGCGACCACGTGGAGCAGAAGCAGCTGCAGAGGGTCGGCACCTTAGTGTTGCCTGTTAGCAGGACCAGAACACCCCTAGGGGACACCAGAGGGCTAGGTATCCTGGTTCCTGTCCACACTGTGTCCTCACAGCAGGTTTAGTGCTTGTCAGATTGACTGACCCTCAGTGGAGACATCCCCCCGGCCTCCCTCCGAGGCATCTGCATAATGAACCCTAACTATACTCAAACCAGGCCCAAGATGCACCTCAGCCCCGCCCACCCCCCTACCAACCTGGGCACCAGGGACCTGGACATGAACCAAGGGAAGGAGTTCCAACAGAAAGCTAGGTGACAGTTTTCCCTGAAAGAAACACGTGTGGCCTTAACAGATGGAGTACATCTACCCTCCCAAGGTCCTGTTAGAACCCGTGAAAAGGCCCCACATCAGAGCTTCAAGAACACATCAAACCTCTCAACTCCATCTACTCTGCTATAGATGTCAGGAAATACAAATATAAAGAGCTTTATCTTCAAAAACAAATCCCCCAAACAAATGAGTATCTGAGAACCATACATTCAAATGAGGTTTCAGACACCCCAATGCAGACTCAGTGTAGATGTGGCTTCAAGGATGATGTCAGTCAACATCCCTGGCTTCTATACCACATTTATTGAAGGGCTGATGTGTCCCTCTGTTTTACGCATACCCACATCCTTGATGGGTTCCAGTGTTTTGGGGTCCTGTTATATACAAACTGTACAAACTACGGGAGTGCCTCTCTACTGGGCAGGCTGGCCATGGACTCGGAACCGGTAGAGACAGGTGTACTCAGGGTGTCCCCAGTTGGACAAGATCCGAAGCTCCACTATCTGGAAAGCTCTGTCAGGTATTTCCTGAAATTGAGGGAGAATCACAATTTATTTCAGATCAACAGCCCAGAGCCCCATCACTCCCCCTAGTGGATATTTGAAAGCAAGCAGCCACACTGAAAAATTCTAAACACCTAAGGTTCAGGAGAGGAAGCTCAGCTGAGACCCTGAGAACTGCTGACTAGCCACAGACAACTCAGTACCTGCACAGCTCCCAGAGAAAAGGGCCCACCTCAGCTCCTCTAGACAGCTTGTTCCGCTGACACACAATTGGGGTGGGTCAGGTCCTTACCAGAGCCTGGAACATCTGGAGTGACTCCCCTTCCTGGTCGTATGTGAACTGTCCCAGGGGCTGCCCTTCTTCTTGATACTCATTTTCTAATCCCTGAAACCAAGGTCACATAGTCAAGAGAAAATAAAAGCAGCTACCAGGCCTGTCTCTTTGCCCTGAGCAAGGGGACCTCTCCTCCACGTGGGATGCAAGGCAGCTGGAACAAAGACCCACAGGCAGCCAGGTGTGGTTGCATCCAGGGCAGACCACATTCACTCATGGCCCTCGCTACTCCAGGGGGAACTTGGGGACATCCCTGAGTCTGGAAGACATCAGCTGTACCAGGGACAGAAGGTGGGGGCTGAGAACTAGCGTTTCAAGGATATGGAGCTTGTTAAGGAAGATGAGAGAACTCTGGAGACAGATGTGGGTAAGGATGGCACCTAAAACCACTGAGTAGAAGTGGTTAAGGTGATGAACTTCAGATTACACTCACTCGCAATAAAACACGAACTAATAAAGGAGACTACCCTAACATTTTCTTTGTGATGGTTAAGGGCTTCTGGGTTAAAAAGTGCTCCAGAGAAAATTCTGGGCCGTGAGATGTCACCAAACACAACTCCCTCCTCGAAGGGGAGGGCACAAATTCCAGGGAGGAGATTCAAGACAGGCACACACTGCACCTCCACATCAAATTTTGTTGTTGTTTTTGGTTTTTCTGAGACAGGGTCTCACTGTGTAGTCTAGGCTGGCCTTGAACTCCTCACCCTTGGCCTCCCAAGTGGTGGGCTTACAGGTGTGTGCACCACACCTGCCAAAAAAAATTTTTTAAGGCAGGAAACAAAGTTTTACAAATAGTATTGACTCAGCTTTATCTTCAGAAGTCAAAAAAGGGGGAGGGATCAAAACCATCATGGTGGCTTTCTCTAGGCACTGGGATGAGGTGTATTCTTTTAAATTCTATATTCATTTCGATGTTTTAAAAGAATACAAAATTTGCTTTATCTTTTGCCATTTGGTTGTTTCCACCACAACTGTCAGAACATCCTTCACAGGCACATATACCTTGGTCTGCTTACGTCAGCACACAACAGGAACTGGACACTGGTTAAAACACTGCTCATCAGTGGCCCTTCCTAGGGAAGTACTGGAAGGTCCCCCTAAGCACTGTGTCTGCTCGCTCAGTGTGTGGACAGGCAGAGGAGAGCTGCCCCACTACACAGGATCAAGCCATTAGCTCTGGACTGTTTCAGACATTCCCAAAAGGGAGAGAGGCACGCTGTCTCCAGAGCTGGGGGCACTCACATAGACCGCGAAGTCCTTGGGGGCACTGGAGATGTTGCCCATCGGCGACAGTGTCTTTGGTATGTGCTCCACAGTAAACATGGTTGGGTGGATCTTCATCGACAGCCGAACCACCAGGTACCCCTGGGAGCCTTTAAATGCCCAGCAGTTACCTGGATAAATGTCAGGCTAGGGAAAGGCAAAATACTAAGACTCAAGTATTGGAATAAGCTTTTAACCACTAGTGAAACAGGGGTGTTCAGACAAAAGACTGATTATTTGGGAAATGAAAAAAGAACTTTTGCATGGTACCTGTGTCAAAAGTAGAATCTGACAGCTAACTGGGCACCTGCAACATGCACCTCCAAACACCACTCTCCCTAACCCTACGTTGGTAACAGTAAGGAAGCATACACACTTCACAAGAAACCAAACTGGTCCTGGAACCTATGACGAGATCATTCCACCTTACATAACAACAATAAAAATGCGAACTAAAGGGACAGGGTGAACGCTGTGAAGCATATGTCATTACTTCATCTCCACCCTGTATGTCAGCATGTGAGTCCTAAAACCCTATACTCTGCAGGCACACTGTCTTCTGTGTGGTGAAGAGTCAGCAGGTAGCTTCAGGATGGGTGTATCACCAGAACCAACACAGGGCCAGAGCACTGGGACTCTCAGATCCAGAAAAAGGTTGTGAGGACCACCTGTGTCAGGATGACCTAGAAAACCCCAAACGACAGGGTTTGCAGGAGTTTCTGGGCAGCTGGGCACATGGAGGTCCACGTACAGTGGAGCTGCAGAGGACAGAGGAGCTCTGGGTCCCCCATACCTTGCCTGGGCATTTCTATGAGTAGACTTTGTAATAAACTAGTAAACATCAGGTGTGCCCTGAATCCTGTGAGCTATTCCTACAAGTTTACTGAATCCAAGGAGAGGGGTGTAGCAACCACTATAACCAGAGGAATCCTAAATTTTAGGTTTACTCATACTTCCGGGTTTGTCTTCTGAGACGAGAATCTTACTATGCAGCCTAGGCTGGTGTCAACCCCCCAATCCTCCTGCCTCACAGTGCTGGGATTACTGGCGTGCCCCACACCTAGCTTAGGTGTACTCATACTTAGTGCCCATCTTACTGTGTGAACTTGTTTGAAAAAGCTAGCTACCCTGCAGAAGTCTCACATAAAACAATTACTGGAAGTTTCTTCAGGAAACTGTCATGAAGAATAGGTGACATCTGAGTAGTGAGCTAGAAATGGATGTGGCTGACAGTTTAAAGTCATCATGCATTAATCCTTTCAACTCATACAACCTCTGTACAAAATCAAGACCCGGAAAAGCATTGGTGCATTTGAGGGCAGTCGTCAAGGGCCCTGGACAAAGACCAGCAGCTCCCAGATCAGCCAATGCGGCAGCATGAAGGTCACTGTCAGTGACTAACCTGAAGGGGCCTCTACTCCAGTGATTCCAGGTCACCCTGGGAGCAGATGAGCCCTTGAGACACCTAATGCCTTTCCTAGGCCTGTGCCACACAAGTGTTCATGTTTCCAACTTCCACTGAGCTGCCAGTGATGGCTCGTACACTCTCCCGTACGCTATGTGCCATATTAAGGAGCTGGAAAAATGTTTCAATACATCAGGTGGGGGGCCTCAGCCCTGTATGGCAGTCATGAGGTGATGTGTGACAGTGCATGTGCAGGACTGGGGACAGGCATCCATCCACTCACCTGGATCACTACACGGGGCGACTGAGAGAAATACCACAGTGGGATCCCAAACAGGCTCAGCAACGCTGTCTTGGTTTCATACGTCTCTGAGCAACGAGTGCTGAGGATGCTGCCACCTGGAACGAAGTGACAAGTAGGTCAACACCTGACTCCACTCCCACCACAAGGGCCAACTCAGTGTCTCAACTTCTCAAGCTTCTACTTGTACAAAGAACCTCCGACATAAAAACTCAAACACTGCACGTGTGAATGGGATGCCATGTGATGGTAAGCTGTGTGTACACACTGTGTAATTGTGGTAAATGTATCTACCCTCAAACATTTATCACTGCTTTACAGCAGAAATGTTCACTACTATCCCACTTTCGGAGGAAGGCAGTACAGGGTCACTATCTAGTCACTACAGTGCGGCAGCGCACCACAGCTTCTTACTCCCCATGATGGAGCTTAGGACCCACTGTCAACCTCTTACTCGTACTTTTCAAACTCCTGTATTAGTAGTACGCAATTACTAGGAGCAGCTGCTCTGAATAGACAAATTTTGTTCATTTTTCTGAATCAAGAATCAAACTCACCAGCACTGGTACTGCCCAGTGCGTGAGTTCTTAGTGGGCTGCTAATAGGCTGAAATAAGACAATACTGTGATGATTATCAACTAAAACAAGGGCTGAGGAGCAGGGAGTGACTGCACGGGAACAGGAAGGAATGCTCTGGAATCAGTGCTCATTGCTGCACAATACGGTGATATACTAACAACCGCTGCACTCACACTTTAAAAGAGCCAGGACTGGTGGTGTATACCTGTGCTCCTAGCATTTGAGAGGCTGAGGTAGGAAGAGTCCCATGAGTTTGGGGCCAGCCTGGGCTGCATGGTGAGTTCAAGGCCAGCCTGGACTATACAATAAGTCTGTGTTTCAAAAAACTGTCACTGCCCTCATCCAAAACAGAAGCCAGGCACACTGACAAGCTTGTAATCCCAGCTATCAGCAGACCGAGGCAAGAGGACGATGGCAAGTTTGAGGCCAGCCTGGGCAATTACGCAAGACTGTCTCAAAAAAACCAAAACAAAGTAGTTTACGTCAGAGTCCCATCGAACTCTCGGACAGCTTCCTCGAACACAATGAACAGACTGGGGAACAGCTTCATAGGGCATCAGGGTTCTCAACTCTGGACCACACAGTGCCAAAAGCAAAGGACAGCTGTCAGCTGGCATTGTATGGGTAAAATGTCATTTGATGTCTCTTGAGCTGAAAGTAATCTCTTTCTAAATCACTATATTTCAAACCATGTAAGTAAAATCAAAACCCTAAAAATAATTTTGGACAAGTCATACACTGAGCACATCAAGAGCCTGACTTCTGCCTGGCACTGGAAGGACTGGCAGCTTCTGACGGGGTTCACTGCCCTCATCAGGACTCCTGAGATGATGAAGGCGTGGACGAATCAGCTGTGCAGGAGGAATGGGGTTAGGTTCCTGTTTCCTCATGTGGGACTCACTAAGTCAAACAGATGGTGGGTTTTTCAAGTCACTGTACCCTCACAGGTCTCCAGCCCTCCCGCATCCTAGTGAGTATGCAAAATCCCCTCATCTTCCAAGAGATGATACGGTCCATCTGCCCTTGACTGTACCACCTGTGCTGGCAAAGCTCTTCCTGGACTGACCCACGTTGTCTGTGTGGTCTCTGCAGGGACTCAGGATGTATAGCCCCAGACTCAAGACCAACACACATGGACCTATGGGTCTGACTGTGAGAAATGATGTACCACAGCTTCTGGGAAGCAAAATAACCCCCATCTCTTGCCATGCACTAAGCAACCAGCCAGTCACCACCCTTGTGGTCAGCAGCTCCAGCCCAGCTCTGTGTGCACCCCACAGGCCAGTGCACCCAGCACCCCTGGAACCTGTGCTCAAAAGGCACTAACCAGGAAGGAAGCACCAGGTTCACCCAGAAGGAGGCTGGGGGCAGTCCAGCACATTCCTGACCACTTCTCAAATTCCTGCCCACTTGCAGGCGACCACTCTACTTGGGGTTCGGTGCCTATGTACTCACCACCAGATTCCAGGGCAAAGTCCACCATCCCGGTCTTGTCCTGGGAATACAGCTTCAAAGCGTTGTTCACAATGACACGTGCTTGCTGTAGACATGGAAAAAGGAAGCCCAATGCCAGGGTAGGAGGGAAGAGATTGCCATTAAGTGAAGTAAACAAAGACCAGAGACTTAGTGTAAGTGAGGTGACAGGAATGAGCTGCTTTGCCAACTTCCTACTCAGTCCTGCACCCAGATAACAAGTCACTGCACAGGGCTCAGACATGTCACAGCATCTCTGTTTGAACTGGGTGCCACTGGCATGAGTGGGACTATAGCACAGGGATATTTGGGGTTTTGTATACAAATGACTAAAAATTTTTATGTCATCTCAGTCCACTGCACCCAGGTAGAGACCTCTGGGAGAAAAACATTCCAAGATTATGAAGTGCTTCATGGAGCAGCTTGCGGTGACATGGATAACAGCAGTGTCTCGGCTCTGTGGCCTCACACTCAGCTTGCCCTGCAGTTGAGCCTGGCCATGGCCTGGAAGCCTGGCTCAAAGCCAGATGTCACAGCCTACCAGACGGACACAGAGGCTAAACCTGTTTTATTACCCACTCACCGCTTCTGTGATTCCAGAAATCCCTGCCCCGCTCACAGCAGACACCACAGTTTCGGACGTTGGCTTCTGGCCTGTCACCACCAGGTGGTGGGTGATGTTCTTCAGCACCTGCAGCTCGAGGTCCCGTAACAAGGCCTGCAGGTCATCCCTGCTCACATAACGTGAAGACAGCTTCTGCACCAGCCACTCAAGAGAACCACCCTGCTGGTCCTCAGAAAACATGACCCTGAGGGATTCTTTGACCTGGGCATCCACCTGCCAGCATTATCAGGAAACAGGAGAACTTACTGTTATAATTAGCTCATTTCCATACTGTCTTAGATACCTCAGAAGTAAGTATCTACCTTTGCAAATGAATAATGTCATGTGACACATCCCCACCCCACTTTAAAAAAGGCGGAAGTTGAAATTAAACACCTTGAAGCCATAGGTGATGGCCTATAATCTCAGCACTTAAGAGGCTGAGGCAGGAGGAGTGCCACAAATTCAAGGTCAGCCTTGGCTATAAAGTAAGTTCAAGGCCAGCAGGAACTACCTTGTGTCAAAATAAAATGAATGAATGAATGAATGAATGAATGAATGAACACCCTGACAACTTCAGTCCCCATTTTCTCCTACTTTGCACTACAAAAAGCAGAGCCAAACACACTGCAGGCTCCGCTGCACCCACCTCGCAGCCGGCCTTCAGCTGCTGCCAGTCCGACAACTGTGACTGCAGGAGGCGAAGCTCCTGCTCCAGGCGCTCCACGCGAGGCAGGAGGGGCTGCTCCTCTGCCCCGCTGGAATCAGCCACCGAGCACAGGGAGAAACAAGTCAGGACCCAGACTCACAAGTGGAACCTGCCCCACCCAGGGTGAGTCAGCCCCGCTGAGAGAGGTGCATGTGTGGTTTCCAGCCCTGCAGAGTTTCTTCTCTGCATCAGGTCACCATGATGGTCCCAATGCACCTACCAGAGAGCTACCAGCAGTGGTCATCTGTTCAGGAGGTGAATAGCTCTCTGAGAACTATTTAGGACTTGAAAACTGTTTCCTTAAAATCACACGTAAGACTTTACAAAAGAGAGAGCACTCATAGCAACCATGACAAGCTGAGTGTACACTTTTCATGCCAGTGGAAGGGACAGTCGCACTGAGAGCACAGGGCTTCAGCACTTTCACAGGGGTCCTACTTTATGGAGGTACTGCAATTATAAATTCCTCAATATACAGTCTCTGAGATACTAAGAAGCCCTAATGAATCAGTACCCTCCTGGACAAACGTGTTAGGCTTTGTGTGCCAGCACATCAAAACAACCCTTCGCCAAGCGAGGCTCTAGGGTGAAACTGCCCCACCACTCATGCTGCCTCACAAGGGATGCAGGGTAGCCAATCTGCCCAGAGGAAGAAGTGGTGGATGTGCGGTCTTTCAATCAGTGACAACCTTCTCCATGGTCCTGAGTAGCCATGGGGCTTACAGGGAATACATCTGCAGAAGCCGTTGCATGCAGACCCAGGTGGAGTGGAAGCTGGGTTTGTGGACAGCATAGCAGGTATGGAAGGGAGATGCAGCTCTGGGGACATGCAGGAAGAAGCTATATCTGAGGGGCCTCAAGCAAGGTGATGGACCTACAGGAACTGCAAACTACAGTGAGGAGATGGCTGAGGGCTGACTTCAAGAGCAAAAAGGCTGCAGCCATAAGACCTGCCAAGCTGCAAGGTCTGCACAGACACAGTGAAGTCAGTGGAGGCCAGCCATAGGGCTCCCGTGACACAAACCCCTGAGGGTGGCCCTTCAAGGATACCAATAGCAAGGTTCCTGGGGAAAAGTAGGGCCTGTTCACGCTGCATCGGGATAGGGTGCTGCGTGTCCCCCAGGACCTCTGTCCTCACATGGTCCCCAAAGGGGTCTCCCCAGAAAGACACAAAGGCCAGTGACTTCAGGTGACATGTGGCTGGATGCAAACAATGACTGCCACTGCTCCAGGTAACCAGAGGAAAACATACGAGGCAAACTACGGGAACGATCTGAAGTATCCTACCTGATTGTTCTTGGCTTGGTCTGTTCTAACTCCTGGTGGATAGCCTGGAAAGCGTGAGAAACCTCTGTTAAAACACAAGTTACACACTAACTTCACAAAACCGTGTATCTGATTAACCTAAAACTGTATGTATTTATCTTGAATTTTCCTTCCCTTAATTAAAAGTCTACATCTGCCTTTTGGTTTGCAGTTGGGGGAGTGTTTCATTTATCTAAGTACACTTCTTCAAACAAGCAGCACCAGTGCTCAGAAAAAGAAGCTGCCTGTGAGGACAGTCAAGGCAAAGAGAAGTCACACCAACGATGTGCCTTATGAACACAGATGTCCAGAGACACCCTGTGGCAATGCTGTGCTAAAAGCACGGCAGCCTGTGTGAAGCAGTGTTCATTCCAGCACAGGGCAAGGTAGGCTCCCTCTCCTCCGCTGATCTCACCTGACTCAACAGGATCTGGGGCCCAGGAGCTGATCCTGAGACTCCCAAGGGGTTGCACTCCCACATACCCCTAGCTATATGGCGTTTGATATAGTTTAGCGAAACACTAGTGTCTGCTATGCCAGGCTCCATACTATGCCCTAGATATGAAGGACCTGGCTGTAAGCACACATAATCCCTGCAGCTCAGGTCACTGAAAACTCCCAGCTCTGCAGCAGCAAAGGGCAAGAGACCCTGCCACCCACAATTAACTGCCTACAAGAGGTGTACCCCTTCTCCCTCCAGACTACATGATCTTGATGAATACTATGACACCAAAGAAAAGCAGGGGGCTGGCTATCCGGATATGAATCCAGAAGCCACCCAGAACCAGCATGATGGCTTCCTTTGTCCCCGTCACACACAGGAGCCATGTCAACCATCAAGAAATTAAGTGGAAGCTGGGCGTGGTGGTGCATGCCTGTAATCCCAGCACTTGGGAGGCTGAGGCAGGAGGATCATTGCGAGTTTGAGACCAGCCTGAGCTACAAAGTGAGCTCAAGGCCAGCCTGAACTGCATAGCGAGACCCCATCTCAGAAAGACAAAAAAAAAAAAGAAAAGAAATTAAGTGGACAGCCATGGGGAAATGGGACAGTCAGGAACCATTTCCCCAGTTTTGTTTTTTTTTTTTTTTTCTGGGAATTGTTGGTTTTTTTTCAGTACTGGGAATTGAACTCACAACCTCACGCTTGCCAGGCAGGCACTGTGCCACCGAGCTAAATTCCCAGCCCCCATTTCCCCAGTTTTATAACAGGCAATAGCATCGGATGTGGTGGCACATGCCTGTAATCTTTGCACTCTGGAGGCTGAGGCAGGAGGATCTTGGGAAGTTCAAGACCAGCCTGGGCTACAAAATGAGTTCAAGACCAGCCTGAATTGCATAGTGAGATTCTGTCTCAAAAAGACTGCCCCCAACCCCCGAAAAAAGACAACAGCAAATACCCTGTAAGCAAGCATATTTGTGGCTAAGGAACTTTCAAAAACATTAATTATGGTTGATTTTTGTTTTATTAGGAAAAAGATTACTTAGTTGGGGGCTACAATTCTAAGGTGAAGAATAAATACCTCTGATTTTTCTGTCAGTTTTCTAAGAACATCTTCCAACTTTGAGAGACGTACTTCATGTTCATGATGGAAAGTCATAAAGTCAGTCTGAGAAAGAAAAATAAATGGACAGAGAGTTAAGTAACAAAAACTAGCAAGTTAGGGCATGTTATTTCTATCAGAATACCAAAATACCAAAAAGCTAGAGACTACGTAGTCACCATGTGGCACAGCATGGAGTCCTCACCTCATGATGGCCTTATTTCTCTAGCCCTGGGGACCTTAGGCCTGAGCGGAACTGCACATACACCTTTTCTGGTGGCATAAAAATACTGTAAATATAGTACTTGGAAACACTCTAGGTAGGAAGCAAAGCAACTGGTTCAACAAAGATTCAGTAGGCACCTGCCATTCTATTTAATGATTTAAAAGGAAAACAGCCATTGGTAAAGATACATGATACACGTATTCCCCACTTGAACATGCACATTCACATGAAACATGCAACACTTGTTTGTTATGAGCAAACCCATAAGAACACTTCCCCAGACACTAGCGAGGTGATTCACGTAACTTAGGAAGAACGTGACCATACAGGTGGCTTTTAGGCTTGCTAAGGCCCATGACCAACAAAGTACCAATGAGCCAACCACAAAGTGTTCCGAACACAGGCTACCTGCTGGAAACAGTGCTATGGCCCCATTAATGTCTTCAACCACTCTTAGGACAGCAAAATGACTTAAGATCAGGTACATTCTCTGGAAATAGCACCATGATTACACAAGGACAGGCACAATAAGCAGACAGCAGCCACAGCAAAGAAGGGCACTGCTTGTTCAGTAACCATGGTCCAGGTGACACGACCTGCACCCTGGGCTCTTCAGCCCAGGAGGAAAATGAAGAGGGAAAATGAGGGAGGATAAAAGGACTAAGCTGATATAGAATATAAAAGCTCACCTAAAAGAAGAAGACCAAAAATGAGATTGTTATGGTTTAGATCTAGACTGTCTCCCCAAAAGCCTCATGTGTTGGAAGGTGACTGCATCATGGGGGCACGATAGCTAACTTGTAGTTAGGAAGTGGAGCCTGGGGACATAGCCTAGGAGGCTGTATCTCCTTCCCTTTTCTCTTTCCTTCCTGGTTACCATGACATGAGCAGCTCTCCGCCAGCCCCTTCTACCATGCCCTTGCTGACTTGGCACCCGCCTACTATGGACTGAATCCCCTAAAAACCATGAACCAAAGTAAATCTCTCCTCTGTAAGTTGTGGGTGCAGGGTACATTGTCCCAGTGACAAGAAAGTGACTAAGAGAGGGACAAACCAGAGCAAAGGGATGGAAGCTAGCTGGAGAGATGACATGAGTGGGTACCCACAGAAAGACTGGCCCCAAAGTGGTTTCCAGTGTCTCCTGTGGTGTTATGCAACAGAATTGTATGCCAAGACACATGTCCTGCCCTTAGGCTGTCCAGCACCGCAGCTACCAGCCACACTCAGCCACTGGGTACCTGAAATGTGGTGAACACACCTCAGAGACTACACTTTTAAACCTGTATTTAGAATTAACTTCAAGCCGGACATGGTGGCGCACGCCTGTAATCCCAACACTCAGGTGGCTGAGGCAGGACAATCGTTGTGAGTTTGAGGCCAGCCTGGGCTACGTGAGTTAGTTCAAGGGCAGCACGAAGTGCATAGTGAGACCCTGTCTCAAGAAAAGACAAAAAAAAGAATTAACTTCAGCACACACTGCGTTTCTGTCGGTACCCACTCATGTCATCTCTCCCAGTGCAACTTGTGGCATGCTCTATTAAGATATGGCAGACATGAGATAAGTTTAAGTGTCAGTGGCCCAGGGGAGATCACAGAGTGCTAGTTATCAGGTGATTAAAAACCTTAATGTGAGTGAGTGGCCTCAGGAGCCAGACGCTGCCATAGGTCAGGATTGCCATTAGGACGGTACCCAGATGGGTCAGTGTTGGAAAATGATGTAACAAGAATTGGCTACATCTGTGCTGGAATCCAACTCAAAAATGAGACCAGGGTGAATACGATTTAGTTTATAAAAACACAAAATGAATTCTTGTTTGGCTTGGGTTTCTGAGCAATTATCAACCGTTTTCCTTACAAAACAAGATGATTCTGAAGGTTGCCAGCCCACCTTGGTGCTGTCCATGCTGCTGCTTGACAGGACACACTGTCGGGGACAATCAACACTAAGCAACCATTCGGCCGGGGGGAGCGGGGACAGTGGCAGGGACAGAATTCAGCGAGGACTCCACTGCTATCCGTTCAACCAGCATGAGCGTCTATGCGGGTCTAGTTTCAACCCTTTCTACAGCTGTGCCACATCTGCACAGAAACAGCCAAGTGCAAATTTACCCTTCTCTTCTTTCCATCCACGAAAGAAAAATGGTCCACTTATTCATAAAAAGTTCTGAACTGAGGGGCTGTGCAGAAATGCTACTTTTCAGATTCCCCTCCTGGAGAAACCAGGAGCATTTTTCTTATTTAAAAAAAAAACTCTCTTAACCTCAAAAAGAAAAAAGAAAGAAAAAATGGCCAACAGAAATGGAACAATTATTAATTGTGCCAGGCATGGTGGCACAAGCCTATAATCCCAGCTACTTGGGAAGCTGAGAAAGGAGGATTGCAAATTTGAGGCTAGCCTGGGCAATTTAGCAAGACCAATACTACAAAAACCAAAACCAAAACCAAAAAAATTCTGTATTAATTGCATTTTACTGAAACTCTCAATTTATGTGGTTTTTATTGTGTTTTGTTTTGTTTTTGAGACAGTCTTACTATATAGTTCAGATTGGCCTTGAACTCAATGTAGCTACTATGTAGCCTAGGCTGGCCTCAAACTCACAACACCCTTCCTGCCTCAGCCTCCCAAGAGTTGGAATTAATAGGCATGCGCCAATATTCCCAGCTTCAATTTATGTTTGAGAAACTACAAATAAGCAACTCAGGCACAACATCTAAAAGTTCTCTGAGCAAATGAAACTTGCAGCGATGCATGGCTGTCTGGGGCACCCTTGATTCAGTGACTTGTGCCTTGTACCACACCAGAACTGAGAAATGCTCTATAATTATAGCCCGACAGGTGTAAGAAAGCACATTAAACAAGCAACGTCTATACAAAGTGACAAACACTGACACTATCTCAGGTGAAGGTGACAAAGGTAGGTCTCAGACCTGGAGCAAATCCCCCATGGGACCAATCAGAGGGTTAGTGACATCCTGAATGAGGCCATCACACAGGGAGAGTCTGGCCAGAAAAACCAGGCCTGTTTTAGTTGTAGTCATGCCAGCATGCCAGAGCTCAGAGAAGAGACCAAGGAACAAGCTCTGCCCTGTGGGCAATGAGGGAACCTCGGGGCTTTGCCAAGTCCTATGCCCAAAGTGCCCCCAGCTCAGTGTATACAGGTCTGCCGTACACAGGCTGCTGGTCAGCCCACACAGAGAGCCTGCTGGTGGCGGGGGGGATGCCCACCCACCAGCATGCTGGTGAGCAAGGTTGCAATAAGGTTTTATTTAACACATCAAAATTAAATCACTTTGGGACATACTAAAATAAGCACTAGTTCTGAGGACATGGACTAACTCATCTTCCTGTGAGCAGCAAGCAAAGCCCACCTGGTCACAGGCCTGAAGTCCACAGAGAACAGCAGCTGCTCTTATAACTGACCTCATGACCTTGAGATGTTTTCAAGTCAAGACCTCAGCTTTTCCAGTTAATGCTGACAGGAAACATACACCAAAATGGTGCAGGGAGCATCAAACTATAGGTGAGATTTCTGTCTACTGTATTTGATGCATTCACAGAAGTTAACCTGTGAGCTGGGGCAACTCACAGGACAGGATGCCAAAGCCCACATTTCTTCCAGGAACTCCTGGTCCTTACCTTGGTGCTCAAGAGTCCAGCAGCATTCATCTCTTGCAGGTGCTGTCCCACCATATCCTTCATCCACAGTGACAGCCCTTCCCTGCCATCATCGATCTGGTCCACCCGCACTTGCAGTTTCTGAAGTAAGACCGTCAGCTCCCCAAGCTTTTCCTCGTGGTTGTGGCACTGAGCAGAAAAAGAGGCCACCTGCCATCTCATGTCATTCTCTTGCAGCCACCGGGAAGCCTCTCCATTATCCTGAGAGGAAATCACGAAGTCCCAGTCAGTAAGTACGCCAAGGGGAACCTGGTACAAGGTGCTGATGCCAGGGCACACAGACACTTGGAAACACATAGAACCCTCACGGCTGTGGCCACCCTCATGTGAGAGGACTAAAAAGTGATCTTCATTTCCTTCTTCACACTGTCTCTATTTAATAAAGTAATGGCTGCTAGTCTCTGAATTAAAACTAACTCAACAGTGAAACTGTTTATGCAGTATTTGGGCTATTTCAGAATATCTGAGGAGCTTGACATTTAAAAATAGTTTCTAAAACAGACCCCCAGCTGAACTGCCCTGTCCACAAGTCATCTGAAACCTGCTCTAAACAGCATATTTGTGATGCTAGTGAGAATGCCTGCTCTCAGTACCTGCAGGTGAGAAGACCCAGGTCTGAATGTGTCCTTGGAGTCCTCTACCCTCTCTACTGTACGCACATCTGTCCAGTTTAACACAGGCAGGAGGGAGAAGAAATCACTCTGGCCCCACAGAGAGAGGCCTGCACCTGGAAGGAGAGAGAACAGCTAGGCACATATGTGCATACACCTGGCTCCCCAAACACATCCTGGTGCCTGATTCCCAGGATTGTCACCTGTATGGATGTTTCCATCATCTATGGCAAATGAGCCCAATTTTACTCACCTAGTAAAAGTAATAGTGGGACGAGCAAAATTAAAAACTTGCAAGTATTTCGAAGGCACCTACAATTAAAAATGAAAACCTTTAAATTAAATAAAATTATTTCTTAATTATAAGAAGAAGTACAAAACATCCCCACATTAAACACTACACATTAGATATGTAGTTATAATTCTACCTAGGAGGCTTGAAAGTGCTCACAGGAGCACCTTCCTACAGAGAGCACTGACACTGCACACAAGGTGCCAGCTGGTGGCCATGGAAAGGCCCAGTTGCCTGAAGCCCTTTCCCGTGGGTGAAAGAGGATTTACGCTCCAGCCTTATCAGAGCCTCTGGCTGGGACAACTCTATACACTTTCATTTTCCTTAACAACAATACAGTACCTGCCTCCTATCTCATAGGCTGGTTTGAAAAACTAAGACTATTTAAACACTTTATAAACTATAAAATGATCTATCAGTGTAAAACATTAAGACACCAAATAACAAAACATTATGGAAGTATAGGCTGCATCCCTATAAAACAGTAATGCAGACTGTTTCTTTCACGCACCATGCTCATGTGGCATCAGCTTGCTTACCTTGTAAGAAGAAACACATTCAGCCAAGAGATCAGAGTAACAAACTGGTACCATCCAATCCCCAGCCACCAGAGCGCTCCAGAGGCCACCTTCCCTAAGAGAGAGAAAACCAAGCATTGTGAGGAAACATGCTGATGCCACTGAGCCCCAGGGGGATAATTTCCATGAAGGCTGAGCCAGAAGCACAAGGAGATCCCTGGACAGGTCTTCTGAAGTGCTCAGGATAAAGTCAGGGAGCAGTGGCCAAGATGAGGCTGTATGAGAGCAGTATGCAATGCTGACGAAGACATGGGACATGACATGGGAAAGCAACAAGTCCGTGCTCCTCAAGTACAGGACAGTCAGGCAACTAGGCGTACACAAACCCCAACACAACAGAAAAACAAGAATATTCATGCAGCCTCTAACATAGCGTATTAGCATTTCTGATAAGAATGAATATATGTTACATCAAGGATGAAAGAATGGGAACCTGAAACGGAAATTTTACTGGTTAGGTAAATCACTTATTACAGGTGCTTAGCTGCCAAAAGCAATGGAGAGAATGCCAACACAGACGACCAGAATAACCACCTGGAGCAACAATGGCCAACCAAAGGACTGACCACACCGTCTTGGACACAAACCATCCGGCAGCTCTGGCCCTTCCCAGCATCTGCATCAAGAAGTAACCTGTGACAGAGAAGATGTGCGCAGGAGGACACCTCAGACAGACCTCAGAGCACCAGCTCTCCACCTGACAACACAGCAGGTTCTCAAGGTCACACCCTGTGCCACATTCCCTCCTATTACTAAGTCAGGGGTTGCCTTGTGTGTGCATGGGGGTGCTATTTTAAGCCTAAGTAAGATGCTTGATGAAATTTACTATGAAAACCCACTACTATAAAACATCATTCATTCACCCCTCCCTGCAGATACCTAAAAGGTAAAATGCAATCACTCTGCATAAAATTCAAGGGTGATAGCTATAAGCTGCCCTGTAGATACAGCAGTTGGTTCTTGCAGGATTCATGTTGGAAACCCAATGTAAGTGTTCAAGACAACTGAAATGCCCTAAATGTCAGCAGTCATGTATGCTGGGTAGGAAATGATTACTCAAAGACTACAGCGAAAATTATTCCAGAAGCTAATATTTTCCAGTGAAGAGTATTTCGAAAAGATGATGAACTCAGCACTGAACATCCTACATTTTGGAGGGCAGCAGAGTGGTCATACTGACTTCAATTCCCAGTACCAAAAAGGGAAAGAGGGAGGGAAGGAGGGAAAGAGGGAAGACAAGAAGGGAGGGAGGGAGGGAGGAAAAAGAAAAGAAAAGCTGGTCATGAAGTAAATTTTGTTCCATTTTTTTTTCAACAACAGGTGCTCAAAGTCTTATAGTAACTTGATACCTGCATGTCAACCCCTGAAATTTAATCAGTCCTACATGGGTAATATGCAAAGAAATAGAATTTACGAGGACTTTTAAAAATTGTTTCACGTGTATTGACTAACAGTTATGACACACTTATTTATGAAGCTCAGGTAAAACAAGAGCTACCAGAAAAAGGTACTCCTTTTACCAGCAAAGTTACATGTACAGCAGACATCTATCTCTTCCTTTCCATACACTTCCTGGGATACCAAGTACTTCTGTGCAGAGTGGCCAAGCAGCTGTTGCTCGAACATAGTCCAACACAGGAGGGCAGCATGTCTTCTCAACTTTTAGTGTGGTTTTGTTTATTTATTTATTTATTTATTGGGTAGTGGGAATTGAACTCAGGACCTTGTGCTTGCCAGGCAGGTGCTGTGCCACTGCGCTATATCCCTGGGTTTTGCTCAACTTTTAGTATCACCTCAAATAATTCTGAGTTTCATGTGTATTTAATTTACACTAAGGTCACAAAGGAGCTTTTCAAGGGTCTCCATACTTGAAGCCACACCTGGTATTACTCTTGTTTATTAAAGTGTTTTAAACACTTAACTGCACATAGTAAACAGGGACAGCAGCACTGTGACAGAGTATAACAACACAGACAAGGGACAGGACACAACCTGCATGGGTGCAGAGGTGCCCCATGGCCCCTACCACCCTGCGTGGCCTGGATGGCTGCCAGCGGGCGGCTGTGTGTGTCTCGAGGTGCTTCTTCCCCTTACAGTCATTGCCTGTGGGGTGGTGACAAACAGTGAAGTGACAGATTAATATGCAAACCTCATCAATCTAAACAGCATACACAAAATAGTTAGAAGACACCAATAAACTCAATTACCCAAAAATATCACAGCAAATACAAGCTGGTGGCGGTCAGCTCTTACTACTGAGGGACTGAGCAAGAGCCACACTAGCCTATCCTAACCAGTGGGGCCGCTAAGCTCACTTGGGTTGCTGTTCCTTGTGGTCAGCTGGCCAGCACCACCACAGGAGGGCGCCCTTTCGAGACAGACTGCTGCAGGTGGAAGCGAAGTGTACTTACACAGCGACTCCGTGTGCACACTGGGACGGTCATCCTCCCTGGGAAGCTCTGTGACAGTCATTCTCCCACAATAACTGCGATGAGCTGCAACACACACAAGAGGCACTTAGGATGCACACCAGGGTGAACTGCACGCTTCCCATACCCCCAAAGCCAGCAGGACAGAGATCACTCCCAAGGCATTTCAGGGTGGCTGACAGCTCCTACAGCACAAGGTAAATACAATAGACAGGGCTTTGGGTGTAAGGAGAGATTTTAAAGCCCTATGCAGATAATACATTACAAAGAGTGGCTTGCCTAAAAATTTTTGAAACAACATGATTCTACATGCCATCTAAATAAATTGGTTTTGCTTAAGAAAGGTAATAAGCAAACACCAAAACCTTTTATGTTAAAAAACTTTTAAAATGTTTAAGTGTTGAACAACTTTCAGAACTGAACTATGTACAGAGCATGTGAGCACCTTCACAAGCTCCCGTAAAGCCCCTGAGAGAGCAGCCAGGAGAAAGCAGGCCCAAGACCACAGGAGAGCATGAGTGAAGAGCCTTACAAGGAAAGCATTTTCTCCACCTTGAAAGCATTATTTGGTGGAGAAAAGAGGAAAAAAAAATGTAAATACCTTTTGATTCATGGCTTTTTGACTTATAGCTTTCTGATTCACAATCTTTTGATTCATAATTTTTCAATTTGTAATTGTCTGATTCATAATTGAGCTTCATTAAAACCACTTGAAAAAGTTGAACTAAGAATGATGAAAAAGATGATGAAGTGTGTTTGGCCAGCCACCAAGTCCTATCCATGTAGAAAGACACACCGCCTATTAAGAAACCGTGAACACATGTTATTTCTTCCCATAAAGCCAACATTTTCTCCCCTGACCAGCCACATGGCCAACTATTAACTTCAAGAAAAGCAAAGCAAAGCACTTTTAAAATGCACATAAAAGAGGGACTGCCTGGGCAGTGTCCTGAGCAGTGACAGAGACGGAGCTACGAAGGAAGCCAGCACAACAGCCTCCTCCATGAAACCTCCCCAACTCCAGGACTAACAACTCTACAATACTTGATCTTGCCAAAGAGCCATCTTACATAGCCTCTGACCCTCCAGTCTGGGATCTTAAAAAAAAAAGGTTTTATTAGTTTTGAAAGAACAGGCAAAAAGCTGTTTGTGAACAGAGCCGTGTACTGGAAAGACACAAACCTGAGGCAATGAGCCCCAGTGCCGATACTGTTCTACACAACAGTATAAATTCTGCAGAGAGGCTGGCAAAAAAAGCAAAAAAGTTTAGTAGAGATAATATAATTCAGTCTTACTGACAGTCAGAAACACTGAATTTAATTCTTTTATCTATCAAGTTGGCAAGATTCAGACAAAAAATAAGATTTGGCAAGAGTATGGAGGTCCTGGGGCCATGGGTTCTATGCCCAGCATCAAAAAATAAAGAGTGGGAGGAGGAAGGGGACCTTTATTCTGATGTAGGGAAGAGCAATTTGAGTTGCTCTTTAACATACTGGAAGAATCTAAATTGAACACATCCATTCTTTTTCCAGCTTGTTTACATTAGAGAGAGGTCTGTAGAACACACCTAAGTACAACCAAACACACCAAGGAAACAATGTTTTCAATGGTGTAAAAACAGAAAAAACCTGGATGTCCATCTAGAAAATGAATTTTGATAAAAACCATAAAGGTAAGGCTGGCACTAAAAAGAATCAAGTTGATCTCAATTAACTTATAAAACCATATACATATATGTACAATGATGGCACAAATGCACTTCCCACCACAGGAACACAATAGCTAGGGAATTTAATGCAGTGCCACTAAATTGTACACTTTAAGATGGTTAACAGTTAATTTTACCTTAGATGAATTTTAACATGGTCATGATGGGATCGTAATTCATATGTCTTGCTGCTGGGCACTCTGAACCACTGGTGGTACACGTATGACTGTTTCATCTGGTGGCACAGTACAAGCCTTCTGATGAGACAGTTATGCATGTACACTGGTGGTTCAAGCTGACAGAACTGTTAATCATTTTTTAAAAAGCAGGAATCAAGCTGACTTAAGTTATCTCAGGTATTCAGCACTGAGTACCCCCAAAGCACTGTAGGATCTGGGGACAACCAGCTCAGTCCAAGCCCCACACCCACCAGCAGGTTTCTTACACTAACTAACCCCCAGTCCTTGCTGGCAGAATGGGCTCTGTGAGCATCTGTGCAAGAGTCCCAGCCCAGGCTAAATGCTGAGTGATACTGGCTATCATAGTACCCAACCACAAAATGGTCCTCAAAGTACAAGGAAATTCATGTCATTTTGATTCTGCACCTCTCCTTTCCCCTTTGCATCAGTCAGTGCTCACTAGAGAAACAGATTTAATGCAAGATATGTAAGTATATAAGGATTTACAAGATTGGCTTACAATGGCCACCTGCAGTGTCAGGTGTGGAAGAGTGCAAAAGGACTCTACACACTAGGGATCCAAAGGCATCCTGTGTGAGTCCATACCTGGAGGCTGAAGGGTCTGCAATGGAAGGCTAAAAGGTCTGTGTTAGAGGCTGAAGAGTCTGCACTGGAAGCCAGGAGACAATGTCCATGGTGAAAGTGAAGACTGGGAGCTCTTCAGAAAAACGAAAGCGAGCCTTCCTTGTTTCCCTTTTGCAGGTGACAAACCTACCCCAGGCGGGGAGGGTCTGCATAAATCCCCTCAGCCATACCCAGAACTATAATGATCCAATTTAGTTGAGCATTTGTTACTCATGTTGACTCAGTTAACTAACACAATCTACCCCTTGTATACTTCACAACCAGACACATTTCTTTAAACCAGAGTCTCCAGATACAAAGACAAGTTCATAATTATACCTAACATGTTATAACCATCCTGCATACGAAAGAAAATGCACTGATTTCCTCCCCAGAATAGAAGGCAAATTTTCTTTGGGTGATGCTAACACTTCATAACTTGAACATAACATGGGTTTAACAATACTTAAGAACCAATGTAAGTCTATCAACATTAGATTACATAGGAAGTGTATTGGGAGAGAACTTCTAGAATTACAATCCTCTTTTCTGTAGCTGGTCATGGAGTTGTAGCTAGTATTTAGAACTATCTTCTTCTACTACCCATTCTATATCCCCTTGGCCTTCAGCAAGCACCTTGGCAGGTCTTGATTCGTTCCCTGGTGGGCTGACCCATAACTTCACCCCTGAAGGTTCTGGACCATCTGTCATTCTGCCTGGACTTGGTTGTTGCAGTTCTCCACTGACTTTAATAACAGGGCGCGGTAATATTAGGAGGTGGCCTAAGGGATCTCCTGCACTCCAACTATATTCTTCCTTTCCTCCATTGTGCAGTTATAGTCCTATTTCCCCTTGATTGTCTGGGTTAATCATCCCTGTCAACACTGTAACTCCCTTTTTAGCTTGCTTACTCAGGGGCATGAGGAGACCAAAATGACTAGAGTGAAGCCTTAGCTTTCAGTTCAGTGGTATCATCGTTGTGCTTCCTGATACAATCCATCTCCCGTCCAGAACTGAGAGTTCTAAACCAGCAGAACATAAAGTAGTAGGAATAGGAAGCAAAAATTTTGCTAGTGGCTCACTAGGTAAAATGGTGAGTGGTACTATTCTCACTTTCACCCTTTGATTCCTGGACCCATGAAACCTGGCTATGGGAGACACAGTGGGAGGCATAGTAGATGCTGATTCAAAGCATATACAGCCTTTTGAAGAACTCTGCCCCAGCTCTACAAGCTACTACCACCTAGCTGGCACTGTAACTATGTCTTCAAAAGACTACTGCACTTTTCCATCAATCCAGCTGCTTCTGGATGGTAAAGAACATGGTTAGACTGGTGAATTACATGACCTTGAGCCTAATGCCTCACTTCCTTGGCCATAAAATGTGTTCCTTGGTCAGAGACAATGCTGTGTAGCATTCCATGGCAGTGGATAAAACATTCTGTAAGTCCATGCATGGTAGTTTTGGCAGATGCATTACGTGGCAGGAAGGCAAATCCATACCCAGAGTAAGTGTCTTTGCCAGTAAGAACAAAGTGCAGTCCTTTTCACAATGGAAGTGGTTTAATATAATCAATCTGCCACCAGCTCACCAGCTGATCACCCCGGGAAATGGTGCTACACTGCGGATTCAAGAGTTAGTCTTGTTCCAATCTCAGTATACGTGCTGCCGAAGTGAGCACAGGGTTAGTCTCTGTTGCTGGCATGCTGGGCATTCAGTAGTAACCGTAGCCAGGTCAGTCTTGGTGAGCACAAGTGCTGAGCCCATGTATAACCTCCATCCCTGCCATGATGGCCACTCTGTTCATGACCCTACTGGGCAATAACAAGGGTAGGTGAAGAAAGAGGTAGACCACTATCTCCTGAACATGTTATCCTATCCAATTCTGCTGAGGTCACTTTTTGGTGAGTGTTTACATGGGATACAATATTTTTACATTCCCTGCCCATATAGAGAGGTCTCTCCAGGTACCTCTTCCCCAAGCATCTTTGTAATTTCCAGTTGTGTTCCAAGTTCTTGACCATCTGGCCCAGACCACTAGCCACAGCTCCTGAATCATACAGTAGCGTATCTGTCTATTTTTCTTTCCAGGCAAAATGTATTACCAGGTATACTGCCCAAAGTTCTACCCACTATGAAGATTTCCCTTCAACACTGTCCTTCAAGGATGTCCTGGAAAGGGGTATAATGCTACAGCCATCCACTTGGAGGTAGTGCCTGCATAACATGCAAAACCATCCACAAATCGGGTCCTAGCCTTCTCTTCCTGACAGCTGAACATATGGTTTATTCCATGAGGTAACAGGTACAAGCTGGGAAACAGAAAGCAATATAGCAGGAGTAGTAGCCATGCACATCTGGGCAACTTCTTTACGTAATTTACTTGTGCCTTCTGGACCTGCTCTGGCTCAATCATGTATGTACCATTTCCGTTTAATGATGGACTGTTGCTGTGGATACCCAACTTCATGACTCAGTAGATCAGATTAATACCCAGCTCAGGATGGGCAATTTAGGTCACATGGTAACCTGTTGTTCCATGGTTCATCATTCAGTTTCTAACACAGCTCAGTAGCAGGGGACCTACCAGAGACTCCAAACAGCATCCCTACCTGCTTCAAGCACCACTGGATCTGATCCCTGGACACTTGAAGTACCATTGGATCTGCTGGATCATATGGTTCCAGTGGCAAAGCCGCCTGCACAGCAGCCTGGACCTGTTACAAAAGCTTCTCTTGTTCTGGACTCCACTCAAAACTAGCAGCTTTCTTTTTTTTTTTTTTTTTTTTTTTCAAGTAGGAAGAATTTATTGAGAGAAAGAAAGCTTCTGTCTAAAGGGGACAGAAGGGGGCCCAGAAAGTGAGTTTGCCCACCAACCCTGCTTCTCAAGGGTACTAGCAGCTTTCTGAGTCACTCAGTAAAACGCCTAAATGAGGGATCTGTTGCCTCCACAATCCACTAAGCATTGTGCCTCTTTTTTGGTTGTAGGGAGAAACTGATGCAACAACTTATCCTTCACTTTAGACAGGATATTGTTACATGCCCCACACCACTGGACTCCTAGATATTTCACTGAAGAAAGACCTTTAATTTTAGTTGGATTTATTTCCCATCCTCTGGCTTGCAAAAGCTTTATTAATAAATCCAGAGTGATTGCTACCTCCTGCTCACTTGGTCCAATCTGTATGGTATCATCAATGAAATGGATTAATGTAATACCTGGTGGGAGAGAAAGGCGATCAAGATTCCTGCAAACTAAGGTGTGAAACAGGACTAAAGAGTTAAGATAACCCCAAGGTAGGTCAGTGAAGGTGTATCGCTGGCCTTGTCAGCTGAAAGCAAATTGTTTCTGATAGGCCTTATTGATAGGTATGGAGAAGAAGGCATTTGCCAAATCAATAGCTGCATACCGAGTACCAGGAGATGTGTTAACCACTTCAAGCAAGGAACCATATCTGATACCACAGCTGCAACTGGAGCCACTACTTGATTCTGTTTATGGTAATCTTCCATCATTTTCCGAGACCCATCCATCTTCTGCACAGGTCAAATGGGACAACTAGGGGCTGGGGATTTAGTTCAGCGGCACAGCGCCTGCCCGGCAAGCGCAAGGTCGTGAGTTCGATCCCCGGACCCAGAAAAAAACCAAAAACAAACAAACAAATGGGACAATTAAATGGAGATGTGGTTGGAATTACCACCCCTGCATCCTTCCAGTCCTCGATAGTAATACTAATCTCTGCAGTGCCTCCAGGGATGCAATAATGTTTTTAGCCTACTATTTTACTAGCCAAAGGTAACTCTAAAGGCTTCCATTTGGCCTTTCTAATCATAATAGACCTTATACTACAGGTTAAGGAACAAATCTGAGGATTCCGTTAAGTGCAAAGTGTATCTATTCCAATTATGCACTCTGAAACAGGGGAAATGACTACAGATGTATTTGAGGAATTACTAGACCTACTATGAATTAGACCTTTGCTAAAACTCCATTGATCACCTGACCTACATAGGCCCCTCTCTTACTAGAGGGAAACGATGACATTTTGTATTCCCTAGTTAGTTCAGAACCAGTGTCCAGTAAACCTCAAAATGTCTGATTATTTCCCTTCCCCCACTGTACAGTTACTCTGGTAAAAGGCCTTAGGTCCCTTCGGGGAAGGACAGGAGAAAGGCTAACCATAATATTAATTTTTGGTGGTGCACCAGGATCCTTTCTGTGGACACCTGGCTTATTTTAACCCCTTCATTCCAGGGGCTTGGGGTCTATACACTGGCTCAAATCCAGGAACTGGCTGAAGGGCCATGATTCCATTACTATAATTTGAAGTAGCTTTCTGTTCATTTGCCCTTCAATTTTTTCAGTTATATAAACCTAGTAAAAACATTTGTAGGCTTCATGTCTACTTCACTTTTGGGAACACTGTGGGTAATTAGCTAAAGCCAGAGGTGTACATGTGCCAGACCATTCTGATCACTGTTCTGTTTCTGCTGTACACTGCGCTAAGTACATGTACCCTGCCTTTGGCGATTAAGTGCTGCCCTCTGACACCTGCCACTGTTGGATCCAATCAAACCCACTTCCCTTAAGTCTCCCTATTGAGTAACCATGGTCCACACTGTAAAGTGTGGCATACAGGGAAGAGTAAGCATACAAGCACACAGCAAGAGCAAGCAAGAGCATACAGAAGCCAGGGCTCTTCAGGGATGCCCCTCACAGATCTGTTTCTCAAGGTGTTAGTGAAGGGTACATTCTCTGGATCATCCCAGTGTGGAGAATTAGGTATAACATGACAAATCCAACCCAGCATTTCCATTTCCCTCAGCCTCTGATTCCCCTCATCAACAGTAAACCACTATGTATCACACATCTCTAACTCATTCACAGTGGGCCATCTTTTGATCCATACTTCTGCCAACCAGCCAAAAACTATTAACACTATTAACTATTTTTCATTCCCTGAGCTGCAACATTAAATTCAGAATCTCTGCTTAACACGTACATATTGACAAACTCAGCCTGACCCAGGTGTATGTTTCTGCCACCATAATCCCACGTGCATAAAATCCAATCCCACACTTGTTCATTAGGCCTCTGCTTGTACGAGTTAAAAAACTCAAAAAAGTTCTCGGAGTGAACAGCAGACCTTCTCCTTGGTCACAATGTGCACCTCACCCTTAGTAGCCTTCTGCAATTCAAGCCTTGTTACAGGCCTAGAGGCCTAAGTGGGTGGTAAAGGTGGGTCCTGAGGAGTGTCAACATTATCATGCTCGGTGTTATGGTTTGTGTCTGGATGTTCCCCCAAAACCTCATGCAATCATGGGGCGGGCTTCTAGAGTTTGTGATAGGATCCATAGTTCAATGCTGGGATTATGGGTGTGAGAGCTATACCTACCCTGGGACAGGCAGTTCGCATACAATGTAAGGGAGGGAAAGAGGCTTCTTTGCTGCTCCTCCATTTTGCTTTTGCTGCTTTTGCTGTTTTCTGCCATGTGACACTCTGCCTTGAAGCCAGCCGAATATGGACTGAAACCTCCACAAACTGTGAGCTAAATAAACCTTTCCTTCCTTAATTTTGGGTGTCAGGTATTTTGTCTCATCAACGAGAGAAAAGTAACCAAGACACTTGGTCAACACAGGGTTAGTTTCCTCAGGCACACTAGGAGAGGCAACACCACAGGGGTTGGGGGTTGGGGTAGGAGTGGAGATGCCTCTTGCCCACTGTGGGTGGGGAAATCTCTTCCTCTGGTAAAATAATCTAGCATCTAGGGGCTCAACATCCTCAGCCTCTCAGATCCTTCTAAACATTTCCACCAAGTTTATGGGATCCCATTCTTTTCTGATCAGTGCCCTCACCTTTACTTCAGATACCCTGCAAGGCTGAGCTTTAAACTTATGCCATATTTCAGCCAACTGAAGTATGAGGGCCTATGTTTGGGTTTCCGGATGCTCCAACCTGTGCCCATAGGAGAGGAGATTCTCTTTCTGGGTACATTTAGACACTTCTAATTTTTTTTTTTTTTTTTTTTTGAGACCGGATCTCACTATGCAGTTCAGCCTGGCCTTGAGCTCACTTTGTAACCCAGGCTGGCCTGGAACTTGCAATGATCCTCCTGCCTCAGCCTCCGAGTGCTAGGATTACAGGCGTGCAACACCACGCCCAGCTACCTTTAAATTTTTTTGTGTGTCTGGAGCTAGGAATTTCAATCTTTGTTTTTTTGTTTTGTTTTGTTTTGTTTTGTTTTGTTTTGTTTTGTTTTTTCCAGTACTGGGAATTGAACTCACGATGTTGCGCTTGCCAGGCAGGCGCTGTGTTGCTGAGCTAAATCTCCAGCCCTCTTTTTGTTTTGTTTTGTGTTTGTTTGTTTGTTTTTTAGGAATCTCAATCTTTGAGCTCCTTATTTTCCTTTACTAATTTGTCCTCATAGTGATTTCCTATGGATGTTTTGAACTCCCTGTTTTTCTCAACAAGTTTGTCCAGAAACGCTGAAAGCAACCAGCCAGTATCATTTTATTTCCCACTCTGCCAAAAATATTCAAAAGTTTCACGTATGGAGTCACTGAATCCCTTACATCTCACAAGTGGTGAATTAGGGTAATCCAATATCTGCATTGCATACTACTTTAAGCAGTTCACACCAAGGACTATCAGAATTTCCCACAATATCAGAAGAAGGGACCATGGTAGGTCTCATCAAATTAGAGAACCAACTCCAGGAACCACTAAAGCCATTAAAGAATTTCATCCATTCCATGTCATCTGTAGCAGTCAGTGCTTACCAGAGAAAGAGACTTAATACAAGATTGGTTTAAAATGGCCACCCACAGTCAGATGTGGAAGAATGCAAGAAGGACTGTCTGCATGCTGGAGGAAGAGGACAAGCAGAGCAAGCTAACTTGCAATGTATTTCTCTAAACCCTTAGATGACAGTTTTAAGTCCAACAGAAATAGTGCAGACACTGAGGTCTGTAAAGTCTGTTTTGTAACAAAAAAGGAACATAGGGACACTGAAACTTTCTCTAAAAACAGAGACTTACGTTTCAGATTCCTATCCCTGGAATAAATCCTTGACGCAGTCCCATGGGTGGCAGGGTGGGCAGTGAGCACATCTGTGCGCTCTGAGAGCATGCTGCAATCTCTGCAGGTGTACCCATTGCGGGCTGCTGTGTCTGCTGCCAGGTCGCCATTTCCCTGAGTGGCAGCTTTATTTCCACCTGAAATTTCCAAAAGTACACAGAATCTGTTTATCACACTCTACAGATACCTAATAATAACTTCTATTCTGAAAAGTGTACAGAAGAAAAGACTCCAGTAATTACCTTTAAGATCGCCATCATCATCAAGACCTGAAAAACACATACGTATTTTGGTTGCTAAACAGAACAGATCCAACCCAACCCCCCAAAAAGAGTAAAGGTTGCCATGGTGACAAGTCAGCATCCAGGCACAGGATGTACTTATCCACTAAGAAGCCTGGAGCTGACGCAGAGCTCTGCAGAAACAGGCAGACCTCACTTGCTGACTTGACATGCAGATGACCTTGGAGGAATCCTTGCCCAACAGTACACACACTGCTCCCAAGAGGCAGGCTGAAGTTCAGAGAGCCAGACATCTAGGACACTCTCACTATCCATGTGTGAGACGGAGCCTCCTAACTAGAAGCAGTGCTCCCAAAGGAGCAGACAAGATTTCTGGGGTAATCTAGGTCTTCAACTCTCTCAAAAGGGCCAACCAGAACATAAATGGACTCAATAAGCAGTTCTGCACTCCCCGTTCAGCCTTAGGATGCCATATGGGCGCGTGAAGATGTGCATCACACTACTGGGGCTTTCAGTCAGGACACAGCCACCTAACTGTGCTTCTCAGTCAGTTCCCCACACTATTCTTTCTCACGACTTGGAAAAATGCTCTGGCTGCCATACTGTTTAGATCATTCTAGAGACACAGTGATGAATTTCTCTGCATTTGTTTACATTCTACAAAAGCAGTGGGTTTATAGTCAGTTGAGGTGGCCCATGCATATAATGCCAATTACTCAGGAGGCTGAGGCAGGAGGATCTTAAGTTTAAGGCCAGCTGGGGCAACTTAGCAGAACACTGTCTCAAAATAAAATTTTTTTAAAAATGTAGCTCAGTGATAGAGTGCTCACACAGGCCCTGAGTTCAACCTAGTACTGAAAAAATGTATTTAGAAAAGTATCAGGTCACTGTCTGATCAATCAATCTTCTACATGATAATGGACAATTTTACCTTAGTGATGCAGGACAGCACCAAAGATGTTCCTTCCTGAGTGTGAAGAGAACCTGACTTTCCTCTCTGATGTTCCTCCAGCTGGAACATAGCAAACCAGCCCCCAGCCACACCCTACCTCCTTTTCAAAACAATCACAGGAAAAGCCAGGCTGGGACCAAGCTATCCGCATCTCCTAGTGACTCACCCCAGAAGTGGTCTACTTTGGTCTGCTCACGAATCAGAGTCTCATCTAGCACAGGTGGCCTCAGAGGCACACTGCCCTGCAGGTTGCCCTGGCTGATGCTGGAGGATGTGACCTTCCCTGACAGGTGGTTGATGCTCAAAGAGGCCTGCTTGCTTACACTTCTGCGTTGTTTTACTGTTCTGGAGAGAAAGAAGTAATAAACAAGTTTATGTAACTTTTCCAGTCAATACAAAATGAATATATTTTGCCAACACAAAATCTATAGCTGAGAATAAATGTGGGATTTTAAAAAACATTTTCTGAGATGGGCGTGGTGCACACCTGTAATCCCAACACTCAGGAGGCTGAGGTGGGAGGATCACTGCACGTTCAAGGCCAACCTGCGTTACAAAGTGAGTTCAAGGCCAGCCTGAACTGCAGAATGAGACCCTGTCTCAAAAATAAAAAGAGAGACAAAAACCATTTTCTAATGCCTTTCCTCCTGTAATAAAACATCTATTAATCTACAAAACAATTTCTGCACTGGGGTATAAGAACTGCCTATAAAATTATAAACACAAAATAACTACCGATTATTTTGTGACCAATGTCCCGAAAGTGGTTTAAATGTAAAATAACCTGAAAATAAAAATAACCTAAAAATTTCTTTAAAATTATGACTTGCACAGTGGAGAGATATAGCTCAGCCGCATAGCACCTGCCGGGCAAGCGCAAGGTCCTGAGTTCAATTCCCAGTACCAAAAGGAAAAAAAAAAAGATTTATAAATTTAACCCTGTGCTTTTCTGAAATTGGTGGTGGGAAAAGCAGTGACAAACTCACCACCTAAGCAGCCATATCCCTGGTCTCCTATCATCAGGGAGGAACCTCAGGGTTTCTGTTTACCTCAGCACGGCCTGGTGTGTCTGGCACTGAGCATACTGGAGCCAAGTGGCTCTCAGCTCTGTCATAAAACTACTGCACCTGAAGCCTACAAGGTGACAAATCTAATTTTTTAGATAACAAACTCGTGGGTGACCAGAAGGAACCACGCACGACTCCAGGTCTAGGTGCCAGCAATCTCACCACTCCTACTCCAAAGAACCACCTTAACACAGTACAGGTGTCACTTTCATTCCTTGTCTCTAAAGGGCAGAGTCACAGAAGCTGTGTGAACTCTGCTCCTTCTTGGTACAGGACAGGTACCAAGAATACCTCCGGGATTCACAAGTCTGGAAGGAAATGCACTTGACACGGGTGAGCACCTAAACTGCGAATGTGTCCGTTCATTCACGTATCCTGACAGACACAAATCACTAGGCATAGAGGCTATCTTGCTGCAGGTGAAGACCTGGCAATACTCCTTCCCCTTCGACATTTAGTAGGTGTTCATTACAAGGACAAGGTGCCCCCTGGAGAATGTCTGTGTCACTGGGGGTCAGCCAGCTCTCAAGAGCTTCAGCGTACCTTATACACTGCAGAAGCTCAAAATCAGGCATCCACACATTCCAGAGTCAGTTTGCCTTTATTCATAGCAAAGCTATTGTTTTATAGGGTAGTTCTGTGCATATGTACACATACACATGTGTACTTAAGTTTAAGAGGGAGAACATGGTCTTAGACTAAATAAGCTTTCAAGATTGGTTTTAACTGGGGCTGGGAGCCATGAAGATAAAGCTAAGTGGTGCATAAGCGCTTGCCTGGCAAGCCTGAGGTCATGAGTTTGATTCCCAGTACAAAAAAGAAAAAAAACAAAAAAAAGAACTAACAGCTAACTGAGTACTTAGCCAATGAACTTTTGGGGCCAGGGATATAGCTCAATGGCACAAGCACATGCCTACAAGTGCAAGGTCCTGAGTTTGATTCCTGGTACCAAAAAAAAGGAAAAGAAAAAGAAAAAAGCTAAGTGGTACTCACCTGGCGGCTCTGTCCTGGAGGGAGGCCGTGCTGCTGGCACAGGAGTGTGCATCCATAGCCTGGCTGTCCCCAGAGCTATACGCTGCTGTGACCAGACGCAAGCTACGACGAGACATCCTTGGAGAATCAAATACGGGATCCAATCTGTGCTCAGTTTCAAAATCCAGAGCATCAGAAGAGTAACTTGAACTGGAAGGAAAAGATGTCAGACATACTTTAGGTTTACGGCCCAGGTTTGAAACAAACCGCAGAACATGTAAGTTCTTACAAATGTTAAAGAGCAACTATTTTTGCATCACAACTTTCCCGTAAAGCAATAATATGAGGGCACAAAAATCAGTCAACAAATGCTTTAGGTGTCTGCCTTCACCATAACTCTCACATCCAGAGGCTGAGGTACATAGGTCTAGGACTTACCCCCTAAGAACAACAGCCTTAGGAAAGGCTGTCCATAAGAATCTCTACCTATGGGGAATTACAGTGACAATATTTAAAAAATCAGAGTACACTTAACTAGAAGACACCACCCTTGACAGAGCAGTTAACAAGAAGAGTAGCTACTGCATGACATTTCATTCAATTGGCCAGCACATCACTGAACAAGTGTTATGTCTTGTATCTAGATGTTCCTCCAAAGCCCCATGTGGTCATAGGTGGGGCTTTTCTGAGGTAGCTGGATCTAGGGTGTGTGCTGCTAGGATCAAGCATGTGATGCTGGGATTGATTCTCAGTGTGCCCTAAGGCAGGTAGCCTGGATAAGATATAAGGGACAGAAAGAGCTGCTGTGTTCTTGTTTGTCCCTTGCTGCTTGATGCCTTCTGCCTGCCCTTCCCTGCCCTGCCATGGACTATTTCTCCTCTGTGATGGCCCTCTGCCATGCCACCCTGTCTTGGAGCCAGACAACTATGAACTGAAACCTCTACAAGCTGTGGGCGAAATAAACCTTTCTTTCTTTAACTTTGGGTGTCAGGTATTTTTTCTCAGCAATGAGAAAGGTAACTAAGACAATAAGTCAATATGAAAAAAAGGAAACCCAAGTGCACAAGCAGGAACAGGGTACCCAAGCCAGACACGGGCAAGACCACTGAATCTGCACGTGACAAAGAAAATCACTTCTTAAGTCCAGCACTGTAGGTGGCTAACGCAGGAGGATCACGAGTTTGGGCGCAGTCTAGGCAACTTAGCACAACCCTGTCTCAAAATATGAAAATACTACAGGGCTGTGGGTATAGCTCAGTGCAAAGGCCTGGGTTCAATCCCCACAAAAAAGAAAAAAGGCCTTTCCAATGCTTTCCCCAGAATTGCTAAATCAATGCAACTAAATAAAAGATGCACTGTTCTGTGTGGCTGGTATGGTTTTCCAAGTCAAAAAACACTGATGGAAAGAACACCCACTCTTTCTCTGGGGGATGGGCAGGCAATGCACATGTCATTTGCCTGGACTTCGAGACTGCCCTGGCAGCCGGGGTCCCTTCACCCAAGACATAAATCAAAGTCAGCCCAGGGAAGAAGCTGCACACACAGGCGTAAGGGTGAAAGGAGGCGCAAGGTTCTCTCAGAGAAGAGGGAAGTAACAAGCTGGCTGAGCACCTGCTGACACGAGAGAAATAGCACACTACGCTGCTGGAAGCTGTGAAGGAGGAAGTGTGCAAGTGAGTCAGGGCCTGGCTGCCACAGGCCCTCACATCCCCCTAGAGAGCAACGGTATGTGGTGGGGGGGAGTTCTTTTTGGGGGGCGGGGATCTCATGGTCCATCCACAGTAAGGTAACATGCCCATGAGGCTGTGGAACCAGCACACCTGGGGTGCAGGGCTGGAATCTAGAAATCAAGTGACCAGGAGCATCTGCATAAAGCGAAGGACTTAAGAATGCGTTTGTAATGTGCCGGACGTGGTGGTGCATGCCTGTAATCCCAGCACTCGGGAGGCTGAGGCAGGAGGATCGCTGCAAGTTCAAGACCAGCCTGGGCTACAAAGTGAGCTCAAGGCCAGCTGAATTGCATAGCGAGACCCTGTCTCAAAAAAGAATGCGTTTGTGCTGGTGTGGTGCACACACCTGTAATCCCAGCACTGAGGAGGCTGCAGCAGGAGGATCACTGCAAGTTTAAGGTCAGCCTGTGCTACACAGTGGGTTCAAGACCCACTATGAGCACCTGCTGACACAAGAGAAGCTCATGTGGGTTCAACCATAGTGGGTTCAACCTGAAAAAGGCCAGAGTGGTGGCTCACACCTGTAATCCCAGCACTCGGGAGGCTGAGGCAGGAGGATTGCTGCAAGTTCAAGGCCAGCCTGGTCTACAAAGTGAGTTCAAGGCCAGCCTGAACTACATAGGGAAACCCTGTCTCAAAAAGATTTCAACAAAAAAAAAGAAGGAAAAGAAAAAGGACTAACCTAAACTACATAATGAGAGAGAGGGAAAGAATGAAACAGAAACAGAGAGACAGAGGGGAGAGAGGGAGAGATGGAGGGTACATTACTGTACTTATTTTCCAAGGTAGGAACATCTTCACAATCACATCCATCACGAACTCACTGTTTGAAAGCGCTAGGAAACACATTCAGTCCAACCTATCACAAGGTAACCCAGAGCACCTCCTTTCTCACAGTGTCATGGCAGGATTTGGGAGGGGGACTTCATGCAGAGGCTGGGGTAGAGGCAGAAGAGGCATGAATGGGCCTGAGCTGGACCAATTTCAGTGGAACCTAAGATGGGTTAGTTTCCTTCCAGCAACGAAGAGCATTTATTGTATTCAGTTTTATTTGTATACAGATTTTACTTTAACAAATTGTGTTATTTCCCACCAGGACTGATCCTATAAGTAAGGACTAGCACCATCTCTCCTTCAGTTTACCTCTAAACTCTACCCTCCACCACCACACTCACCCTAGCTGCTTGGCCTCAGTCCAGGGGGATCTTGGGTACCTCACCAACCTAGAGAGCCCTAACCAGCACCAGGCAGTCAGTCCTACTGGCTGGGTTAGAGGACATCGAAGAAGAGAGCCCGCATCTGAGTACCTACTGTGGCAGTGTTTGTAGAATGCTGCAGTGTCCAGCAGGGGGAAGTGGACAGGTAAAGCAGAACATGTCCATGCTTCATAACATGGTGAGCCTATAACAGAGCACCAGAGAGCTGTGCACCACTCTAACTTGCCCTGTTGATGTTAAAACAGTAGAAGAAATCTACATATTCTCTGCATGCAGAGATCCATACAGGCGCAAGAACACGTAGAAGGTTCTCTTCTCACTGCCCTCTACAGTCACAAGGGCACTTCACTGTGAGCTGGAGAGTGCTGCACTTTCCAAACAAGGTATAGTAACAGTGCAGAGACACCAGAGAAAAGCGGGTACAGTACCAGCAACCTCAAGTTTTAGACCCTAATTTCTAGTCCTAATCCCACCAGGACATGGGGCCTGTCTTGGACAGACTCCTGGGTCTCAGCTGCTCACCCAGTGTGTCTCCTCTGACTGGTAGGACTGTGGCTCAGGAACGTCACAAGCTGCCCAGCCATCCCAGTATGTCTCCTACAGATGAGGGCACCCAGGGCCAGACACAGGGAGGACCCTATGCCTCTGATACTCTAATGTAGACGGGGTCAGTTTGACAGCATCCTGCCAGGAGGCAATTTGCTCCTGTCTCTACCCTGCAGATCCTGCACTGCCCAGCAACCTGTGTGGGGGTGGTCACCTGTTCCCCATCCTTCCTTGGATGTCCCCATCTCTCCTCTCTTTCATCTGGAAGGCCCTGCTTCTTCCCATAAAAACCAGATGCCACCACCAGAGTGCCTCACCCTTACTCTAGACCAGTACAATGGCCCAGCTTCATACCCGGCCTTTACCTTTAGTGCAGCTAGATCGAGACATCTTGACTGGCCAGGGAATGCCCAGATACATGGTGAGTGTGTGTGACTGAGAGTATGTTTCTTGATCAGATTCACATTTGATTCAGAAAGCAGGTGGTTCTCCTAATGTGGTGGGCTGCATCTAATCAAGTGAAGGCCTGGACAGGAGGACAAGCAGGAAAGAGACCTCTTGCCTGGCAGAGAATGAGCTAGGACATTGGCCCTTGCTGGGCCATAAGCCCAGGGCTGTGAATTGTACCTGCGCTCTTGGCTCTCTTGGGTTGCAGCTGCTGACTCAGCATCTTAGGACCTAATAATTCTTGTATGCAGTCTCTTCTCCCTCTGTCTCTGTCTCTACCTCTCTCCTTCTCCTCTGGGGAACCCTGGCCCACACCTCTCCTTCCTGCTACACTGGAAAAGAAATCTGACACCCAGCCCACCATCTCTCCCCGTCTCTGGGACCCTTCTTCCTTCTGAGGGTACTTCTGGGCCTCTCTCTACTGGAGCCTTACCAACAGCATCTACCCAGACTCTCAGCTGGCCATACCCTGTGCCCCCTTCCCCAGTGGGCAGGGAAAGCCACTTGCCTCACACTGCACTCCTGCTCTCAGCTGCCCACTCAGCTGCTCCATCCGGGCCTGGGATAACTCAATGCAGGTATCTGTCCTTCGCCTGGCGGAGCCTAGCTCCCAGGACGACCCTAGTGCATTCGCGCAGCCACATTCCCATTCTGTTGGCGGCTCACCTGTCACTGGAGGCCAAGCGAGCCAGAGACTGCCCCTGCCCTGCAGATTACTCAATGGGGTGAGGGGCACTGGACAACCGCATGTGCAGTACTCACAACGGAGGGAAGCTGATGGGCACCTGGCAACTGATGGGTCAAGCTGACAACAATGGGCAACCCTAGTACCGTAACAGGACAGATGACAGGCACCAGGAGCTGCCCCAAGACTGAGGCGATGCCATGTGCCATTGCACCACTGGCTGCAGAGGCATGCCAATAAAAAAAAGCAAAGAAGAGATGGCTAACTTTCAGATCTAACATAACTTCACAGGAAGTATAGATAGAGACTCAAGAAAGAAATAAACTGGGTATGGTGGCATAGGACTGCAATCCCAGCACTCTGGAAGGCTGAGGCAGGAGCATCTCAGAGTCAAGGGCAACCTTGGCAACTTCATGACTTAGCAAGACTTTGCCTTAAAACATTAAAATTTTTAAAAAGGGATGTAGTTCAGTATGAAGGTCTTACATTTGGTCCTTGGCACAAAAATAAAAATAGTAGAAGGACCATGATTAGTTTAAGTTGATTTAAAGAACTGATTGTAAAAACCAAAGTCATAATCTGGGAGAAACTGCACTACTGACTACACGTGAGGTATTAAGGACCCATTTAAATTTACTGGTGTTGGCCAGCTGTGGTGGTACACACCTACAATCTTAGCACTTGGGAGGGCTGAGGCAGAAGGAGCACTGTGAATTTAAGGCCAGTCTGGACTACATAGTGAGTTCAAGGCCAGCCTGAACTACACAGTGAGACCCTGTCTCAAAACACAAAAACAAAGTAAATAAAATAAAACAAAATAAAATAAAATAACTAGGGTTTTGGTGTATGCTGGTATTCTGGTTGGCTGGAGTAACCCAGGGAGAGTGGAAGAAGCCTCAGGTAGGCAAACAGGCTTCTTGCTATACTTTGAATTTTACACTGGGAGACATTTTCCACAAGAAAAAAATTAACTATACAGAATGACAAGGATGTTAGAAAATCATGTGTTCAGTGAAATTACTAGGAACTGGGACCAAAGCAGTGCTGGAACCTGAGGTGAGGTGTTCCTGGAAGACAGTGTAGATGCAATTCCTCCACCTCTAGGTGAGGAAGGAGCAGTGCCGGGTGACCAGGCTCCCACTTGGACAGAAGACAAGGAGCTTCCAAGCAGAAGCTGGCAACATGGAGAGCTCGGAATAAAAGAAGGACAGACAGACCGAGCCACTGTGTGAGGATGGGATGCTGGCGGCCGATGCAGGCCCCTGGGGCCACATCCATAGGCCCCTATACCATGCCTGCTTTGGCTCACTGCCAGCTCTGCCAGCCCCAGTCCCCCATCTTTCCTCTCTTCTGTCTGGCCCTGCTGTCCCTTGGCCAGTGGCAATCTTACCTACTCTAGGGGCTTGGCACTACATGTCAATGACTGCTTGTCTAGCTCACCATCTCTCTTGACTGCTGAGTCTTCTGTTGTTGGTCAACTTCTCCCACCCATTTCCCCTGACCTCCAATCCCAGCACTCCCCACACCCACTTCCTCTCCTGAACCTCTGCCACATGGCTGTCCATGTGTCCACAGGGCTCTCCAGCCCTGACCTAGCACAGCCTGTAGCAGGCCACCACTGATCTTACTGTCCTGTAAGACAGAGTTCTGCGATGAAACACAGCTTCCTGGATTAAAACTCTTCATACTCCCCACCTCCTTAAATAAAAGCTAAATTAATTCATTAATTAATTAATTTCTTTTTTGGTCTTTTTGAGACAGGTCTCGCAATGCAGTTCAGGCTGCCTTGAGCTCACTTTGTAGCCCAGGCTGGTCTTGAACTCGCAGTGATCCTCCTGCCTTAGCCTTCTGAGTGCTGGGATTACAGGCATGTGCCACTGTGCCCAGCAAAATTTCAATTTCTAACAGAGCTTAGGACACCATACCTGGTCAACTCCTGCCCACCTGCTTTATCCACAGGTCTGACTGAGGAAAGGCTGTGATTTCAACGAAATTATTTAGTGTAACTTTCCCACTATACAGGCTAGCATAAGCATTTTTTTAAAACTATACTTAAAATGGGTCATAAAAGCTAAAAATAAATTACCAAGAATAACTGTTTTTATGCTCCACAGCAGGAACAGGGAGCAACTTCACTTGAGCTGGCCAATCGTTCTGTTCTGACACTCCAGAGCTCCTCACAGAGACAGAGCGCGTCCCTGGGCAGAGGCGACGGGGCCTGGAATCATGAATAGAAGCTCAACTGTCAAATGTGAGAGCTGAACAAACACTGCTAATAAGCATTTTTTTTAAAAACTTTTTAATTTACTTAATGTCTCCTTATGTTTGCACCCTTGAGAAAGTAAGCCACTGAAAGATGAAATAAGCACTTTCCCCATGTACCTAAATACTTTAGGTATTTTGTCACGGTGCCCAGCTAAGACTCCCCCCAACCTAGTAACAAGAGCTTCCTCTGGCACTAAGCCATCACTGTGTGTATGGAGTTCCATTTCACGTACCCTTTCTACTTGACATAGCAGGTCAACAACTCTTAGAATTCAATTATTAAACTTTAGGGTATCAGCCGGGCATGGCGGCACACACCTGTGATCCTAGCACTTGGGAGGCTAAAGCAGGAGGACTGCTGTGAGTTCGAAGCCAGCCTGGGCTACAAAGTGAGTTCAAGACCAACCTGAACTGCACAGTGAGACCCTATCTCAAAAAGACGAAAAAAAAAAAAAAAAAAAAGGATACCATAAATAAAAACAGAAATGGCACCTGGGGCCAGGGATATAGCTCAGTGGCATAAGCACCGCCTGGCAAGCGCAAGGTCTTCAGTTCAATTCCCGGTACCAAAAAAAAAAAAAAAGAAAAGAAATGGCACCTGACCAAAGTCATGCCCTTAAAACTGTTGTCTTTCAAAATCTTCCTTCAGGTTATTTCTGTCAACTCAGAAACACCAACCCATCTCTATAAATCACAGAACACTAGCCCTACCACAGACTTATACCCAAGATCACAGCCCTGTGGGTGGGGGTCAAGTGGCAAGCCACTTGCAATGATTCACATCTGTGTCACTAGAGGAGTTAACACAGAAATGTGTGGTCTTCACAACAGCCACGTAGCCTCTGTAGACTTAGTAGGGCTGTGGAGTCTTACCGCAACATAAAGGCTGAGATTTTTCCACCTTCAAGACAGAATACAGTTACAGTGGTGCCCTGAAACCCCTGCAGGTCTACACACAGGAGGAATGTTTAGCCTCAAGGACAGACCGTGGGCAGGCACTGCACCCCACCTGAGTGCTCACCTGAGTGCGTAGGTATAGCCGGTATTCTCCGGCACACACTGGGGTGGGGTATACGTGTGTAGTCGAGAAAAGTCCATGTTCACCGTCTCAGCATACTGCAGAGGGACAAAAGGACCACAGTGTTAAAGCATTATTAAAGTTTTCATGACACAAAGCCAGCAATCATCTTTTTGTTTTTAAACAAAGCAGACAAGTTTACTTAATTACAAGTTCAGTCTGTTCCCCTAACTTACCTGAAGGAAGAGTAATAGGAGAAATCTAAGACTTACAAACACTGACACACTTCAAAGTAATTCAAATCCCTTTTGCAGAATGTATTTTTAAATTCCTGGCAATTTCAAAATGTTCTCAGTCTTTGGGAATAAGGTTTTACTGTTATTAACTAAGATAGAACTAATTAATTGTTGTTCCACAGTCAAAAAGCAGTACTTTTTTAAAAAAAAAAAAGCAGTACTTTAATACTTTTCCAGATAACTAAGATTTGCATAAGCATCTCAGAAAACTATGAGATGAATAATAATTTTTAAACGTCTAGAGCATTATTTATACTTCTTTTCTTTCCAAGAAAACACAGGTTTTTTTAAATTAAAAAGTGGCAGCCAGGGGTAATGGCACATGCCTGTAACCCCAGCACTCTGGAGGCTGAGGCAGGAGGACTGCCGCAAGTTCAAGGCCAGCCTGGGTTACACAATGAGTTTAGGACCAGTCTGGAATACATACCAAGACCCTGTCTCAAAAAAGTTAAAAAAAAATTATATATAAATGACTGTATTCTCTAAAAAGACATTCTGCTGGGCATGGTGGCACACACCCGTAATCTCAGTACTGGAGAGGCTGAGGCAGGAGGATCCTTGCGAGTTCTGAGACTAGCCTGGGCTACAACGTGAGCTCAAGGCCAGCCTGAACTGCATAATGAGACCCTGTCCCAAAAAGACAAAAATAAATAAATAAATAACACTCTTTTAACATTAAATACCCACAGAAATGAAGACCACAGTAGACATTAAAATTTTACTGCACTGGAGGATTGCTGCAAGTTCCAGGCCAGCCTGAATTACAGAGCAAGACCCTGTTTCAATGAAACAAAATAAAATTTCACTGGATCAGCTCCTTTCTTTTCTTTTGAAGCAAGGTTTCATTCTGTCATCCAAGCTGGTGTCCAACTTCTGGCCCAAGTAGGTCTCCCACTTCTGCCTCCCAATAACAGGCATGCACCACTGAGTCTATTCATCTCTAATCTCAACAAATAGCACAGAGCTCCTGAGTTTAAAAAAAAAAAATCACCCGGGTCCATGAGCTCTACCCAGAATACACAGGACAAGAGCAGTCATTCTTACTTGCTATTCTATTTGCTCACACGTTGTCTTTTCACAAGTGAAACTATGATTAGTATCTGTTTAACAGCCTCGATCTCCCTCTTGCTACTTTAACTAACATCTAAACCAACACAGAAGAGAATATGAGGGCTCAGAGGCCCACACCTCCACGCTTGCTCTACAGCCTATGGAGAGGTTCTACCCGATGCCCTTCGGAACAGGACCACACCCAGTAGCAAAGTAATAATGACTTCTGACTATCCTTGTGTTTGGTAATAATTTACTAAACCACCATAAAATATTGGGATGAATAACATACCATAATACTGCTCTCATTTTTTTAGGGTACATACCTAATTTTTTCAGCCCCTATTAGTCATTATGAAAAACAAACTTGCAGTCAGGCCCATGCCTGAATCCCAGCACTCTAGGAGGCTAAGGCAAGAGAATCAAAAGTTCGAGCCCAGCCTGAGAAACTCAGCAAAAAAAAAGTCTAGGGACATACCTCAGTGCAAAGGCCCTGAGTTCAATCCCCAGTACCACAAAAAACAAACGAAAACTACTTCCTAATTTCATTCACCAAAGTAACTTTTCACTTTAATAGTTTACTGATACATACCTGAGAGGAAGAGGGGTTAAAAGGAGAGCGTATTGGAGGGAAAAAAAGGAGGAATCAAGGTACAAATACCATACGACGAATATGATCATTATGTATATCTAAATTGTACCAATAAACTTAATAAAAAAAGTTTACTGTACCTGCACTGTTCACCATCATGAAACCTGTGGGTAAGCATTCTGCAATCAGCAGTGGATACACACAGTACTCAGTGAGCTTGGACTCCTGGATCTGGCTGAAAACGCTATGAATAAATGAATGGTAGCTGGCTGTGAGCTTTGAAGACTGTGAGAGGCATCACAGCATGTGGGTAACATGGATAGACTCCTACAGCTGAAGACCCAGATCCTCTGCCCCACATGCCGACTGCCCTGATACTCCACCAGGTCTCTGGGTGAATGACCAGGGCAGTAACATAGCCACTTGCAAGGCTGGAAAAAAGGGCGCCTAAGATCTGGCCTAATGCTCACGGAGAAGAGAGCACAGTTTTAAAAGCCCAGTTTTGAGCCAGGACATGCAAGAAACTCTATGTGCAGGCCTTCTACTCTCAAGAGTTGTACGGACATGTTCTCACATCTGCAGAGATGCAGCATGACAATAAACCCAATCATCCACCTGCACACAGGACTGGCTATCACCATGTTTCAATCTGGTTCCTGCACTCGTGAGATGTACAAGTAATCCGCACATGCAGTGGGGACTCCACACCACAATCTCAAGAGAAACCTAACTTCCTGACTCTCAAGTAAAATTCTGCCTAAGAACCAAAAGCAGCTGCTGGCTGTGGGTACAACTTCCTCCCACAGGCACCACAAGACTGCAGCAGAGCGAGCGGAAAGACCCACAAATGGGCAAGATGGTTTTTAGCAGTGCTGGGCGGGAGGAGCTACAAACAAAGCCCACCCAGCCAGGGGAACGTGCGTGGGCATGTGCTGGACTCCAGGCAAGGGCGCCAAGGGCAGGACAGGGAGAAAGAAGGCAAACACCAAGAAGTGACCTCACCCCTGCCCACAGTTTGGCAGCAATCACAGACCCTTAATCTTCCCTCATTCTCCTGATTCCACTTGGATCATCACATAAGTCTTAGGTTCATGTTCTCTAGGGAAGCACATTTAAGTATAAAACTATACAGAATCTGTGTGTTCTCCATCAGAACTCTTTTAGCTGAAGAAACAGAACCCTGATCCACTGGACCTAAGCCCCGGCCTAACTAGCCCTGTTGTCTGGAGAGATGTCCTAGCTATCACTGCACAGTCCAGAAAACATACAAATACCAAGAAATACAAAAGGTCAAACTCAAACAGAAGAGGCAGTGCTGGTTCAGAATTCAACAGGGAGGTTCATTACCACATCCTTTCCCAATCTCCCAGCTAAACTAAACTATAAGATGAAACAACTAATGTTAGAATTTAGTTTATTCTGTCCACGTACCCCCACCATTCCCCTCTGCCCATTCCTCCTTCCTTACCTCTCTTCTTTCTCCCTCAAAAGGCATGATATGGACTCAGACTATTTTCATCTGCCATGTTCTACACAACTGAATATAAAGTTTTTCAAAAGGACTAAATGAAATAATGCATGAAAGGCAGTGCCTGACAGATGACATATGTTAGCTATAATCATTTTGTAGAATAAAATTATATAATTTATGCTTTAAATTAAATCATTTAAAATGTTTCAGCAACTCTCAGATGGACGATTAACCATACTTGCGCTAAATAAAAGACCAAGGTCCACAGGTCGGCACAGAAGGCTCGGGCTCAGAGCTACTTCTGGCATTCACAAGCACACTGAAACACCTACAGGCAAACTGCCGGTGGAACAGAGTGAGCAAGCTCGGTCGGCTCCCCGGTCTCTACTTCCATTGTGGCCGATTAAAGCTTCCTGTTCACATCACGCCCTGGAGTTGGGGGTGCTGGGGTCAAGAGTCAGTCTAAGAAACTCAGAGATGTGATGATCTGAATTCATAATCTGAACAGTCAGGAAACTCTAAGTGAAAATATAGATTTGAATGTTTCCAGCGGCATCAGAAAATCGTGGAAAGGATGTGTAAGGTGATATTCCGCAAACACATGTATCACAGAAGAGGAAGGACCTGTCTTGAGGATTCACTTTCCTCCCTGCTCCAGTCCCTTCTTGGCCGCCCTGCACCAAGCATCATGATTTAAGTTGCACTCCTTCTAGGTGCCTTGGACTCTGGAAAGCCAGAGACGAACTTACACCAACTTTTTGCCTGCGTCAGCTCAGAGAACAGACAGTCCAGGTTCCAAACACCATCGACTCAAAGCCCGTGGAGGATCCATGCTGGGCCTGGCAAGAGCCAGCACATCGAAAACACACACTCTGCGAGACAGGGCCAAGAAAGCCGTCTTCAAATAGAGAGGAAATCAGTGCTCATGAGTCTTGTGTTTACTGGTAGCAAAGGGAGAGGAAGCCTATTCAAAGGAAGTACCTTTATAAATATGCACACCTTAGCTAATTTTAAAATTAAGATGCCAAGACTCTATTGAAGTTATGCTAGGTTTCTGCTTCAATATCATTTACCTCTATGTTACAGACTGTAAGGTTCACATTATATGGTAGGGAAAAAAATATAAAGCCCAATTCTTGACTCTGAATCCTTTGGTCAAAAATGTGTTTTAGCCCTATCAGTAATATCATTCTGTATCTTTACTATTCAGAGTATCTGCACTGATCATGTAACAATCTAAAAACCATGGCTGCAAAACTGCAAAGAATGTAAATATTAGCCAGGCGTGTGGCACACACCTGTAATCCCAGCACTTGAGAGGCTGAGGCAGGAGGGGATTGTTGCAAGTTTGAGACCAGCCTGGGCTACAAAGTGAGCTCAAGGCCAACCTGAACTGCATAGCAGGACCTCCTCTCAAAAAAGAAAAAAAAAAAAAAAAAAAAGGAATAAAACTACAGTTCTGAAATAAAATCAGCCATCTTTTCTGATAGGATATATTACTAGGCACAGGGAAAACTGGAAGTGCAAAACTTTAAAACTGGTGGGCAGTACCTCACTTTGTCCCTGAGGCACTATGTGGATGAAGATCAGCAGGATGCTACAGGTAGAGCTTGCACCCCTAGTGCCACTGCTGCTGAAGTGCACCGCAACTGCAAGCAAGCTAACCCACCTAACAACTTTCATCACAAATTACAGGTGGGTGGTACATGCCTACAATCCCAGAACTCAGGAGGCCGAGGCAGGAGGATCACAAATTTGAGCCCACCCTGAGCAGTTTAGCAAGACCTTGTCTCAAAAAAAAAAAATTTTTTTTTTGTGAGACAGGATCTCGCTGTGCGGTTCAGGCTGGCCTTGAGCTCACTTTGTGGCCTAGGCTGGCCTTGAACTCCCGAGGCCTCCTGAGCGCTGGGATTACAGGCATGAGCCACCACGCCCCGCAAAAAAAAGTTTTTTTAACCATAGGGCATAACATTGGCTTACAACAACCCATCCCATACTTTCCTATTGTAAACTTATACTTTAGTGTAATAGTAGTCGGCTGTGTCCCTCAGGAGCTGCACCTGGGGGATACAAGAAGCAGTCTTCGTGTTTACCCAAGTGGATGAGGGGAAACACAGGAAGCAATCTTTGTGTTTACCCACTTGGTGTTTGCACGTGTGCAAAAGTGTGAAACTGGGACTCCTACACATGCACTCCTAACAGATTTTGTGCATGGTTACCAGCACATCCCAAGGGGTAAAATACACCCACACCACTCTTCTGTTCTGTAAACATGTATTTTACCATAAATGGAATGTGGGTGTGACTCATAGTAGCTGCAGCTGCAGAAAGCAAAAATTCATTTGTGCATTCACCCACTTGGCAGATGAATAGCAAGGTGTGGACAGGAGATTCAAAACAGCAACAGAGGGCTGGGGATATAGCTTGGCGGCACAGTGCCTTGCTTGGCAAGTGTAAGGTCCTTAGTTCGATTCCTGGTTCCAAAAATAAAATCAAAACAGCAACAGGTGACTTTCACCCATGGGATGCTCACTACTAAATTTCTGTGCATTTAGGATTTATTCTAAAAAAACTTGTCTTTTGATTTTGCTGATAGAAGTAGCCCAATTCAGTACAATGGCACATGAAAAACCAGAATTGCAAGTGTTGGAGGAGGTCAAAAGTGAATCAGAGTATTCACACGCACATGATGAAAATGATAATGACTTTGACACTGGCCATATGAGCCAAAGTTCCTGTAACAGTGAAATGGAGGAAGAATCACCTGATACAGACACAGGGAACGCAGACCTCCTTGATTCAGATAATGAAGAAAACAGCAATGTGAATGCATATTTGACCAGTAGAAATGCTACAAAATGGTCACACAACCAAAGGGAACAATTTGATGTTAGAAATCCAGTGTTAGGTCCAGAAATACAGTGAGGATCTTGGCAGGGGTGAAACCTATTGGCCAGAATGCCAGCACTGCCATTCAGTGTTGGAAATTGTTTGTAACAGACAAAATGCTACAAGATGTTGGGAAATAAACAAATGCTAAAATACAAGTAAATCATTCTGTGTGCACCAAGAGCCATACTCAAAAATGTACTTATTATGACACTTCACTAGCTGAACTGAAAGCATTCATAGGTCTAAGGTCCTGAGCAGGGCTTCCCATCGGTTATCACAGGGATGTAAAGGACTTATGGAAAAGCCATGGGTGTGGGCTTGAGGTTGGTAGAACAACAATGACACTGAAGAGATTTGGTTTCTTTCAAAATTGCCTGAGGTGTGATAACAAAACCACCCAGCAAGAAAGAAAAAGAACTGATAATCTGGCTGCCATCTAATGCTCATAGTTTGAAAGATTTGTGGGGTAACTGTCAAGCAATTTACACACCATCTGAACACATGACTGTTTTTGTTTTGATTTTTTTTTTGTTTTTTGTCTTTTTGAGACAGCGTCTCACAATGTAGTTCAAGCTGGCCTTGAACTCACTACATAGCCCTGGCTGGCCTCAAACTCCCAGCAATCCTCCTGCCTCAGCCTCCCAAGGAGAGCTAGGATTGTAGGCGTGCGCTACCACGCCCAGCTGAATATATGACTGTTGATGAACTTCTTGCAGGATTTCATGGTTCTTGTCACTACAGGCAATATATTCCAAAAAAAACCCTTTAAAATATGGCATAAAAATGTATGCCCTTGTAGATGTGAAGACTTATTATGCTTTTTTTTTTTTTGGTACTGACAATTGAACTCATGACCTCACACTTGCCAGGCAGGCGCTTATGCCACTGAGCTATATTCCCTGCCCTTATGCTTTCAATTTAGAAATTTATCCCAGAACTCAACGATCAGGTCCTTATTCCTATAGTAATAAACCAAATGATGTTGTGAACACACTGGTTGCTCCCATCTCCCAAGGGAATCAGAATGTGACATTCCACAATTGGTTGACCAGTTTCCAATTGATGTTACGTTTGCTAACAGAACACAAGTTGACCAGCACAGGAACTGTATGCAGAAACAAAGCAGAAATTCCAAATGAAATGCTGCAATTTCAAAACAGAGAACTGTAAAGTACAATCTTTGGACTTCAGAAAGACATAACATTGGCCTCCTATACTGCAAAGAAAAACAAAGTGAACTGCTGATGTCAATATTGCACCATGATGCAACAGGGAAATCGGGACAAAACAGAAGGCTGAGACGGTAACTTTCTATAACAAAATCAAAGGCAGAGGAAATGTTGATGAGTTATGCAGTCACTATGCTGTCACTTGAAACACAGAGGATCGGTTGTATTTTACTCATCTGAAACATGTGGCAAAGGTCGTTGGACAGTTTACAAAGAAAATAATAAGTACAAAATACCAAAGAGAACTTTTCTTAGAAGACTGGAACTAGAACTCATAAGAGATCATTTACTGTAGAGGAAAAACAAAATGTTTCTGCCCAGGGAACTGTGCAAAATAACTGTGAACCACACCGATGAGATGACAGGTGAACAGGCAGACGCAGCATCACAAAGACCTACTATGACAGCAGGAAAACGAAGCAAGACATCAACTGTGCCCTACAGCAGGAAAGGACAGGAAAACAAGACATACGTGCAATTGGTGTAAGTGATACATGTGTATGGAACACACAGTTGTCGTGTGTGAAGACTGGTTCGGGTGTGAGAGCTGAAGCAAAGATAATTTCTGTGGTGGACCTTTGTACTTACATTGTAGCTATCACATAGGCTTTTATTTCTGATGTTATCTTTTAGGTTTTGTAAGCAAGTAAACATAAAGAGCTGACGTGAAAATGCTGATGTCTATTCTAAGCACTCATTACATACTTGATATTTTATCTTATTGAAATCTTTTCCTGCTAAGTGCAGCTTGTACAATAAGGAAGAAAGGGGACAATAATGGCCTGCCAGGCTGGGAGTGGTGGCACACACCTGTAATCCCAGCACTCAGGAGGTTGAGGCAGGAGGATCCTTAGGAGTTTGAGGCCAGCCTGGGGTACAAAGTGAGCTCAAGGCCAGCCTGAACTGCATAACGAGACACTGTCTCAAAAAAAGACAGAAAAAAAAAAAAAAAAAAAAAGAATGGCCTTCCACATAGGAAAGGACAACTAAGCATATGCGCTATCAGTGAAAGCAAGACGTTTGCATGGAGCATGCAGCTGTCATATGTGAAGACTGCCTTGGGTATGAGAGTTGAAGGAAAGATTTTTTTTTGTAGAGTTGTACTGGTATTTTCACTGTAGTTCATATAGAAATTTGTTATTTTTTAGACCCTGTACACCAAAAAACAGTTGATAATGATAATTTCAGTGCTTTTTATAAACACTTAGTAAATATTAAAAATTCAATACTTTTTAAAATTTTTTTCTAGTTAAGTACTCACTGCTTAATAAAACTCATAAAATTAAATAATTCATCAATAGGAATACTCTAAAGAATAAACATGGGTATTATATACCCACAATAATGTGCCTTTGTAACAAAATTGGTGGGGCTGGGGATTTAGCTCAGCGGCACAGCGCCTGCCTGGCAAGCGCAAGGTCATGAGTTTGATTCCTTGTACCAGAAACTCACCACCACCACCACCACCACCACCCTGCAAAAAAACAAAACCAAAATTGGTGCTTTCCCAAAAAAAAAACAAAAACAGGCTATACAAAGGGTATACCTTAGTGTGAAGGCTTTCTGGTTCAACCCCTAGGACCCTCACAGAGGCAGGCACAGCACTCCACCTCGTAAGGGATCAAACTCTGAGTCTCAGTCAGGCTTCTCCCCCAGAACAGCGAGAATCGCAATCCCAAATCATTCACCAGCCCCTCCTAGCTCTCTCTCTCCAGGAGCCACCATCTGCCACCTTCTGAGCTCCAACCCCACAGGGCAGGCCAGGTGGACACTCACACAACCCTGCCAGGCACATGCTTAACCTGATTCTTCCCTCTAAGACCTTCCAGAGAGACAAACACACAGGTGCAACACACACACATACACACTTGTTCTAACTCAACTCTCAATAATCCTTAATCTCTCCAAGGCATGGTTTTCTACAAGAAGGCTGCTATCAGGTACTTCATTAATTATATCCACTGTGAAGAATTACTTTTTTTAAAACTAAAATTTTAAGGTTCCCCTTTAGAAATCAGTACTAAATTGGAACATAAGTATTTTGCTTAGATTTTTAACCCTGTTAAAACTAAGTAACACAAACATTAATAGAAACAGTTGTTTTGCCTACAGATTTGTGTTTGTTTGTTTGTTTGTTTGTTTGAAACAAGGTATTGCTATGTAGTTAAGAATGGCCTTGAATTTTCCAGGATACTCTTACCTCAGGTTCCTGAATGCTGGGATTACAGGCATGCACCACCACACCCAGCTTGCCCAATTCCTGAGTATTGAACTCAGGAACTGAACTCAGGACCTTGTGTTTGCCAAGCAAGACACTGCCGCTGAGCTATACTCCCAGCTCTTAAAAATCTATAGATTTTTAAAAATCAGAAATCAGATTACAAATTGTTTTCCATTGTCTGGGATGCTGACAAATACCTGTAATACCAGCACCTGGGAGGCAGGAGGATCACTTAGAGTTTGAGGCCAGCTTGGACTACATAATTAGTTCAAGGGCAGCCTGAACTACATAGCAAGACCCTGTCTCAAAACTGACTCCCCACAAAGGAAAAAAATTAATATTTTCTAAAGATGCCTCTAAGTAATAATTACTTCTACAAGGTAATTAACCAGGAATTTACACAGCCATTTCTGATTTCATGTTGAGGAAGCAAAACAATGTTAGTTTATGAAAAACTAAAGATTTATACTAAGTGCCTGAAAATCCTTAAAAATTAAAAATTCTTTAAACCACAAATCACAGATTCAATCCACACACACACACCAGCAAATGAGAAACAAATGAAAGGGCTTCCCAGGATCCAACACATTTTATACACACACACACCTTTGACCTCTGTGTGTGTTATGATACTAGGAATTGAACTCAGGGTCTCACCCTTGCTAAGCTGAACATGTTTTAAAAATGTCTAAGCCAGGCTTGATGGCACACACCTATAATCCTAGCACTTGGGAGGCTGAGGCAGGAGGATCGCCCTGAGTTTGAGCCAAACTGGGCCACATATTGAGTTTGAGGCCAGCCTATCTTAAAAAAAAAAGCTAAAAATATATAGAAAAGTGCTAAATTTGATGGTAAACTCATCCTCATCTGATAAGTGGTACGGGTGGCAGAGCCCTTAGAGGCAACTGTGACTCTTCTACCAACTCAGCTGAAGACTTAGGGCCAGGTAAGATACCTGACTATGAGACAGGCAACAGTAGGTCCTCCATTTCTCTGAGGTGGGAACAGAAGTGCACTCAGTCTTCAGGACACTGTTGGAGGAGTCCCTTAACACCCCGCCTGCTCAGTGCTGCCCACCTGGCTTACGTGAAAACAGTAAAAGAGACTTGTTACTAACAGCAGCAGCACTGGACTGAAAGATAACTTCTGGCTAAGATGAACTGTCACTTTACTTTTTTGGAAATGAAGAACCAACAGGAAGAGGTGTAGATGAGGTAGGCAAACAGCTCTTAGTGTTAAGCTCTGTTCTAAGTGAAGATATATTATCACACATATACATCTCTTAATGATAAAGACTCCAGACTCTAAGAACCCCACTTCCTCTTAGGCAACAGTCATCACCTTTCAGCAAAGTCCAACACCAAATTATTTAGTCTTGTACATATTCATGTCATGACTCTTTCTTCTGAGAACACAGAAATTTAAAGTAGTTTCATTTTATTTGCCTCTAACCTAGAAAGCACATAATCTCCTTATGACCAGTGCAATGGGAAGGACTGCCCGTGCCATTTCTATTGTAAGGAATTCACTAAAGGTAACAGCCTTGTACCTAGTCTACCATGGGGTGCTGGGACTATTGCCAGCCTGACAGCACTGTTTGTTATCAATTACCTGAAACATCTTTTTGTGTTTCTCAGCCTATTGTTCTTCTTATCTTTTAGGGGACTTGTCTCTTTTTTACTTTTTCTCCCCAGTACTAGGGATCAGACCCACGACCTTCCCACTGAGCTACATACATCTCTGGTCTTTTTTTTTTTTTTTTGAGATAGGGTCTTGGTAAGTCATTAAGTTGTCCAAGTGGAGCTCAAACTTGCAATTGCCTCAGTCTCCCGCAGTCCTGAGATTACAGGCTTTTGCCATTATGCCCAACTATCTTTGTACTTACTGGATTACCATATACATAGGATATTGGCCTTATACATGTGGGATATACCGGGGGCACTACTATTGATAATTCCATGTATGTGACTCTCCTACCAGGTCTGGAATTCCTTTACTAGCCCTGCTTCTGAAAAGGCATCTTTAAGTCAAAAGCACAAGACTAGTCTGTAGTAGGGTCTTCTATGCGTTGATTGCACATGCCAAACCCTTGATAATTTATTTAGCCCATCTGTAGTTCACATTTGTATTCAGGGAGCTGCCACCTGATTTTATTGCACGTTGGCTATTTACACCAGGCCCAGCCACAAGTCATGCATCCCAGATCTCAGCTACCCTTAACGCTTGCTCCTTCCCTTCATTCCTTCCCCTGTCCACCATCTCTGGCTGACTCCTTGCAAGCACTCAGATGAGCTTCTCAGCTCCAGCCTTGCCCTCTCAAGCTAATCCTTTAAAAAGCTACCTAACTGAGCCCACAAAGAGCTCAGACCACCTTATACTCTCAGGCTCCTACTGTGGCTCCCTGAACACACCTCTGTCCACAACCCCCCATTTTCCCCTCCTCCCGTCCCACCCATGCCCCCCCTTGCTCTCCTCCCCTGTAGTGACTGTACTGTTGCCTGGAGTGCTGCTTTCTTTCCTGACACCCATTCCCAGGCTTGTGTCTAACTACACCCTCAGGCTGCTGTGGACCCTGCCCAGTGAGGTACCTAGCTAGTGCTTCCCAGCCATTTGCACTCACTGATACAGATCTAACAATTACTTATTAATGAGTCTCTCTCTAGCTAGACCCTGAACACCAAGGGCAGAAACTGTGTCTTACTCACCTGCAGATCTAAGCCTTAGTTGGGGATAGACGAACACTGTAAGGTGCTACAAAGTGGGAGCTTACCACTACATCTTGCTTAAGCTGAAAATACCCCCATCACTTTATGCTCCTTTTTTGACTATGCCCTGGAAAAATCATACTCAAAGTGTTCTAAGAAATCAGGTAAAGCTGTAAAGGTCACAAGTACTTGTGCTCTCTTTATTCTTTCTCCTGGTAGACTCATCTAGCCAGAGCTGGCAAGCTGCCATTTCCAACTGTCTGGTAATTTTATGGAATGGTAATAGGGGTACTAACTACAGGATTTTATTATTTGAACACAGCTTATCCACTAACACCTTTTCAAGATCACCCTCGTACAATTCTGTCCTCCCGAACAGCACACACCAGGTTAAAGGTAAGCACTTTCCAGTACTGAAGATGTCTGCAGTATGAATATATAAACACCCAAGCAAAGAAACTGTAAGTCGACCTGTTTTTCACATACTGGATACAGTCCACATCTTCCAATCAGATTAACTAAAAGTGAAAATAAGTGGAATGATTAAAAGCAAAGCAGCCAGACAATGGGTTGTTCTATTTTTAAACCACACATGTCCCCAGGGGAGCCCTACCACTCTCCACCAGGAACCACCGGTCTGGAGTAGACACCTTCATACAGCCCATCTGTGACCTGCAGTTTAATTCTGCACAAGGGCAAAACGCACCTATCATAAAGATCTTGCCTCCTACATTACAATTTGCAACCTGAAACCATTTGCTGTGTACCCTTATGTGACTAAATGAAAACCAAACACAACAGTGTGCTTACTTACCAATAAAACTGCAACTGCAAAACTAATAAGCTATACAAGTTGCTTAATGAAGCAGAGCCAATTATAACACTAACTATAATAAATAGCTATTGTAATCATCAACACTATGTTCTGTGTCTCTACTGGTCCACTGGAAATAAACTGCTCCAAATGCAGAGCTACTATTCTCAGACCCTTTATATGAAAACCAAGTAGGGTAAGCAGTCCAAAACAGCAATGAGTTCCAAATTTAGGGAGCGAGAAAAAGGAGAAAACCAAACCATGCTTCCAAGCAACCAAATATGACAACCTCCCCTCTGACTACAAGGACCAGGTCATCTCCCACTCCTGTAGTCCCAGCAGCAGTAATGGAAGTCCCTTCAAGGAGGTACTCAGAAATGCTTGGCCTGAGGCATCAGTGGGAACAGGAACAACGTCCTGTAACTCCCAGGACTCTCGCCTCCCCTTGAGATGTCAAGGGAAGGGCAAGTGTTGCAAGGTGAAGGAAGGGCAGCTTCCCCTGGGTCACCACTTGAACAATGCTGCTTGCACTGACCATGAGCCCGTTCAGACTGGCTTTGTTTCCAAGACCTGGAAAGGCTAAGAGCACACTATTCAAGAGGCTGTTCAATTGTCATAAATTCAGGACCAGGAGACAGTGGTTATGAACAGATAACACACTCCATTAAATACCAATATTGTTTGAAAAAAGATCACCTTGGGGCTGGGGATATAGCTCAGTGGCACAAGTGTCTGCCTGGGAAGCTCTAGGTCCTGAGTTTGATTTCCGGTACCAAAAAAAAAAAAAAAAAGTAAAGAAAAGAGAAGAAAAGAAAAAAGAAAGAAAGAAAGAAAAAGAAAATCAATCACTCAGAAATTTTCAGTTAAAAATGTTGTGCTGAACCTGTAATCCCAGCATGCCGGAGGCTGAGGCAGGAGGATCATTGCAAGTTTGAGACCAGCCTGGGCTACAAAGTAAGCTCAGGGCCAGCCTGAACTGCATAGTGAGACCCTGTCTCAAAGACAAAAGAAAAAAAGTTGTGCTGAACACAGACATTCGATTTCACTTTTCCCAAAGGGCTATTCTTAAAAAGGTATAGATCCATGAGAACGAAAGGAAAAGAGCCATGGCAAGATACTTTTGGAAGTTAGATACAGGAAAACTGACTTGGGCCAGACAAAGACGAATTGGGGACTAAAATGGGGAATGCTAAAAAAATTCAACTTTCGGGTCAGGCATGGTAGCGCATGCCTGTAATCCCAGCACTCAGGAGGCTGAGGCAGGTGGATCCTCGTGAGTTTGAAACAGCCTGGGCTACAAAGTGAGCTCAAGGCCAGCCTAAACCGTAGTGCGAGACCCTGTCTCAAAAAAAAAAAAAAAAAAAATCCAACTTTTATCATAGAACACCAAAAAGACTCAAAAACTACTTGTATTTGTCTCTTCTACTTGTTTCCATTAGGAATTGAGGGCAGAAAATAGAACCAAAATACAGGAGAAAAGGATCAAATCCTTAAAGTCTGTTTAGACACAAACAAAAGCACATGATTATCTCAACAGGTACAAAAACACACCAGAGAATCACTACACTCCTTTGGGCTAAGACAATTAACAAATTAGGAATACAAAGTGACTTCCATGTCCATAGCTAAGGTAAAAGACTGAGTCAGGAATGATGGCATACACCTGTAATCTCAGCACTTGGGGGAGCTGCAGCAGGAGAATCACAAGTTTGAGACTAGACTAATTTAGCAAAATTCAGAATTTAAAGAGGAAGATCCTAAGTTCAAGTCCTACCTGAATAACTCAGTGACTTAGTAAGACACTACATAGACAGAGAGACAGATAGATACATACATACATACACACATACATACATAGATGGGATAAAAGAAGCAGTAAGACTATTACCATTCTTAGATGACATGTCCTCCTACATAATCTAAAAAAAGCCACAAAAAATAATTATTAGAGCTACTAAATTCAGCCAAGTTGCAGGATGCAAGATCAATACAATTGCTGCTAGGTATGGTGGCAAACGGCTGTAATCCCAGCACTCTGGGAGGCTGGGGCAAGAGGATCACAAGTACCAGACTCAACTAATTTAGCAAGACTTACAGATTTCAAAAGCGCAGGGCAAAGGCCCTGGGTTCAACCTCTAGTACTACAAAAACAAAGTAACAACAAAAATCAAAAAACACACTGGATGTACGTCTATACCCTAGCTATGAACAATCTGAAATGAAATCAAAAAAATTTCTTTTACAACCGCATCAACAGTAACAAAAACTTTACAGATAACTTTAACCAAACAAATACAAGACTTACACACTGAAAACCACAAAACATTGCTGAAAGAAATTTTAAAAAGGCCTATCTTCCAAGCTCAAGGATTAAAAGACTATGTAAATATCATAATGATGGCCCACACTCAAAGAGTGATCTAGAGATTCAACAGATCTCTTATCACCTTGACGTTTTCTGCAGACAGGAAAAAGCTGATCCTTAACTGTAACAGCTCTCAAATGACAAAAAATAATCTCAAATGACAAAAACAACAAAGTTGGAGGAATAAAACTTCCCAATCCCAAAACTTTCTACAAAAATGTGATCCTGGTGTTAGTCCAGATACATGGACTAACAGAACAAAATGCAGGATCAAGAAATAAACTGATTCTGACATGGTATCAGGACCACTCATTGGCCACAAAAAAATAAGTCTTTTCAACAACCGATGCTAGAACAATTGAGCTTCCACATGCGAATGAAAGAAGTTACACTGTACCATACATACTATATCATACCCCTAAATGAATCCCCAATAGAGCAAAGCCCTAAATATAAGAGCCAGAACTATAATGAAACACTAAGGACTTTTTTTGTGTTTTGTTTTGTTTTTTGAGATAGGGTCTTGCTATGCAGTTCAGGCTGGCCTTGAATCTACTATACAGCCCAGCTTGCCCTCAAACTCCCAGCAATCCTCCTGCCTCAGCCTCCAGGAGGGCTGGGATTACAGGTATAAGACACTATACCAGGCTAATGAAACTCTTGAAACATAATTAACTCTTCATGACCTAGGATTTGGCAAAGAATTCTTAAGTATGACATCAAAAGCATGAGCAACAAAGGAAAAACATGCTGGACTTTTACCAACTAGCATTAAAAGATACTACCAAGACAGTGAGGAGCCACCCCAAAAAGAAAAAAATACTTCAAGTCATATATCTGATAAGGGTCTGGTATCCAGAATATATAAAGAACTACAATTCAACCAAGAAAATAACCCAATTAAAAGATGTTGCCAGGTGTGGTGGCATATACCTACAGTCCAAGCTCTCAGGAGGCTGGATGCTGAAGCAGGATTACCTGAGTTCAAGGTCAGTGTGGGCTACATAGTGAGTTCAAAGCCAGCCTGGACTACATAATGAGAGAAAAGGGGAGGAGGGGCTGCATGAGCATTTCTCCAAAGACACTCCAATGGCTAACAACGACATAAAATGATGTTTAACATCATTCATTGTGTCTTGCGAGGATGCAAAACAAAACCACAAGCCAGTATTCAACATGCATCCAGACGGCCATAACACTAAAAAAAGGAAAATAACAAGTGCTGAACATACAGAGAGGGTGAAATTCTCATACACTGTCGGTGGAAATATAAAACAGTACAGTCACTGTAGAAAAAAGTCTGGCTATTTCTCAAAAACTTACACAAAGAATTACCGTATGAACCAGCAAGCCTGTTCCCAGGTATAAACTTGGAAGAATTTTTAAAAGGGCACTCAAATAAAAACCTGCACACAAATATTCACAGCTGCACTAATTCACAATAGCCAACAGGTAGACACGACCCAAATGTCCACTGACTGATGATGAATAAAGTTTGGCACATACATACAATGGAAAATTACTTAGCCATAGAAAGGAACGAAACATTGATGCTTCCTACAGCACAGATGAACCCTGAAGACACTGAGTCAAAGAAGCCAGATGCAAAGCTCCACATACTGTATGATTCCACTGACGCGAAATGTCCAGATTAGGCAAATCCAGAGGCAGGAAGGAGATCAGTGGTTGCCAAAGGCTAAGAAAGATGAAAACTGCGGAAGGACTGAATAGGTAGGAGGTTTCCATTTAGGATAATGAAGCCTGGAACTAGACAGCGGTGACAGTTGCACAATACCATGGATGTATTTAATCCCACTGAGCTGTACAGTTTAAAACGGTTAATTTAATGCGTATTTAACACACAAACGCGATCAGTACCTAGGTACTATCACCCACGCCCTTCCCGTTCGCACCGCAAAAAGCTAGAGGGTAAATCAAGTGCCTCTCCACAGACAACCCAATTCTTCCACTCTCACCTGAGGCCCCCCCAGGAAGGAACGACCTTCTCTGGAACCAAACGGAGGGCACTGAAGGTTGCTCCGGGACCCTAATATCACAGGGGCACGGGGCTGGCAGCCGTAACCCCCGGCCTGGGGTCACAGGAGGCAAAACACGTGCCCAGTTTCAAAGGGGAAAAGCTCTGGGAAATTTACGAAACAGAAGCCAAACTAAAATACGAAATAGGCGTACTGGCAGAAAAAGATTAAGATAATCTAGCAAAAACAACATACAACGCAAGAAACCATCCCGAAATCCAAGGCCCAAACAGCAGCCCTGAATTTCCAAACCACTCAGAGGGAAAACCCAGGGGAGGTGAGCAAACTGTGGAAGGAATAATTTGAAAAACGCAGAACCACCGTAACGACCACGACTTTCCAGATTTAGCAAACGTTAAGGGACCAACAGCGCGCCCAACAGACCTGCACAGTGACGGTCCCGCGAGACGGGCCGTGCGAGGGCAGGTGGCTCGGTCCCCCCGCCTCCCGAGCGCCCGGCGCCCCCGGCAGCGCCCCGCCCC
>NW_004955460.1:8556058-8561304 GCF_000276665.1 Chinchilla lanigera | reverse complement strand
ACCTGCGCCCCCGGCAGGACGCGCCCGCGGAGGGGGAGGGGGACGCGCCTGCGCGCCGGGCTCGGGGACGCGCGACTCGGGGGTTAGGAGACCCGGGGCTGGGAGGCTGGGGACTCGGGGACACCAGACTAGCAAGGGGGTATCGGAGGACGCGGCACCAAGGGGCGCCTCCGCCTGGGTGCAGGCAGGGACGCTGGGCGGGCCGTGGGTGGTGACCGCTGCGGGCCAAAGCGAGCCCGCAATCCGGCCGGACCCCGCCCGCCTGCGCGCCCTCGGCGGCACTCCGGACCTCAGGCACGACCCCAGTTTCCTCAGCCTCTCGCCCGGCCTCTAGCCCGCCCCCAGCGCGACTCACCAGCCGGCCTTAGCTCACCTGCCTCGCGCCGCAGCCCCAGGCCTCGTCCGCGCCTCCAAGGCCGGGACCCGAGAACCCCGCGACGCTAGCCAATCGCGGTCGGGGGCAAGAGCAACGCGGCGTCCACCAATCCCGAGCGCGCCACCTTAAAGCTTCGGACCAATGAGGAGCTAGTTGTGGGCCACGGTCGCAAGGGCGGGGTGGGCGCTAGGGAGCGGTCGGAGGAGAGGGGCGGGGTCAGCGGTGCGTCACGCGGCAGGGCGAGGCGGGAGGCGATCGATCTGCGTCCTGAGGATGATTCACGTTGCCGGGAGGGTCCTGGTTTCCCAGAGGAATCGCATTTCGGGGAAGGAGTCTCATGTTGCGGAAGGGGTGCAGATAGAGGAGGGTCTGCATCTCGGGGGAGAGGTGTGGGGGGAAGGGTCGCAGATCGGAGGAGGGATCGTAGCTGGGGGCGGGGGTGGGGATATCTCGAGTGAGGGGCCTACATCCCGAGGAAGGGTCGCTGTTCGGGGGAGGAGCCTGCAAGGGTGGGAGGATCACAGCTTGTGCGGGTTGTATCTCGCAGGTGGGGCCGCACTCCGCGCGTCCCCCACCCTCCGGTGCTTTTCTGGCCGCGTCTTGCTGGCCCTCCGGGTTCCCGCCTCTTCCCCGGTCCGTGCGGTTCCCCAGCGCGACCCCCTGCCTCGCCTGTAGTCTGAGCCCTCCACTACCCCTTCAGTGCGACGTCTCTGCTGGACCGCTCGTCCCCCTCCCGCTTTCGGGGTGGACAGGTCCAGGGGCCGCAAGCCGGATCTACTGCCTCCCTACCTTTGCGCTCTTTTCCTTGCAGGTTTGCGCGGGAGGGGTTTGCACCTCCTGGGGAGCTCACGGGGACCTTTTCCTCTTGCACGCGCCTTCCAAATACTGGACCGGATCGGTGGTGGTTTTTTAAATTGTATAATTTACAAAGCATAACATTCACCTTTTTAACCTGCTCCCTTCTGCGTTTTGATGAATATATACAGTTGAGTAACTGCTGCCATAATAAAAAATTCCTTCTTGCCCTTGGGCGGCCCTGCCCCTCTCCCAGCACCCAGTTCATAAGTATGTTCCTGCCTTTCCAGAGCACCGTGTAGATGGAACTAATTAAGAGCCATTTCTTACTTTTCTCTTTCCTCCTGTCTTTCCCCTCCTGCCCCTCCTCTCTCTCCCTTTTCCTTCATTATGGGGTCTGGCTGTGTTGCCCAGGCTGGCTTCCAACTTCAGGGCTCAAGCGATTGCCCATGTTTGAAAGCAGCTGTCCCCCTTACAGGGTGAAGGTTCCACAATGTGTTGATTTATCCCATTCACTGTTTGAAGGGGTTGTGAGTTTTCCTGTAAGGACCACGTGGCTTCCATGGCAAGTACTGGAGACCACTGTTAGGGAAAGCAGATACTCAGGGCTGTGTTCCAGGAAACCGTCCCAGGGTGGCAGCTGGCTGTACAGGCTAGTGGTCCGTGGTTATTGTGCCCAGCCCGGGACCAGTCAGGGGACATCTGGGTTGTCTCCAGTTTGGGACTGTTAAGGATGAAGCTTCTATAAAGACAAGGCAGGTATCTGTGTGGTCATTTCTTCTAATTGTGATTTTCTGATTTTATTACCTATCGCTCACTTTTCTCTTACAGTTTATTTACTTATTTATTTGTCTCACTATGCAGTTCAGGCTGGCTTTTAGCTCACTTTGTAGCCCAGGCTAGTCTCGAACTCGCAGTGATCCTCCTGCCTCAGCCTCCCAAGTGCTGGGATTACAGATGTGCACCACCATGCCTGGCCATTCTCTTGCACTTTAAATGTACAAACTTTGACTCTTTAGCTGGGTACTGTGGATTGAACCCAGGGCCTTCCCACTGAGCTATATCCCCAACCGTATATATCAGCCTTTTGAGACAGGGTCTCACTACGTAGTTTAGGCTGGTCTTGAACTCAGTAACTCACTACGTAGCCCAGGCTGGCCTCAAACTCACAGTGATCCTCTTCCCTCAATCTCCCAGGTGTTGGAATTACAGGCATGTGCCACCACACTCACCTCCAGCCAGCCCTTTTAAAAATTTAACTTGAGGTGGGATCTTGCAAAGTTACTAGGTTTCTCAGGCTGCACTTGAAGTCACACTCTTCCTGCCTCAGCCTCCTGGAGTGCTGGAGCTTCACGTTTGTCCCAACATGCCTGGCTAACTTCTTAAAATAGTGTGTTAGTATCAATGTTCCTCATGTTGTTACAACCCTGAATCAAATGTATTCTTCGGTCACATCTGAGAGAAAAACTTTTGAACACATGGTCGTGCCCACCCACCAACCCTGTGCTGGAACCTCTAGGCCTCTTGCTGCAGTGGACAGACATAGAAATACAGGGACCTAACCCTCGAGAGAACTGATTTCCACCTGCCCACTTTGGAGATCGCTGCAGCGTCCTGTAGGCCTTGGCCTGTGGAGCCTGTTAGGGAAGAAACAAGGACAAAGAGTAGATAGGGGTCTGGAGCCCTGAGCCCAAAGTGCAGTCGATGTGGACTCCTCTAGTTGGCCAGCCTTATTTCAGAGGAGGATGCTGGTGACACGGTTTGCCCCCAAGTGTTGGTCCTAAGGCTCTCGCACTGTAGCTGTTGCTATTTCACAGCAAGGGAAACCGAGGCAGCTGGTAGCCCGGCTGCAAGAGACACAGCAGGTGTGCATGCTCACTGTCTCCACAGCCACCAGTCTTTCTTTGCTGCCAGGTAGGGGGACCCGAGGCCTGCTGTACCAGGCCCCCAGCAGGCAGAAGTTCTTGTTGCTCCAGGAGCTCACACCTCAGAATTGGCAGCAGGTTCTGGCTGTCTGTTGTAAACAGAACCTGACTCCTGAGAGAGGAGTAAGGACTGGCAGCTAAGAAACCTGAGCCCAGAGGCTTCGTGCCATCTGGATTAGGGTGCTGCATGGAGATCCAAAGGCAGGGCCCCAGAGAATCAGGTGAGGGAAAATTACCCAGCTGGCCCCCTCTAGGCTGAGGAAGTCAGCATAACACCCCCACCCCAGTACTGGGGATTGAACCCAGGGCCTTTGCACGGAGCTACATCCCCAGCCCTTTTGTCTTTTGAGACAGGGTGTCACTGAGTTGCCCAGCCTCGGCTAAAAATTATGATCCTCCTGCCTCATCCTCCAGAGTGCTGAGATTATAGTAATGAGCCACCACACCTGGCAGAAATCCCTTTTCCTTAAGGAAACAATTGGACTTCTTCAGGAACTGGTTCTAACCTGCTTGCCTGTGGTTCCAACTTTAGGTAGGAAACACCACAAAGGAAATGCTTTCTGCTCCCATGGTTGGTTGTCTTCTGAACCCAGCGAGGGCGGCCCCCAGGCCTGCTGTGGTTTAGGGTGTGTCATCCTAGAAAGGGATAAAGGAGCAAAGCAGAGAACTGAGACATCTCCACTTTGGCCAGTGTTCCTAAATCCCAGAACTCAAAAACCCCTACACCGATGTGCACTACTGACAAGGGCCTCTATCTCCTTTAATCCTCCATCCATTCCTGAAGCCACGGTCAGGAGTGCTGCTAGATGACACAGGAATAAAGGGAAGTCCCCTCTCCAGGAGACTGGAGACCTTGGTGCCCTGGGTGTGGGAGACTTTGTCAGGGCTGAAGGGAGGGTCTTTGCTGGTTCTTTTCAGTTTTGGAGGCACCAGGCAGCTTGGGCTGGCTTCATCGAGTCTCTGCTCCTGACTTCACCTGGTGTATGTCTCAGGTCTTCTTTTTTGTCTTTTTCCTTTTTTGTAAAGACACTTGTCACTGGATTTAGACCCCACCCTAATCTATGATGACCTCAACTTGTCCTGAGCTCCTCGTCATCTCTGTGAACTCCAGACACTGATGTCCCAAACCCTGGATCTGAATGCCCCCCTGCCAGTTCTCTGACTCTTCTGGGCCCCACATGACATCTCCAACTTAAAATCTCTAAAGAGGGGCTGGGGATTTAGCTCAGCGGCACAGCACCTGCCTGGCAAGCGCAAGGTCATGAGTTCGACTCCTGGTACTGAAAAAAAAAACAAAAATTAAAAAATAAAATCTCTAAAGTGGAATTTGGTCTGGCCCTAGTCCACTCTTCACTGGGACTTTGTTAGTCAGACAAAGACAACCTTTTCCAAGCTGCATGAGATGGCTCATACCTGTAGTTTCAGCTACTTTGGAGGCTGAATCAGGAGGGTCATAAGTTTGAGACAAGCATGTGCAACTTAGCAAGACCCTGTCTCAAAATAATATAAAAAGGCCAGGGATGTAGCTCACATAAGGCTCGGGATTCAATCCTCAGTACCAAAACAAACAAAAATCTCCAAAACTCTGTTCCTTCTGAGGCAGGAGATTAGGGTGTGGCAAAGCAGCTGAGCAAGTGGACATGACCTGTCAATAACAGATCCAGGACATGTGCAGAAAAACCATTCCCAAAGCCTGCATCTACGACCAGTCAGAGAATGTTATCTTTAATTCTTTTTTTTGTTTGTTTGTTTGTTTCCGGTACCGGAAATCAAACTCATGACCTTGCACTTGCCTGGCAGGCACTGTGCCACTGAGCTAACCCCCCAGCCCCTATCTTCAATTCTTATGAGAAATTAAGCAGGTTTTTGATAGGATCCCATGTACCTGACATCAACCTGAGGAGTGGGGCTGCCATTAAGCTCTTAGCCACTGTGCTGTCTCTTCCACCATGGTCCACTCTCATTCTGTAGTGAACTTCTCTTACTTTTTTTTTTTTTTGAGACAGGGTCTCACTATGCAGTTTGGGCTGGCCTTGAGCTCACTTTGGAGCCCAGGCTGGTCTTGAACTCGCAGTGATCCTCCTGCCTCAGCCTCCCTGGCCCACATTCACTCTGCAGAGCATGTTTCTCTTCCTACCGTTTTTTTTTTT
>NW_004955460.1:8554724-8555918 GCF_000276665.1 Chinchilla lanigera | reverse complement strand
CCTCACCCGGCTCTCTTCCTGCCTTTAATAAATATAAAATCTGATGGCCTTTTGAACTTGTCTTGACCAATTGTTTGTTTGGGACAGAATTTAGAGTACATCTCTAGGAGACCTCAGAACTCAGTACATATTTTGATGAGCTACCCAAGAATAGGTAAGGCCCTGTGGGCACGGTTTTGTTTCTCTCTCTGAAATCTGTGGCCAAGAAGACTGGTTTAAGTTTTTTGTTTCCTTCTGTCTTCTCTAGGAAAGCTCCAACCCCTTTCTTGTCCCTTCTCTCCCAGGATGGGCTTTTGTCTGTCAGAGGGCTCAAGTCCTTTTATTTTATTTGGGAGAGGCTGAGAGCTAGAAGGTTGTAAAAATTAATGGGAGCTGGGGAGCTCAGAAAGTTCTCTCATGGCTCTGGGACCAGTTCCTTAATGTGTCCCACCATGTAGGATGGGGAGCAGAAACACGTGGCCTCTGTGTTTTTTCCCAGCTGGTACAAGAGGCCCACAGTTTGGCCTCAAGTTTATCTGCCCTTCTCTGTCTTCTCTTCCCCAGTTTTGATTACTTGGTATGGTAGGAGGGTGCCAGGGTGTCTTCCCCTGGCGCAGTTGCAGAAGGGACCATTTTAGCCTCTGCTGGGCCCAAGAAAGCTTTTGCAAACTGTGAAGGTTCCATGTGTGCAACCTAGAGTTTAGTGTGCATTTTTTTTGCCTTCATATTTTTGGTTTTTTAAATTAATTTATTGGTACATTTTAAGTATACATAATAAAATCATATGGAATTTGTACCTGTACATGATATATTTTGGTGGTTTTCTTTGTTTGTTTGTTTGTTTGTTTTTTTGGTACTAGGAATCAAACTCAGGACCTTGCACTTGCCAGGCAAGGTACATGATATATTTTGATTCTTCTTCTTCTTCTTTTTTTTTTTTTCCATTTCTCTCCTCTCCTTTGAACCCCTCTTGTTTTGTTTTGTTCTTTTGTTTTTTTTTTCCAATACCGGGAATCAAACTCAGGACCTTGTGCTTGCCAGGCAGGCACTGTGCCACTGAGCTAAATCTCCAGCCCCCCTTTAACCCCTCTTACCCTCCTTATTTACAAAAGCTTTCTTTCCATTCATTCTTCTATTCTTTATTCCTTTTTCCTTTCTTCCTTCCTTTCCCCCTCTCCCCTCCCTAGTTCCCCTTCCTTTTTTTTTTTTTTTTTT
>NW_004955460.1:8551998-8554434 GCF_000276665.1 Chinchilla lanigera | reverse complement strand
GTTTTGTGAGACAAGGTCTCAATATGAAATTCAAGGTGGCTTCAAACTCACAACCATCTTCCTGCCTCAGTCTTCCAAATGCTGGGATTATCGGCGAATGCTACCACATCCAGCTTTTTTTTTTTTTTAAACCACAATTAAAAAGAATATTAGCCAAGTAAAGGGCCGATGATAGAGCTCAGTGGCACAGCACCTTCCTGGCAGGCATAAGGTTCTGAGTTTGATTCCTGGTACAAAAAAAAAAAAGTTAAATATGCAAGTTGGTGGACTGCAGTAATTCACAATATTGTACAGCCAGCACCAGCATTTATTTCCAGAACTTTTCTATCACTTCAAAGAAGATCCTGTATCCCTAAGACAATTAAGCATTTGGCCTGCTTCTTCCTCTGGCTTGACGTTAATTACTGTCTGAACTAATTTATTTTGCTTGGTGTTTGTTTCCCCACCAGCAGCAGCATGAAAGTGCCATGCAGGAAAGGATCTTTGTTTTGGCTGCTGTTGGACCCCAAGTCCAGCACAGGGTCCCCAGTGGCTGCCTGCAGGATGGTCTGAGCTCTGGGGTGAATATAGCCTATATCCAAGTGTCCTGACAGGTGTTCTTGAAACAGACCAAAAGCCATTTGTTGTACCTTCATGGTGTTTTAGGAATGCATTAGTGGTCAATATTTAAAACTCTAAGCACTTTGTCCCGGGACATGGTGGCGCATGCCTATAATCCCAGCACTTGGGAGCCTGAGGCAGGAGGATCATTGCAAGTTCAAGGCCAGCCTGAACTGCATAGCGAGACCCTGTCTCAAAAAGACCAAAAAAAAAAAAAAAAAAAAAAAAATTAAGTGCTTTAACTTTTTTTTAAAAGTGGTCTCCCAGCTTCTCTCAAGAAATCAGTCTCTGGCCGGGGATGTAGCTCAGCAGCGCAAGCACCTGCCTGGCAAGCATAAGGTCCTGAGTTCGATTCCCAGGACAAAAAAAACAAAAAGAAAGTAAAGAGAAACCAGTCTCTGACTTCACTGGGCCTTACCCCTCAGGCCAAGGAAAGAGACCCCTCCTGTTGGGCAGTGTGTGGGTCCTCCCAAGTGTTTCTTGGAAACAGAGACTTGGAAACAGACACCCCAGACCCCAGACCTGCTAAGACATGATGGGGATGTAAGGGAGAACTTGAAAATGGTCAGCCTTTGATAGAGACCACTACGAAGCAGCTCTGACCAGGATTTAATATTAACCAATCGGCTTTTCATGTTTACCTGTGAGTTTGTCCAAGGCCTGGGCCCCTTGCCTGGAGATACATCTGCTGCCCATCTCCAGACAAGGGGCCTAGGCCTTGGACAAACTGAGGCCTATAGTGTCTGGTGAAGCAAAGGACAAGCAAGGCCACAGCTAAGGACACTTGGCTCCAACCTCAATTAGATAAAGACTATAGCTGCAGGCGTCTCACTCCTGGATGGAGACCTTCCTGGAGACAATGCAGTTCTCCTAAATTAATGCAATGTCTTACTTGGAGAAGTCTTTGAGTGATTCCCACCTTCCTTCAGTATTCCCCTCCTTTGTTTGACAACTAAATAAATAAGACCCCAGAAAAGATCTTTGTCTTAGCCCCCCAGAGAATCTCGAGGGTTAGAGGGTTTTTTTTGTTTTGTTTTGTCTTTTTGGGACGGTCTCACTATGCAGTTCAGGCTGGCCTTGTGTTTACTTTGTAACCCAGGCTGGTCTCGAACTTACAACAGTCCTCTTACCTCAACCTCTCCAGTGCTGGGATTACAAACATGAACCACCACACAGAGCTGTTAGAAGGTTTTTATCCTCCATACCACTTGACTTGTTTGTTTATTTATTTATTTATTTATTTAGGTATTGGGTACCAGGGAATCGGGAATCGAACTCAGGACCTTGCACTTGCCGGGCAGGTACTATGCTGCTGAGCTATATCTCTGGCCCTTGACTCACTTATTTAAGCCTTCACCGTCCACTTGTTCGGGAGATTGTGGGCCTGATCAGTCCACAATAACTAAGGAATAATACTAACGGAATAAGCCTTACTAGCCTGTGCCATCTGGAATGCGGCCACCCCAAGGTCTCCTACCCAACCATATAATCTGCCTGTCTGGGGCTTTACCTGTGTGAGGAAAAAGGGCAAAGTTGGGTAAGAATGACCGGTTTGCCTCTGTCTGGGGGAGGGCCCTGTGCAGGTCCCCTGGTCCCCTGCTTGGGAGCTGAGGAAAGAACTAGAGGGAGTGGGAGGGATCAGAACCAGGGACAGCTGTTGTCAGGACCCCAGCTGTGGAGAGGGAAGAGTGACATCCAAATGGGGGCAGAGCCCAGGCGCAAGGGGAGCCACGCGCGGGGAGCGCCGGTCTTCGGGCTGGCTCACTCCCTGCCTCGTAAGCGCCCAGAAGGAGGGCCCCCGGCGCAGGGGGAGCCAAGTGGCAGCCTCAGGCCAGC
>NW_004955460.1:8548290-8551333 GCF_000276665.1 Chinchilla lanigera | reverse complement strand
TATCTTGTAGATAACAATATGTAAAACAATCACCATTGATAAAGTCCTACCACTTTGTCTGTAATTTAGTAAGCACCCCCTATTATTTTTTTATTTTTTATTTTTTCTCCAGTACCGGGAACCGAACTCACGACCTTGCGCTTGCCAGGCAGGCGCTTTGCCGCTGAGCTAAATCCCCAGCCCCTCACCCCCTATTATTATGTTATCCTTCTTTTACTCTTTATAAAAAAAAAAAAAAAAAAAAAAAATGGGGGCAGAGATGGAATGCGAAAAGTGGCTGCCATGTGGTAGACGATTTTTAAGTCATAATTTTTCCATTTCACAAGCAATGCACATATGTTGTCAAAAATATTCTTCAAAAACTAAAAGGGGGACAACTCTAATGACAAAGAATCATGAGTCCTGCTTTGGAGGATTCCCTAGAATACTTCTCTTTCTAGACCAAACATGTTGGGCTGGGGATATGGCTCAGTGGAACAAGCACCTGCCTGGCAAGCACAAGGTCCTGAGTTCGATTCCTGGTATCAAAAAAGTAAAAAATAAAAAAATAAAATTAGACCAAACATGTCACCAACATGTTTTCCGTGGTGACCTGCCTGTTCCAAAGATCTCAGTACACCTACCTGGTGCATTTCCTGTGGTTGGTGCTGCCTCCTGGGGAGTGGGTGCCTGCCTCCAGTGCCTCTAGGACACTCCCAGACACTCCCCTTACCCTGTCCTTAGGTCTCACCGGGACAAATTCTGGGAAGTGGAACTGCAGGTTGAAAAAGCCTGAGTAGAGGGCCTGCCTCAAAGCTCTGGCTGAGCAAGGTAGCACTCTGCAGGCCTGAGGGCTCCCTCAAAATCTACCCATGCTGAGCACCTAGGACAGGCTGGGGAGACCAGGCAAAGCCATGCCCAATGCCCCAAAGCATAGTACTACTGTAGGATTAAGAAGTCATTTCCACACCTGGGCTCTAACTTCAACCAAAAAACATAAAAGCAGGTATTTCTTTGAAAAACTTTTGGTGTTATTTACTTCTCTGTTGTAGAATTGCTATTATTTAAACAAAACAACCACAGCTAGTTTACAGTGGCAATTAGTAATAATCTCTAGAGGGAATAGTGAAAAAAAATTTTCTGATGACACGATTTATTTGAAGTTTTAAAGTACTCTTTATTGAGCTGGGTAGCAGTGGCACACATGTATAATCCTAGCATTCTGGGAAGCTGATGCAAGAAGATGACACGTTTGAGCCCAGCCTGGGCAACTTAGACCCTGTCTCAAAATAAACAATAAAAAGGGGATGGAGATACAGCTGAATGCAATGGCCCTGGGTTAAATCCCCAATCCCTCCCCAAAAGCCCTCTTTATTGGATATCTATATCGTCTATTCTATGCTGTTTTGTATTCTGAAGACATATCAATGTACATTGGTGAGATAAATGCAGATTCACATACTGACAAGAAATAATATACTGTGTCATTTCCCCAGTGGCAATATTTTGCTAAAATAGTATATCAAGCCAAGATATATTTTTGGGGTTTTTTTTTTTTGGTACCAGAAATCGAACTCAGGACCTTATACTTGCCAGGCAGGCACCTGTGCCACTGAGCTATATTCCTGGCTCCAAGCCAAGATATGAACATTGATTCTGCCTTCTGCTTTATTCAGATTTCCCCAGTCTTCTACTTTTTTTTTTTTGGTCTTTTTGAGACAGGGTCTCACTATGCAGTTCAGGCTGGTCTTGAGCTCACTTTGTAGCCCAGGCTGATCTCAAACTTGCAACAATCCTCCTGCCTCAGCCTCCCAAGTGCTGGGATTTCAGGCATGCACCACCATGCCTGGCCTTGATATTTTTTTTTCTTCTACTCTTTTGTGTTCAGCTTTATGGATCTTATCTCACATGTACAAAATACATGGTATGTGTTTGAAAATTATTACAGTACAAGATGCATCACCATTAATCTCCCTCAAAATACTCTCCCTTGGTTTGAATGCACTCATCCCATTGTTCTTTTTTCTTTTCTTTTCTTTCTTTCTTTTTTTTTTTATGCTTTTTTGAGACAGGGTTTCACTCTGTAATCCAGGTTGGCCTTAAACTCACTATGTAGCCCAGGCTGGCCTCAGACTCAGAGCAATCCTCCTGTCTCAGCCTCCTGAGTGCTGTGATTATAGGCTGCACCACCACATCTGGCTCCTCCCATTGTTCTTGCCACTTTCTGAAGCAGTTCTGAAGGTCCTCTTTCATGAGTGTCTTTTGAAGGTATGATAAAAAATGAGTGAATGCTCCTGTTGAGGGCCACCCAATGGGGAGACAAGCTCCTCAAAACATTACAGTGTAGCTGGACATGGTGGTGCATGCATGTAATCCCAGCACTTGGGAGGCTGAGGCAGGAGGATCATTGGGAGTTCAAGACTAGCCAGGGCTGCAAAGTGAGCTCAAGGCCAGCCTGAACTGCATAGCAAGACCCTGTCTCAAAAAGACAAAAAAAAAATATTATAGTGTGTCCTCATCCATTTTATTCACTGGGTTTGGCACCATGTAACTTCTGGTTCTTCTCCAAAGTCAAAATGACCAGTGAAAGGTACATGTTTTGAATCTATTCAGGACATCATGGCAGCCATAACAGCACAACTAAAGACACCCATGACCTCCCCCTTTTCACCTCTTCTCTTTAACACATGCACCCTCTGGCCTATATTTCTATAGAATTGTGATTTTTTGGTGGTTCCCCCCCCCCCCGGTACCAGGAATCGAACTCATGACCTCGCGCTTGCCAGGCAGGCGCTGTACCACTGAGCTAAATTCCCAGCCCCTAGAACTATGATTTTTAACATCATATAAATGAAGCAGACTCTGTGAACCCTTCTGAGGTGGGCTTTTCTCACTCAGCATCATTGCCTGGAGAGTCCAGATAATGTGTGTCAATGTTTGGGTCCTTTGTAGTCCATGGGGCATACCAGAAGTTTTGTAATAAAGGCATATTATTGTGGGTGTATAATGCCCACGTTTATTCTTTAGAATATTTCTATTGATGAATTATTAATTTTATTTTTAT
>NW_004955460.1:8545023-8548170 GCF_000276665.1 Chinchilla lanigera | reverse complement strand
CCTGCCTGGCAAGCACAAGGTCATGAGTTTGATTCCTGGTACCAGAAAAAAAAAAAAAGAATTTTTAATGTTTATTGCATATGTATAAAAAAGCAATTTTTAAAAACATATGCAATAAACAATTTTTGACATTGACTATTTTTTGGTGTATAAAATCTAAAAAACAGCCAGGTGTGGTGGTGCACACCTGTAATCCTAGCACTTGGGAGGCTGAGGCAGGAGGGTCATTGTGAGTTTGAGACCAGCCTGGGCTACAGAGTGAGCTCAAAGCCAGTCTGAACTGCACAGCAAGACCCTGTCTCAAAAAGGCAAAAAACAAAACAAAACAAAACAAAATCTAAAAAGTAACATAGAAATGTTATTTAAATTTCTGTATGAACTACAGTGAAATACTACAATGAAAATAGAACTCTAGGGGCCAGGGATATAGCTCAGTGGCACAGCACCTGCCTGGAAAGTGTGAGGTCCTAAGTTTGATTTCCGGTACCACACACACAAAAAAAGCACTCTACAAAAAAATTAATCTTTACTTCAATTATCACACCTAAGGTAGTGTTCATGCATGACAGTAGCACATTCACTACACATGTATTGCTTACACTGACAGCACATGTGTTTTGTTTTCCTGGCCTTTTTGTTGGACATACTTGACATATTGCTGGTTTTGCTGTTTTGTCAGGAAGTTCTTATCATATTATACAATGTGTAGTTAACAGGACCATAAAATATCAATAAAATAAAATATTAAATTCTTCATATGTATTGCACATTTAGAATGAACATCACTGTTTTCACATCACTTGTGTACTTGCTTACAAAACCTAAAGGGGGCCAGGCATGGTGGTGCACGCCGATAATCCCAGCACTCGGGAGGATCCTTGCAAGCTCCAGACCAGCCTGGGCTACAAAGTGAGCTCAAGGCCAGCCTGACCTGCATAGAGAGACCCTGCCTCAAAAAGACTGTTATGGTTGATACATTGTGTCAACTTGGGGAGTCTAGAGCTTTGGCTAAGTGATTCAGCAGTTCTGCATCTTGGGGTAAAAAGGACATGCCTGTACCCTTGTGGGATGTTGTTTATTGTGTTAATTTGAGAAGTTTAGAAGGTTAACTGTGTGACTCAGAAGGGAGTCAGGGTGCTTACTTTGTATTCATCCTAAGCCTGTGCAAGAGGAAGGCATGCAGAGGGTGTGGGTGTAGAGGACCACCCCCATCCCTCTGGAGCAGGCAGACTGCATAAAAAAAGGAATTGAGGAAGGACTGGCTGCTGGTTCTTCCGAGGAGCTCCAGTCTTTGCCTTCAGCTTGGTTGTCTCCTGGCTTCTGGTGCAGACTGTTGGGCTTCCGTCTGGGGCTCTTCAGCCTTCTGGTGTTGGCTCTCCCGGCTTCATCGTAGATTCTTCAGCATTCCTTCGCAGGCCCATCAGCCTTTTGATATGGACTTTCACAGACCCTGCAGTGAGCTCCAGGCCTGGGGCTGGGCTCTTCAATCTCCAGCGTGCAGACACCCTCTGCACGTTTCCTCATCCAGCTCTGTAGCTGACCACTGTAAGCCAAACATGTAATTTCCTGTACATTTGTTTATCTTGCATTATATCTGTTCCTCTAGTAAATCCTGACTGATACAGGGTTTTTTTTTTTTGGTTTTTCTCCGGTACCGGGACTGACTGATACAAAGACAAAAAAAAAACCAACAAAAACCAAAAACCCTAAAGGATAACATCAGAAATTGATTCCTATATGAAGTATAATGAAAATACCAATAGAACACTACAAAAAAATTAATCTTTGCTTTAATTATCACACCCAAGACAGTCTTCATACATGACAATTGCATGTTCCATGCACACATCTCACTTACACTGACAATACATGTACTTAGCTTTTCTTTTTTCTGTATCCAGTCATTCTCATCACCTTTCTTCCTATTCTGTCTGGAGCATCCTATTATATTGTATAATGTGTATTTAGCAGGAAAACAAGATATTAATAAGATAAAATGTCAAATATGTAATGAGAGTGCTTAGAATAGACATTAACATTTTCACATCAGCGGTTTACTTGCTTACAAAACCTAAAGTATAACATCAAAAATAAAAACCTATGTGATAACTACAATGTAAATACAAACAAAAGTGCACCATAGATATTATCTTTGCTTCAGCTGTCACACATAACAACTGCATGCAGCCGGGAATATAGCTCAGTGGCACAAGCGCCTGCCTGACAAGTGCAAGGTCCTGAGTTCGATTTCTGGTACCAAAAACAAACAATTGCATGCTCCATACACAAGTATTGTTTATACCAATTGCACATGTTTTGTTTTCCTGTCTTTTCCTGCTGTAGGGCACAGTTGACGTCTTATTTCGTTTTCCTGCTGTCATAGTAGGTCTTTGTCATGATGCGTCTGCCTGTTCACCTGTCATCTCATCGGTGTGGTTCACAGTTATTTTGTACAGTTTCCTGGGCAGAAGCATTTTGTTTTTCCTCTGCAGTAAATGATCTCTTATGAGTTCCAGTCCCGGTCTTCTAAGAAAAGTTCTCTGTGATATTTTGCACTTGTTATTTTCTTTGTAAACTATCAAACTACTTTTGCCACATGTTTAGGGTGAGTAAAACACAACTACTGGCCCATGTTCTGTGTTTTGAGTGACATCATAGTGTCTGCAAAACTCATCAACATCTTCTCTGCCTTTGGTTTTGCTGTAGAAAGTTACCATCTCAGGCTTCCCTTTTGTTGAGGTTTCCTTATCAATATTTGCATCACGGTGCAATGTTAATATCAGCAATACTAGTTTGTTTTTCTTTGCAATATAGGAGGCCAATGTTATGTCTTTCTGAAGTCCAAAGATTGTACTTTACAGTTCTCTGTTTTAAAACAAAACAAATAAAAAACCAAACTTTTGGGGGCTGGGGATTTAGCTCGGTGGCACAGCGCCTGCCTGGCAAGCGCAAGGTCGTGAGTTTGATCCCTGGTACCGGAAAAAAAAAACAAAAACAAAAACAATTCTCTGTTTTGAAATTGCAGCATTTCATTTGGAATTTCTGCTTTGTTCCTGCATACAGTTCCTGGTCAACTTGTGTTCTGTTAGCAAACGTAACGTCAATTGGAAAGTAGTAAACCAATTGTGGAATGTCACATTCTGATTC
>NW_004955460.1:8541313-8544294 GCF_000276665.1 Chinchilla lanigera | reverse complement strand
AAGTCTTTTACATTCCTGCTGTAACCAATGTAAAGCCCTGCTAAGTATAGCAGATTTATGAATGCTTTCAGTTCAGCTAGTGAAGTGTCATAATAAATACATTTTTTGAGTGTGCTCTTGGTGCATACAGAATGTTTTACTTGCATTTCAGCTTTTATTTCACAACATCTTGTAGCATTTTGTGTGTTATAATTTCCAACCTTGAATGGCAGTGTATTGGGGACCTGGCCAAGATCCTCAACTGCCGGTGTGAGGGGTGTGGTGAAAGGATGAAATAAGAAACAGAGACAAATTTAGTAATACATGAAGTGGGGCTGGGAGGTCAAAGGCTCAGGATGGGTAGAGACAAAGACAGTCCAAGCCAGCCACTATTTATTGCATGTACGTGTATACTGAGATAGGAAGGGCTGTCGGAAGACTCAAGGTCAGTGGAAAACTCAGAGGTCGATGACTCAGCGGGGCAAGGGATAATCCTGGGATGACTCAAGAGTTTAGAGATGATGATCCAATGCTAAGAAGGATCTTGCCTTGGAGGGTCATCTGAATCAAGGAGGTTTTAGTGGTTTTAGTTTAATCTTAGTGGGTGGGAAGATGGCCCATCCCTAAAGAGTTAATGAGAAATCTCAAAAAAAGGGTGATACTGATAATCCCAAGCCTGCATTTATCCTTTAGGGAAATATGCAAAATTAGCCATTGTGAATTTGTGGTCCCCCAACAACCATGCTGGCAGTCTTCCAATAGGTTTCACCCCTGCCAAGATCCTCACTATATTTATGGATCTAGTTCTAACACTGAATCGTTCCATTTGGTTGTGTGACTATTTTGGACCTTTTCTCTTGTTTCATTTTGGAGCATTTCTACTGGTCAAATATGCGTTCACATTGCTGTTTTCTTCATCATTGGAATCAAGGAGGTCTGCATTCCCTGTGTCTGTACTGGTTCATTCTTGCTTCATTTTCCTGTCACAAGAACTTTGGCTCACATGGCCAGTGTCACAGTCATTATCATGTTCATCATCCATGTGTGAATGATCTGATGATTCACTTTTGACCTGCTCCAGCACTTGCAGATCTGGTTTTTTATGTGCCATTGTACTGAATTGGGTATTTCTACCAGAAAAATCAAAAGAGAACTTTTTTTAAGAATAAATCTTAAATGCACAGAAATTTAGTAGTGAGCATTTCATGGGTGAAAGTCACCTGCTGCTGTTTTGAATCTCCTGTCCCCACCTTGCTGTTCATCTGTCAAGTGGGTGAATGCACAAATGGGTTTTTGCTTTCTGCAGCTGCAGCTACTGTAAGTCACAGCCACATTCCATTTATGGTAAAATGTATGTTTATAGAACGGAAGAGTGGTGTGGGTGTATTTTACCCCTTGTGATGCTCAGGCAAACATAAAAATCTGTTAGCAGAGCATCATGTGGGTGAAAGTCCCAGTTTTACACTTTTGCACACATGCTCACACCCAGTGGGTAAACATGAAGATTGCTTTCTGCATTCTCCATGTGCAGCTACTGAAGATCACAGCCGCTACTATTATGCTAAAGTACAAATTTACAGTACTAAAGTATGGGATGGGTTGTTGTAACTCAGCATTTTAATGGAAGACTCTTTTGGCAGTATTGAAAAAGTGAACCCATGGGGCACTAAGCCACAGCCCCGACAACCCCTTTAGTATTTTAGAGTCTAAGTTGCCCAGGTAGAACTTGAACTTGCAATCCTCCTGTCTCAGTCCGCTGAGTAGCTGGTATCACAGGCATACCCCACCATGACTGGCTTAATGTAAGACTCCTTAAAAAGGAAAATATAGACACTGGGATTAATAAATAATATTGCATTTGTTTTTTCATTGTGGTAATCAGATTTGAACCCAGGACCTTTACACTGAGCTACATCTTCAACTGTTTTTAAATTTTTTTTTTTTTTTTGGTCTTTTTGAGACAGGGTCTTGCTATACAGTTCAGGCTGAACTTGAGCTCACTTTGTAGCCCAAGTTGGCCTTGAACTCACAATGATCCTCCTGCCTCAGCCTCCCAAGTGCTGGGATTACAGGCATGTGCCACCACGCCCTGCTTCTTTTTAAATTTTAATACAGGGTCTTACTGAGTTGCTAGCTTTCCCAGGGTGGGCCTGAACTTGTGATCCTCTTGCCTCAGTCTCCCGGAGTTCTAAGGTTACAGATATGATTGGATCACCCCTCGGTGGGCTGCCTGTGACCTTTCCATCTTCTTCCTCTCATGATGCAGAACAGAACACAGCTGGACATACGAATCTGACTGATACACAGCTCTGCTTGGTGAGGTGCTGATACGCTCACTGCTGTTGTCTCCAGAAACCCCTTGCTTCAGACCTGCAGGAATTAGCTTTCAGCTCTCAAAAATATCCACTGTGCTTGTCCAGAGGCTTATTTTGGTTGACTGGCTATTTGATAATCGAGCCAATATGGGCTGGCTGAGTCTAAACACCTGCCTTTAAACACTAAAACGTTCAGAAGTCATAGAAACTTTTTCTCGGCCAGGTGTGGTGGCGCACACCTGTTTTCCTAGTACTCTGGAGGCTGAGACAGGAGGATCGTTGTGATTTCAAGGCCAGCCTTGGCTTCAAAGTGAGTTCAAGGCCAGCCTGAACTGCATAGTGAGACCCTGTCTCAAAAAGACAAAAAAAGAAAAGAAAGAAAGAAAAAACCCAAAGTTTTTCTCAGGAAGATGTTTTGTTTTTATTTTTATTTTTTTTTGTACCAGGAATCAAACTCACAACCTTGCGCTTACCAGGCAGGTGCTGTGTTGCTGAGCTATATCCCTGGCCCACGAAGATGTTTTAACATGTTCCTGCTGCCAGGACTAGCAGTGGTGTCTGCATGATCATCCCATGTTACCCACTAGGAGAGTTATGTTTATAACACTGTTAGTTCAGAACTGCCAGGCAGCAAGACATGAATTATGGCCCCATCATCAACATGTTTGTTTGTTTGTTTGTTTGTTT
>NW_004955460.1:8538887-8541074 GCF_000276665.1 Chinchilla lanigera | reverse complement strand
ACCCAGGAAGCCAAGGCAGGAGAATTGTTGTGATTTCGAGACCAGCCTGGGCTACAAAGTGAGCTCAAGCCCAGCCTGAACCAGCGAGACCCTGTCTCAAAACAACAACAACAACAAAACCCACACAAAACCATGTTAACGCTCAAAGATAATGGAAACTTGGTGTCTAAGTTGGGTTTTACATCAGTTACAGTTTGATAAAATCATGATACACTGGGTGCCCTCTCTGATGACATTCTTTTGAGTTCTGAAGCAATCTTATTTCCAAAAAAGTGAATTGTTTTTCTGTAGCTGTTGTCACAACAGACACAAAACAAAGACCAGCTCCGGAGCACCCACTCCATCCTCTCCGCCTCTTCAGATGTTACCAGCTTTGGAGAGAGAATGGCACACTAAATTATTGTCCTAGCATCCCTTTCCCTGTTTCAATCCTCAGTGTATTTCCAAATTAGGAAAGGCTGTTCTTGTCCCATATTTTGAAAAATAAGTTTTCACCACAGGCCAGCACTGTCCTGTCTTTTCTATGGATGTACCATCCAGTGTACATCTGGACAAGATACCAGCATTGTGTACGTTTTCTACAGCTTTGTCCAAATCTTCACAGAAATCAAGAGTATTTGAAACTTCTGTTGCTCAAAGTAAGCAAAATTGGTAAATACTTCCTCATAATTTTTTTCTTTTTTGTCTTTTTGAGACAGAGTCTCACTATGCAGTTCAGGCTGGACTTGAGCTCACTTTGTAACCCAGGCTGGTGGCTGGTCTCGAACTTGCGACAATCCTCCTGCCTCGGCCTCCCCAGTGCTGGGATTACAGGCGTGCGCCACCGTGCCTGGCAAAAAAATCTTATAAAACAAATGGAGTCTGTTGTGGTGGTACATTCCTATACTCCAAGCACTCTAGGAGACTGAGGCAGGAAGACTGCAAATTGGAGCCCAGCCTGGGCAACTTAGTGACTTAATGAAACCCTGTCTCCAAATAAAAAATAAAAATGGGCTGGGGATGTAGCTCAGTGTGAAGCCCCTGGGTTAAGTCCTCAGTACCATAAACAAAACAACCACCACCAAATAGGATAGTGACAGCCCTCGCTTGCTGGGCACTGCCCATTTTAGGCCTCATAGTTCTCTGGTCTTTGCAAATGCCATTTCACTGAATACTCAGGACAGGTGGAGGAAGTGACAGGGGCCACCATGTGCACTCTGTGGCAGGTGCAGATCCAATCCTCACACAGCCAGAGCTGCTGCTGCACGGCCTGGGGCTTCAGCTGCTATGCATACTGCCACACTCCCATCAAAGCTGTCAGGGAACAGGCAGACATTGTCAACACTAAATAAACACAGGCCACTGCATCCCATCTCCCAGAGCTAACTTCTGGAAACATCTCTCTGTCCATCCTGTCACTCTTCTGTGAACATGAACATCTGTTTTATGCAAGTCTATCTATTTTATACAGACATCTATTTTATACACCACAGTCACCATGTTAGAATCTGCTTTTCCACCAAACAGCATGAGGACGCTCTTCCCCAGCCATAGACAGATGTCAGAGCTCAGCACCAGAGGAAAAACGGGCTTCGGCAGGTGTTTCCCCTTACCGTGCCAAGCTTGTCAATGAGGACTGGGGAAGAAAAAAAAAAAGGACTGGAGCAGCACACAAAGCTGGGCAGAGGGAGAGAAGACACAGCAGAACAAAGCTTCCACACCTTTGGGAAAAGCAAAGAGTTGTGGGATGTGTGGGTTGGTAGAGCGGAGGGAGGTGCATAGCATTGAATCTCAGAATAGGTACCCGGGGGCGAGGCAGGCGCCTTGTCCCAGAAGTCTGAGGCTGAGGCAGATCTGGCTCCACAGGAATTAAGCCACACTCCGGGTGGGGCAACTGCTCCTTCCAGTGCTCAGGGCAACCAGCAGCTGAAATGTCCCTCTCCAAAGAGTTAGAATCCTCCTTTCCAGGAAAGTATATGGGGTTACCTATATGGGAGAGTTTCTGATTGGGGTTTGGGCTTTTGGCATAGTTCCTGCCTGTGCCTACTCTCTGGAAAGCCTCCAAGTGCCCCCCTTCCTTTCCAGCCATAGGTCTGGAGTCTCTGTCTTCTGCTTGAGCTCCACTCAGGAGGCCTGTCAGGGACAGAGTCACATGGAATCTTTAAACAAGGCCTCTGTTGGTAAGTAGGACACCCCTGAGACTGGCAG
>NW_004955460.1:8511777-8537332 GCF_000276665.1 Chinchilla lanigera | reverse complement strand
GATCCTCCTGCCTCAGCCTCCCGAGTGCTGGGATTACAGGTGTGCGCCACCACGCCTGGCTAAAACACACTTTGAATGTGAGCTGAGGATCTGAATAGACATTTCACTGCAGATCTAAGAATAAGTGATAAGCACATGAAGGTATTCAACATCATTGTTCATGAAGGGAATACAATTAAAACCACATGGAAATCCCACTACACAGCCATTAAAATGACTAAAACTCTAAAACCTCACCATGTCAAGTGATGGGGATGATTCAGAGCAACTGGGACTTTCTCATATGCTGCTCATGGAAGTGCCAAGTGGTGAACAGAGCTGCAGTTTATTACATGGTTAAACACACACTATGAAATCCAGCAACTCCACTCCCAGGTACAGTACATCAAGTGAAATGACACAGGTCCAAACAAAGATCTGTATCTGAATCTTATCGCGCATTACTCTAAATGGAACTGGAAAACCCAAATGTCCCTCAACTGGTGTGGAGACAAAAAATTATGGTTTAGGCCAGGCGTGGTGGCACACACCTATAATCCTAGCACTCTGGAGGCTGAGGCAGGAGGACCATTGGGAGTTCTAAACCAGCCTGGGCTACAAAGTGAGCTCAAGGCCAGCCTAAAGTGCATAGTGAGAACCTATCTCAAAAAGACAAAAAAAAAAAAAAAAAAAAAATTGTGGTTAACCATACAACATATGCCACCCAGCAATGCTGTAGCAACAAGGGTGTCTCAGAAGATATGAAAGATTATGCTGTGTGATTCCACTTACACAACATTCTAAAAAAAGAAAACTCAGCTGGGTGTGGTAGGCTGAAATGTCCTTTATCTTGATTGCAGTACTGACTAGATAACTGTGTATACTTGTACAGTCTCATCAAAATATATACTTAAAATGGAATCATTTTGTTGTTTGAAAATTTAATCTCAATATAAATTGATTTAAAGAAAAAGCGACTTTATTTTTAAATTTTTTTTATTTTTTTGTCTTTTTGAGACAGGATCTCACTATGCAGTTCAGGCTGGCCTTGAGCTCACTTTGTAGCTCAGGCTGGTCTGGAACTCACAGCCATTCTCCTGCCTCAGCTTCCCGACTGCTGGGATTACAGGCATGTGCCACCATACCCAGCTGATAAAGCAACTTTAAAAAAGTAAAAGATGGTTTCACCAATAGAAAAGTTAGCAAATAAAGACAAATAACTCTCCTACGACATGGGAAAACATGATGAAAAAAGGAAAAAGAGAAAAAAAAGGTGAGAATTGATAAGACACATCAAGGATCAGTCCAGTATGTTTAACAATAGATACAAAAAGTTCCAGAAATGCTGGGGCATGGCGGTGCACACCTATAATCTCAGCACTCAGGAAGCTGAGGCAGGAGGATCATTGCAAGTTTGAGACCAGCCTGGGCTACAAAGTGAGCTCAAGATCAGCCTGAACTGCATAACATGTGACCCTGTCTGCAGCCTGAACTGCAGAACATGCGACCCTGTCTCAAAAAGACAAAAACAAAAACAAACAAACAAAAACATATTAAAAGAATATTAAATTGAAATAAAATACAGTATGTATTTCATTTTCATTAGGGGATGAATACCATACTGTACACAATGGAAATGCGGTATACCACTACTGCTAGCGCGAGTTTGCCAACATGAGACTGTAAACAGCACACTATTGGCTGATGGAATGGAAGGCGACCAGCCACAGCACTGTGTTCTGTATCCTGGATGCTGATTGGCTCAGTGACCATAGCATCGGTCATAAGAGTGTAGAAAGTATTTAAGAGCATATGAAGCATTTATAAGAGTGTGGGAAAGGTTTATAGGAGTGTGGGAAGGGTTTATAAAGGTTTAATATATATATATATAAATAATAAAATAAATACAATGCTGTTACCTTGCAGATTTTCACCTATTGTGTGTGTGTGGGTGGTCTCTGGAACATAACTCCCACAATAGGTGAGGGATCACTAATTTTTGATCTAGAAATGTAGGCCCCATTCCATGAGGGGAAAACTACAAGCATTTTTAGATATCTAAGCCATCTCCTTCCTGATGATGTGCTAGGACTATAACCCAACAAAGGAAGAAGAAAGTCATGAACAAGGGATGCATCAGAACACTGAAGTAGTGGACTGATCTGAGAGGGTGGGAAGTCTCCAGAGGATGGTTAGACATCAGGCCTTGAGGCTAATGAGGCTGGAGGACTTTGTAACAGACCTCAAGGGGAAAAGGGAAGAGTGTTCCAGATGATATTTAGCACGAGAAGCTGTGCTCCTCACAGGTAAATGTGAGGATATAGAGAAGGCACATTGTTCTTTCGTCTAGGAAAAAAAGAAAAGAAAGGAAAAGAGGGGCATATGTCTTGGTTACTTTTCTCTCGTTGCTGAGACAAAATACCTGATGCCCAAAATTAAGAAAGGAAAGGTTTATTTAGCTCACAGTTAGTGGAGGTTTCAGTCCATACTTGGCTGGCTCCAAGGCAGAGTGGCACATGGCAGAGGACAAGAGTTCATGGTGGTGGGAAAACAGCAAAAGCAACAAGAGCAAAATGGAGGAGCAGCGGCAAGCAGCCTTTTTTCCTCCCTTACACTGTATGCAAACTACCCGCCCCAGGACGGGTGTAGCACTCACACCCGTAATCCCAGCACTGGATCATGGATCAATCATAAACTCTAGAAGCCTACCCCATCACTGGATGTGGCTCTGGGGGGACACCCAGACACAAACCATAACAGCTTGCTTAGTGTAGCTCAGTGGCAGAACACGTGAAGTCTTGCCAGGAGCAGCAGTAGCTCAGTGGTAGAACACATGTTCAAAATGTGTGAAGTCTTGCCAGGTGTGGTGGCACGTCTGTACTCCCAGCACTCGGGAGGCTAAGGCAGGAGGATCACTGTGAGTCTGAGGCCAGTTTGAACTGCATAGTGAAACCCTCTCAAAAAGACAACAGCAGCTGGGCGTGATGGCGCACATCTATAATCCCAGCACTCAGAAGGCTGAGGCAGGAGAATTGTTGGGAGTTCAAGACCAGCTTGGGCTACAGAAAAAAAGCAACCCTCCCAAAAAAAAAAACAAAAATAAAATGTGTGAAGTTGGGAGTTCCATCCCTAGCACCACCATGCCACACACAAAAGCGATTATAAATGCAAAAGATAAAAAAAGCTGTATGTTCACGTTTTGGTCTAAATCAGACTATGACATTATTTTGAGCAATTCATGGAGAATAATCTTTTTCTTTAAGGACAATGGGCTTAATGGGAGAGAAACACTACCCCCATTAAGATGTTAAACAACTACAGTGTTGCCTCAGTTCAAATACAGTGGTACCTCAGTCCCACTTAATTCGTGGAAAAAATTCGGTGAGCAGAATCACGACCAGTTCGTGAACCAAGGTACCACTGTAAAACATACATAGCCATGATAGAAAATACTGCTGGTTGACTTTAAGCCTTTGGAATCAACCTACATGCAAATTACATAAGAGTGAATATTTTCAATTTAACGGTAAATGGTAACTATGGCAACATGGAAGGTAAAGGTCCTGAACAGGGACAAGGCCAAAGAAAGGATGGGACCTTCATCTCTTGTGCTGGGCTGAGGATGGGTGAGGGTGGGATAGGAAGAAAGAGACTTAAGTACTATGTATTATTTAATGTGGTCCTTGAGGAAAACCTAAGAGAATAAGATGGTAAGAAACAGGTGAGAGGTTAGTGTATCTGCTCCAAGCTGATCCGAACAGGCCCTGATAGTCCAACTCTTGCCACCTGCCCAAACTCCCCTCCTGTCTTCCTCTTGCCCACCTGGAGCTTCCCTGACACTTGGCTTCTTGAGGTTCCTCCAACTCACCAAACCTGCTCCTGTCCAGGGCCTGCGTTCTCATGCAGCTGCTGCAGACGCACTTGGAGTTGAGATTCCACCAAAGCGCATCTGCCCTGGTTGCACCAGCTTCCCTTTCTGAGATACAAGGCCAGCCCAGTGCTGAGTGTCCCTTCCTTCCTTACCAAGCCTGGGAGGAGGGAGGAGTATTCCATTTTTCCTAGCCCACCAGTACATATATACCTTTAGACTTTTTTATATAAAAGTTTCAGTGTAGTACAGAGTGTTCCCATCTATTTTTTGCTCAGTTTCTTTTAATATTAACATCTTACATAAGGAAGACACAAATATCAAAACCAGGAATTTCATTCTGGCAGGGATCCGAGTAAGTTATTAAAATCTGTATTCAGACTTCAGCATTTTCCCCTAGTGTCCTTTTCTGGGTGCAGATCACCCCAGGATCTTGTGCTGCACTGAGCCAAGAGTCTCCTCAGGCTTCTCCTGTTGGGTCAGTTCCTCATAATTTCCTTGTCTTTCAGGAGCTTGATACTAGAAGACACTTCTCAGTTGTCTTTTGGGTCCAGTGTTTCCATGCTGAGATTGAGATTATGCACTTTTGGCAAGTGTACCACAGAAGTGACTTTGTGTCCTTGCATGGACTGTGTGGTACAGGCCATGTATAACTGGACATTGTCTGAGTTTGCTGTCATTTAGACTTAGCACTTAATGACAGGACAAACACAGCTCCCCAGAATACAAGGCAGAAAGCAGCCTCACTTCTGTGCATGACCAGCACCCCTAGTGCTGGTGCATCTGACAGTCTGAGTCCTGGCCATTTGCCACACTGAAAGGTTGGCTGGGAGACTGATCTGGTTGGTTGAATGGCTGCCACAGGCTGTGTCTCTTATGGCTTGTATCTGAATGTCCCCTCAAACCTCATGTGGTCATAGATGAGGCTTCTCAGAGGTCCCTGATCTAGGGTGTGTGATACTGGGATTAGGATGTAATACTGGGATGAAGGGTGCATTACCCTGGGTATGAGTGCTACCTGCTCAAAGAGTGGGTAGCCTGGGAATATAAGGGACAGAAAGAAGGCTTTTGCTTCCTGCTGCTGCTGTCTGCTGCTTGCTTGTTTGCTGCTTTACTATCTTCTGCTTGCTTGCCATGGACTATTTTTCTGTGATGCTCCTCAGCCATGCTGCCTTGCCGTGGAGTCAGCCAACTCTGGCCTGAAACCTCTACAAACTGTGAGCTAAATAAACCTCTCCTCCTTTAACTTTGGGTGTCAGGTATTTGGTCTCAGCAATGAGAAAAGTAACTAAGACAGATTTCTGTACCAAGAGTGGGGTTGTTGTTGTGACTGTACCTGACTAGTACCTGATCATGTGGGTTAGGAGTCTTTGGAAGTGGCTTGTGGGAAGAGTTTGGAAAGTTTTGGGGGTGCCCGATGAAGCAGCAGCCCTTGAATGCTTTAAACTGTACTTGGAAGATTCTGAGCTCAGAAAACCAGAATCCTGACAGAAATGCTGTGGGTAAAGACCAGGCTGGAGGTTTCTGCTGGGAAGAACTGCATTGGTTGTTGGACTCCAGACCACGTGTGCTACACTTTGGCAGAAAATATTTCTACGTTTTGCTTTTGTCCAGAGATTTTGCTTGAGATCAAGTGTGGCAGACTAATTAATCTGGCAGAAGTACTTTCAAGGCAATCTAATGATGAAGTGATGGTTTAGCTACTGTAGGGGCTTGTAGTCAGGTCTATGTTGAGAATCAAGAGCAAAGAGCCCGGCAACATGATTTAAAACACTGTGAGTTTGGTCAGAAAGGAAGCTCAGATAAAGTTGTGGACTGCAAAGACGGAAAAGAGGAGAACTTGGTTGCTGAGAAAGAACAGGACAATAGAAAAGATAGCCTGCGGACAACACAGGAACCCACAGGACTCCAGCCTTTGCATCCTCAAAGTTGTAAAAGTGAAAGGCTTTACTTTGACAAGAAAGCCCCCAGAGCACCAAGTTCTAGAATGGCAGAAACCTAGGGAAGTTTCTCCTCAGGATTTTGTTTCTAGTGCTCAGCAATCCAGGAACTTGATCCCTACAGCCAAGAGGGAAGGAAGCCTGGTTACTTCTCCAGCTGGCAGCAGACCTATGCAAGAGTTGTGGGGTTAAGAAGGCCTTCACCCCGATTTCAGAAAGCCTGGGAGGCCAGGCAGTGTGCTCCTGAGAGGCAGTGTGTGAAGATGTGAGGGTGAAGCTGAAAGTTCATAGGAGGCCCCAGAAGGTTGGAGAAGCCAGGAATGTGGATTGTCTGAAGAAAGCTGCAAGGAAGGAGCAAAGCTGGCCCAAGAGACAAGCTCTGAGAGCTGTAAATGCAGTGCCGTAGGGGTGGGACCACCCAACCCCTTTGGAGCTCATATCTTGTCACAGACTGTCTTAGATACTGGACATGGAACTATAGGACCTAGTGTTTGCCCTGCTAGATTTTGGACTTGCTTTGGTCCCATTCCTTTCTATTCCTCTATTTGTACCTTTTGGAATGGAAATGTCTATCTTGTGCCACTGTATGCTGGAAATGTTTAACTTTCTTTTCATTTGTACAGGGGATTGCACCTAAGAGTTTGCCTTAAATCTCAGGAGAGACTTTGTTTTTTTGTTTTGTTTTGTTTTGTTTTGGTTTTTTTCTGGTACCGGGAATCAAACTCACGCCCTTGCGCTTGCCAGGCAGGCGCTGTGCTGCTGAGCTAAATCCCCAGCCCTAGGAGAGACTTTAGACTTGAACTTTTCAGCAATGCTGAAACTGTTAGGTCTTTGGAAACTCTTTTTTTTTTTTTTTTTTTTCTGAGACAGGGTCTTGCTGTGTAGTGTAGGCTGGCCTTGAACTCGCTTACGTATCCTAGACTGGCCTTGAACTCATGACGATCCTTCTGCCTCAGCCTCCCGAGTGCTGGGATTACAGGTGTACACCACCACACCCAGCTAAGACTTTGGCAACTCTTAGAGATGTACTAAATGCCTTTTGCATAAAAGGATGTGGATGAGTCTTTTGGGGGTCAGGGGTGGAATGTTATGGGTTGTATCTAGAGGCAGTTATAAACGTGGCTTCTCAGAGGTGACTGCATCTAGGGTGCATGACCCTGGGATTAAGGATGTGATACTGGAATGAAGGAGGCCCCACCCTGAGTAATCTGGATGGAATATAAGCGACAGAAAGGTTTTTGCTTCCTGCTGCCACGACCTGCTGCTTACTTGCTTGCCGCTTTGCTGTCCCCTGCTTGCTTTCCACAGACTGTTTGATGCCTCTCTGCCTGCCACCCCCTTGGAGCCAGCCAGCTATTGACTGAAACCTCTACAAACTGAGGGTGGAAATAAACTCTTTCTTTTTTAACTTCGGGGGTTGGGTATTTTGTCTCAGCAATGAGAAAAGTAATTAAGACAGTGCTCTTGCCACAAGGGCAGGTGGGAGTGGGTGTTGGATTTAGTTATCTGGCTTCTGCAAGCTTGGGTGGTGGCTGGGCGGGTCAGAGACAGGAGATTGCTCCAGAACAGTCTCTGTACCTTGGCACACAGCCCTCACTATGCAGAGCAGCTCTCAGAGCCAAGTGGCAGCAGCTTCAGGGAGACTGCTGCATGGCTGGCCAGTGGCTTGCAGTCACGACGCTGCTCTGACTTGTTTCGAGCGTGCCTGTGGTGTGCAGCTGTGGACTCTGGGAGAAAGCAGGCTGGAAGGAGCTGAAGCTAACCTTAACCCTAACCCTGGCGTGTGCTTGTCTCAAGAGACCACGTTTACTTCCAAAACAGCAGTCACTAATCATGATTTCGTCATTAGACGACGTCCAACGTTTTAAGCGGTACATGGGAGGCTCGGTTTCTCAAACAGATTAATTTCATTAGAGAAAGACGTACCGGATGGAGTGCTTTGAGGAGACGGTTACTTATAAAGGTGATACCTGGCTGCAGTGACCAAGACTGCTTCCTCAGAGCGACTGAGGTCTTCCTAGGAAGATAATTCCAGTGTGCTGATTACTTGACCAGGGCTTCAACCAGCTACAGCTATGCAAGCAGCAAGATGGATGTATACTTAACATTGACACCAATGGATATCAAGCTTCAGGATAAAACTTCAGTGAGAAACTGTCTGCTATTGGTAGACCCCAAAGTGTCAGCGTTCTGCACCAAACCCAGTTCTTTTTTTTTTTTTTTTTCTTCTCTTTTTTGAGACTGGGTGTCACTATGCAGTTCAGGCTGGCCTTGAGCTCACTTTGTATAGCCCAGACTGGTCTCAAACTCGCAACGATCCTCCTGCCTCAGCCTCTCGAGTGCTGGGATTACAGGCATGTGCCACCACACCCGGCTTCAAACCTAGTTCTACACTAGTTTAAAAGGCTACACCTCGTTGTCCTACACCTTCCATTTGCCATTGTCCCTCTGCTTTTCTCTCTCTACCCTAGCCAAAACTGTCAATTCACTTTTTAAAGAACTATATAACTGTCATACTGGGGATGTAGCTCAGCGGTATAGAGCTCTTGCCTAGCAGGCAGAAAGCCCTGGTTTTGATCTCTGGGGAAAACAAACAAAACCAAGAGTAACTGTCAACTCACTTTTTAAAGAAACAAATATAGGGTCTTAGAGAACTAACATAAGGTGTTAGAGCAATTAGGCTAGCAATTAGGCCAGGAAAATAACATCTAGACTTCTAAATAGATTCATTTGTCTCCAGTTACCATTTGTTGTCAGCCAGGACCTACTGAGCGCCGCCTCTCTTCAAATTACTTTTCAAGACATTAAGAAAAGGCCAGGCGTGGTGGTGCATGCCTGTAATCCCAGCACTCAGGAGGCAGAGGCAGGAGAACTGCCATGAGTTTAAGGCCAACCTGGGCTACGCAGTGAATTCAAGGCCAGCCTGAACTACACAGCAAGACCCTGTCTCAACAAACAAACAAAAGATATTAAAAAAGCTTTTGAGGGCTGGGAAGCTCAATGGTATGGCACTTGCCTAGCATGCAAAATGCCCTGGGTTCTATCCCCAGCACTGCAAAAGAAGAGGAAAACAAAATAAAACATCCTTGAATAGACACCACAGTGCAAATAAGCAAATGCTTTTGCCTATGGGGCAGGTGCCAAGCCTCAGTGTCCAAGCCATATTTATGCTCCTGGAGCCATATTTCTTTGTAGGAAGAGTCACAGGAAAGAGGTCCAGACCCTTAGAGTACAAGGCCAAGGACATGGCCGCATGAGAGGAGGGTAAAAGGGCAATGCCTGAATGCCTCCCTTCTATGATATACAAAGTGATATTCAGAATACCACTACCCGTGGCCTCTGAAAATGCTTTGAAAATTACAAATGACTTTGAAAATTACAAATTACAAAAGACTGATTGATTGATTAGTACAGGGAATTGAACTCTGGACCTTGCACTTGCCAGGCAGGTGCATGTGCCATTAAGCTATATCCCCGGCCAACTCAAGCTTTTAAGAGAAAAGGTACGCACAGCCCATGACCCTAGGTAACATCCAGTGATTGCTTCCTGTGACCGGCATTGCATGAGCAATGCCTCCATGTCTGGATGGCACTGGCTGTTCAGAGAATCCTGGGAAATGGGGAGATGCCAGGAAGAAAGATCTACCTTTAGAAGGCAAGCCTTCGGATGAAGAAGACACCATAGATAGCAACAACAGCACGGCTGAGAATAAAGCTCAGCGGCACAGTGCCTGCCTGGCAAGCGTGAGGTCGTGAGTTCAATTCCCAGAACCCAAACCAAAAACAAAACAAAAAAACCCCAGCAGCAGCAGCAAGACCCCACAATCAGGGTACTCAGCCTCAGCCTTTGCTTTCCAAACCCTTACTTACTATGCTTACACTTGTCAGCGATTCATGATTGCAAATGACTGCACATAGCTTTGTGGTTCTGCAGTCCCACACACAAGGAATTATATGCTGTGTTCTTACACCGGGCTTGTCCAGTTCAGCCCAACATCTGTGAGTACCACCTGTGTGGCAGTGTGTATCAGTCATTTGTTCCCTTCGGCTGCAGTGTGGTGTTCTGTTGTGTGGCTATACTATGGTTTATCTGTTCACTACTGTCCTGTCAATTGATGTCTGGCTTATGTCCAGTTTGGGATTTGAATAAGGCCAGTATCAATGCTTGCGTACATGTCTTTTTGTTTTCATTTCCCAACAAGACAACTGTTTGTTTTCTTTTTTTTTTTGGAGACAGGGTTTCACTGTGTAGCGCACGCTGGCCTCAAACTCTCGGCAATCCTCCTGCCTTAGTCTCCCAGATGCTGGGATTACAGGAGTACACCACCATGCCCAGCTTTTTTTTTTTTTTTTTTTTTTTTTTTTTGTCTTTTTGAGACAAGGTCTCGCTATGCAGTTCAGGCTGGCCTTGAGCTCATTTTGTAGCCCAGGCTGGTCTTGAACTTGCAAAGACCCTCCTGCCTCAGCCTCCTGAGTGTTGGGATTACAGGCATGTGCCACCACGCCCAGCAATACCCAGCTTTTTGATAAACCATTTACTCTGACATTCTGAACATTATTCTGGGCCTACGGTTCTCTCTGCAGAAAAAACTGGTGTGGAGAGAGTGAAGAATATCACCTAGTGTCAGGTTTCCAATCACACGTTAGTTTGAGCTGGATAACCAACCTCAAAAGCTCTGCCCAATGATAAAAGGCAGACATATAAGGCCACTGTAACCACTGGGACCAAAAGGAGATTGGCAGTTTCCTAGGGCTAGGGATCAAGTGAGGGTCAGTAGCAAATTGGCTTGGGGAGCTATGCACTGATGGGAGGACCTAAATAGCTGTGGCGATGGTGAACCAGTATAAATTCATTAAACTCCCTGAACTGTCCACTTAGAACAGGAGAGTTTTACAGTCTGTAACTATGTCTCAGTAACTGTTCCTTCACGAGCCGGTGCCTGGCACAGAGGACTCTGTGAATATTTGCTGACTGAACTGCGTGAGTTTACAGGAGTGTCACAGGATTAACACGGCTTCTCGAGTGTGGCTGGGTTTAGGTCCTTCTCTGAATGCACACCCGCTGACCACAGCAGAGCTGTCTTTCAGTAGCTCCTCTGGAAACGGAGACCAGAAGCCACTGTTGTCCCCTCCCACACCACCACAGCAACTACACCAACCCCACACGCTCGGCCGCTCAGCCAAGGTCTCAGCCGTTCACTTTTGGTCCTTGTGCCAGACGAGGCTGGGGTTGAAGCGCTCACATCCGGGGCTGGCACGAGTCTGGATGAGGCCGCCTAACTTCATTTCTAACGAGTTTCCAGGTAAAGATGCCAGCAGCACTGGTTCTGTCAAGGGGTGGGGATGGGACGGGTGGGCCTTAAGGGCCTTTTAAGGGAAAGGCAGGGGACACAAAGGACGGAGGGCACAAGGGCACTGGGCAAGGCCCTGAGGACTTCCCGAATCTCTGCAGCCCCTGATGACAGGGACGGAGCTTGAGGGCAGTCAGGACAGCAGAGCCATGGAAGGGGCAGAAGTGACATCAGTGTCCAGGGGCTGTAGTTGGTTGGGCTCTGGCAAAGTGGAGCACCTCACCAAGGTTGGCCTCCTCCACCCTCTCAAGGTAAGCCCTAGAGGTGCCACGGTGACCACCTGGTGACAGCCCAACCTGTTTGGAGCTCCTGCCACCTGGTGGCCAGAGAGGACATTACAGCATGCAACAGGGGACAGAGCCCATATGGCCCAGAATTCTTTTTTTTTATTTTGTGCTAGGAGCTGAGCATACACTTTATCCACCTGAGTTATAGCCCCAGTCCACTGCCCAGAATTCTTCAGGCTGGAGCAACTCTGAGGCTAAAGCTAAGAAAACAGTTGTTTCCAAAAAAAGTCAATTAATTACCAAAAGTCATAAAGATAGGAAAATAATTTGAATAATTTAATTAAAATTTTAAACATCAGAGCACAAATATTAATATGTGATTAGTAGAAAACATAACAGCCTTTCCATGCTGTGTTAATATAAATATTGGCTTAAGGTAACAATATCCCTTTTACAATCTTTTAGGCACTTAGGTGTAGAAGGTGCTACAGAATATAATACAATCTTATTTTATTGCTGCTAACAAAGCAGTGAGAATGAGATCTGAATGTTCTATCAAAATACTGTCAGCATTATCCACTTAAAACTACTATAACCACGTATGTCCAGGTAACAAGTTCCAGTGTATTTAAATGGGTAAGATTTCACCAGTAACAGTCAAGACTTCAGTTTCCTGGCGGTCTGAGATGAAACCCAAAGAACGATGAAATTTCTTTTTCTAATCACTTTTTTTTTTAATAGTTAAGAACTTTCTTGGAGGGCATTTAAGCGGGACAGAACCAAGCAGTACACGAAAGACTTTGTAAAATAATAATCAGCTGATTTGGCTGATAGTGTGGGCAGGTGACATTTCGCTTTAGCTTCAAGAGAACCATAGACACTGGGAGGCCTCTCTGAGGAAGACATAAAAATACAGAACCCACTCATCGGTGTCATTCAGATGCTGCCGGCCAGAAGCTCGCTGGGGAGGGTGGAGTCTCAGGCGCATTCTTTGTGCTGGTACACATCTGGGCTGCTGACACAGGTGCCCGGCAGATGCACGTTTAAGGCTACAGAGGCGCTGGCTGCCAGCACACGGTCACTGCGCGGCTGCAGTGGCCTGCACGTGCTGCAGGAGCTGGTCACAGTAGGCGGTGGAGCGGTGCTTGTGTATGACAGCCTCGGTCTCGCGTACCAGGAGATCTGGGAACAGCACGCTGCCCTCTTTGAGCACCTCTGCAAAACAGTGGGACACCCTGAAAGTGCTGGAAGCTGACAACGAATGGACTTTACAGTTATGTGCAAATTAGCTCTGAGTCGCCCGCCCGATGCTGGTGGGTTAGGACTCAGGTCACAACATAGAATTTAAAACACCGAGCAGCTCAAGGGACAGCGGGTGACAAGTGAACTGTTTGGCTATACAGCGTCTGCTTCTGAGGAACCAAGCACAACAGCAGTGGGTGCAAGAGCCAAAGAAGCAAAGGAAGGCGGAAGCACAAGACAGCGCTGTGTCCCCTCTGACCGGACTTGGTCCCAGCCTCTCTGGCCTTCTGGGCTTCACCTCATTCTACAGAATCCTCCTCCTCCAGTTACTATCTGGCCCACACTACAGTACTATTTACTTAAAAAAGTGTTTTTAAGTAACTGTGAAACCTTTAAGTGGACTCTTATTAAGTGCAATGTTACCAAAAACTTCCATGTAATCACGTTTCAGAAAGGTTTCATTGAAATTTTCTAAAACTTTTTTTTTTTAGACTTATGTAGCCCACGTTGGCTTCAAACTCATGGTGATCTTTCTGCTTTAGCCTCCCAAGTGCTGGGATTACAGGTGTGCGCCATCACACTCAGCTTGTAAGACTTGTATTAACAGAAATGTACTTATTAGAAATAAGTGTGACTGCCGGGCATGGTGGCACATGCCTGTAATTCCAGCACTAGGGAGGCTGAGGCAGGAGGATCCTTGTGAGTTTGAGACCAGCCTGGGCTACAAAGTGAGCTCATGGCCAGCCTGAACTGCATAGTGAGACCTTGTCTCAAAAGAAGAAAAAAAAAAAAAAAAGACAAAAAAGAAGTAAGCGTGACTGCCACATTTAGTTGTTTGTCCTGCCCTCCCCAAATCATTACATCAGAGGTCGAGTGACAGACATCCTACTTCAACATCCTGGGAAAGTAAGCCCATATATCCAACCAGGGCTGCAGAAAAGTCACTTTAGCACTTGAAGGAATTGAATCATGCAGCCCAACCGCTTCATCTTACAGCCTGAGGCCCCTGAAGGTGACAGCTGTCGGGGCAGCATTGAGGCGAGAGTCCATCTCTGGATCCCCACCGCTCCCACCACACACAGCTGGGGTGACCACATATGACGAACTCAAAACCCAGTTCAATCAAGGCAACTTCAACGCACAGGCACGGAGACCAGAAGGGACACACACATACACCACGTCTACATGAACCCGAAATACTTATTCTTAACCACAACTGAGGCTCGCTCCCCTAGTCAACACCAACTAAATATGGAATAAAGAGTTCTTTTCAGAGGATTTAAAGAGCACTGTACTCAGTGTTATAAGCAGACATGCTTTAAAGACCTTTGCCATTCTCGTTACGCTTCCCAGATGACCAGAGATACTGCAGCAAATTATGCTGCTTTTTATTTCCAGTGACAGCTAGATTCTCAGTTAATTCACTTAAATAGCTTATAAAATATTACGCGTCCTCTTATTTTCAAACCAGTGAGCAGCACATTAGGACAGAACATGCAGTTATCTTAGTGCTTGGGGCTTTTTGGTCTAATTCTCAAGGAGCGATATTTGGCATTAACAAAAAAGAATTAGCTTAGAAAATGACAGGTTTTACCCTCACTGATGCCGACTCGGTCAACACGTGTTACAGATCTACTGCACGCCAGTCACTGTGGATACGGCAGGAAACAAAAACCTGCCCCGCACAGAGTGCGAAAGAGGGGCCTCCATCAGGAGCACGATGGCAGCCGTGGAGGCTTCAGAGACAGAGCAGAGAGGACAGACAGGGCCAGAAGCGAGACTGTGATGCCTAGCAGACATTCGGCCTTGTTCACTGGGCTCCTGGACACGTGTCCAGTGTTGAGGTAGGGGCCTGGCCCAATGTGTGGCTCTAGCGGAATTTTGCCCACGGGAAAGTGCTCTCGAGACAGAGACGAGGAGGCTCAGGAGCAGATGTCCTGCAGCCGGAAGAGAGCGCAGGTGGCCAGCTGCCGCGGCCAGTGCTTCCCAAGGCAGAGCGGGAAGTTACTGAAGGCTGTGTTGAGCTCAGGAGCTGCTCTCAACATGGGGGTAGGGGGACTTGAAAGAAGGGAAGGGACCAAGGCTTTGTGTGTTGTTTTTTAAAGATGAAGAAATAACCAGAGTGTGCAGGGAGTGTCCTGGGACAGGACTGAGGGGCGCGGGGCTGTGGAACACAGGTGCAGGGGGGCAACAGGAACGGCACTGGCTCATGCAGAGGCAGAGAGCTGGGCCAGGATACGGAGGGAGCAAGGCAGAGCCCAGGCTGGCCTCGAACTTGCAACGATCCTCCTGCCTCCTGGGGCAGGATACAGAGGGAGCGAGGGTATAGCCTGGGCTGGGATGAACACTGCTGAGGACTGAAGGCTGGAGCTGTGTTAGCTGCTACCATTGTTTACAGCCATTTTCAATGAGTCTCTAATTCCCAGCTTCTTTCCGTCATCAAGAAAGCACTGTCCAGATGTCTGGCCAGTCTGTCGCTGGTGAGTCCTCGCTCCCAGGCACTCTGACTCCATGACCCAAGGCAGTGGTTCTCTAATGCTCCTAGGGTTCCTGGGGTCCGCAGGGCCCTTTGGGGTCTGTCCATAGTAACACCGAGGGCACAGCATGCCTGACCAATCTGCATGGTGGTGGGATGAGGGGAACCGGCATCACAGCCTGGCCTCAAACACCTGACCACCTAACACGGCGGCCAGGAGCATGATCGCTGCCGCCAAGTGCCAAGGCTGGCAGCCAGGCTGGGAGGCGACCTGGTGGCTCCTCCACGAAGCACCACGTTCCCTCAAAAAAATGGCTAATGGACAAAAACAGACAAACCCAGGTTGTACAGATACAGGTATTTGGAGGAAAAGCCACGAATTCGTGCCTGTCACTCCAGAGAACAACTGGCAGTGTCTGTGGCAGGGATGGAATTCAAGCCTTCAAGTGAGGTATCAGGAGTACAGAAAACTTGCCTTTACCTTCACAGGCCTGGACTCTTTGAGGATTGGTGCTAATATATGTGATTTTTTGGGGGTTGTTTCGAGACAGGATCTTGAATTTAGTTCAGGCTGCTTTTTTTTCTTTTTTTTTTTGTCTTTTTGCGACAGGGTCTCGCTATGCAGTTCAGGCTGGTCTTGAGCTCACTTTGTACGGCAGGTGGTTTCTAACTTGCAATGATCCTCCTGCCTCAGCCTCCCAAGTGCTGGGATTACAGGTGTGCAACACCACACCTGGCATTCAGGCTGGTTTTGAACTCACAATGTAGCCCAGGCTGGCCTCAAACTTGTGTCGATGCTCCTGCCTCAGCCTTCTGATTGCTGGGATTATAGGCACGTGCCACCATGCCTAGCACAAATGTGACTTCCTGACATTGCAAAAAGAAATAGGTGTATGTTGGGAAGACATTTGTAATTTAGTATGTTGCTATTTCCTAAAAGACATCACAAAAGTGACATTATTACATGCAAAGTGTGAGATGGACCAATGGATTTTTTATTTTTTAAGATGGGCTTACTTTCTTTCTTTCTTTCTTTTTTTTTTTTGGTCTTTTTGAGACAGGGTCTCACTATGCAGTTCAGGCTGGCCTTGAGCTCACTTTGTCGCCCAAGCTGGTCTCAGACTAGCAAGGATCCTCCTGCCTCAGCCTCCTAAGTGCTGGGATTACAGGGGTGCGCCACCACGCCCGGGAACATGGGCTTTTATTATGTAGCTCACGTGGGGCTAGACCTTGTGATTCTCCTGCCTCAGCCTCTTTATTGCTGAGATTACAGGTGCATACCACCATACCTATCTTGGACCAGTGGATTTTAATGTAAAGAGGATAAAAGGTTCCTGATGTGGTTTTAGAGTCTACACAACAGAAACCTCTAGAAAAACCACCACCTATCCTTTGGAATAAACACCACCACAGTTATGTGAGAAGGCCTGAAAAATATCCTCTATTTCTCCAACCACATATGAAACTGGAAGTGGGGCCACATCTTTTTCACTTATTTCAACCAAACCAACATGTGCCCTGTTATGGTTTGTGTCTAGATGTCTCCTGAAAGCCTCATGTGGTCACAGGTGGGGCTTTTTCAGAGATGGCTGGATCTAGAGTGTGTGATGCTGGGATTAAGGGTGAGTGATTACTAAATCAGTCCACTGATTGGTTTGGCACTGTCCTAATTCTAGTAGGCCAGATATAGTATAAAAGGGGCAGAAAGAAGCTTCTAAGATCTTGCAAGCTTGCTTTCTGCCCACCAGAACTGTTTCTCCTCTGGGATGCCTGTCTGCTGTGCCACCTTGCCGTGGAGACAGCCAATTAAGGACTGAAACCTGTATAAACTGTGAGCTAAATAAGCCTTTCCACCCTCAACTTGTGGCTATTGAGTATTTTGTCACAGCAACAATAGAAAAGTAACGAAGACAGGTCCTAACTGTCTGCATGCAGAAGCAACATGGAAATACAGTTGTCTTCTGTCAAGAAAGACATTAAAGGGATGAGCACAAATTTAACAGCAGTGCCATTTTGACAGCTAGACTCACTTTTATTTTTCATCCTTGTATCCTTACTAAAAAATACTTATTGCACACCAATTACGTGCTAGGCACTGTTATATGTGAAATTGACAAAGGTGAAACTGGGTGAAACTGACAAAGATTAATAAGCCACAGACTCTGATCTCAGAGACATTCACAGCATAGTGGGGTTATTATTTATTTATTTTATTTATTAAGTGAGTGTCACTCTTCTGGCTAATTATTGTGTTTTGGAAAATCTGTTTCATAGTTAAGTGTCACAGCTTGAACCACAAAAGACAAAAGTACCCTGGGGTTGTCACAGAGCTCAGCATGGAACAAATTTATGCCCCTCATGTGTGGCTGTCACAGACATCAGAAAGCTCACCTAGGACTGCGTCCTGGATGGCGCTCTCGGGGTCATCCAGGTGGAGGAGGAGCTCCCTGTACAGGTACTGGATGCTGCTTTGATAGTATGACTTGCCATCGGCGCTCTGGATGCACCTCAGCCAGGTGAGCAGGGTAGAGGCGGCAGCCATCCGCACGTCGTTGGAGACATCGTCCAGACGCTTTAGGAGCTCTGGAGGGAGGGACCAGGCGGGTGTCAGAGGTTCCTGAGCAGACAGCTCACCCGTGGAGACCCACTCACGGACCTAATCCTCACTCCTCGGCAGCCCTGCCCTCAGTCTCAGGAGACCCACACCTCAAAGGGAGACTGCCACGCAGCTGGCACCCACAGGTGTGATGCTCCTGCTGGCTCAGCAGACCCAGGCTGCCCTCACCTGGGAGACGGCAGCAACCCCTGGCTCTGAGAAGCCAGTCACACACAGGCCTCCAGAGCTGGCCACCCCTCTTGCCAAAGAGCAGCAGCCCAGGGGGACAAGACAGCCTCACTGTTCAGTCTGTTCTGTGGGACCTGGTGACCATGCCATGCTGCTACTGCAGCAGAACATTCTTTCATTTATTTCTCTGTACTGGGGATTTAACCCAGGGCCTTCTCACTGAGCCATGCCCTCGGTTCTTTTTTTTTTGAGACAGGGTCTTGATATGCTGATATGTAGTTCAGGCTGGCCTTGAGCTCACTTTGTAGCCCAGGCTGGTCTCAAACTCCCAATGATCCTCCTCCCTCAGCCTCCCGAGTGCTGGGATTACAGGTGTGCGCCACCACACCCGGCTGCCCTCAGTTTTTTATTTATTTATTTTATTTATTTATTTTTTCTCAGTCCTTTTAAAAAATTTTTTTGACAGAGTCTCCCTAAGTTGCTCAGGATGACCTCCTGCATCGACTACCAGAGTGCTGGGATTACAGGCTGCACCACCACAGCCAGCTGAGGTTTTTATCAAACTCATGCTTTCCTACATCGTCTTAAAAATCCTCTGACACCTACTTCCACGCATCTCCGGAGACTGAATGCGCGTGGAGAGAGCTGAGCACTGAAGGGGTGGGGGCTCCCAGCCGCACACAAGGGTTGAGCTCATCCTCTGTCCTGCACGGAGGGTACACTCTACTCTTAGCAAGCCACTCCTAGCTTACTGAATGGCACAAAAATAACAACCCAAACATCTAAAGTTCAGGGCGTCCCACCAAGAGGGCAGGGCTTCGGGACAAACAGGACCTGCTGGATCAACTCAGGGGAGACGCCCACGAGCTCCAAAGGGCGCTGGGCTCTGGCGGCAAAAGGCATGAAGAATACATCTACAAATCAAGGAGGGAGTCACCTTGGGCCGCACTCTGGGCACCACATGAATGACCTCACTGAAGTGTCCCACATCTCAGGGCAAAGGAACTGAGTCAGAGTCAAAACTTGCAAAAGGTCAGTCAACTCATAAACGTCGGAGTGCTGAGCGGTCTTCCTCCAGGTTACTGGGCACCCAGGCCACCGTTGGAATTAATCTGTGATGGTGATGCTAACTCTGATTCTGGACAGAAAAGGCCGCCCGAAGTCCTCCCCGTGGCAGCCACGGTGCTCTTGTGAGCAGCTACCACTCTGTGGAGCTTGATGCCTTCTGCTGGGTCCATGCTGCTGCTCCTGTCACTACTGTTGGTCCCAGGGGGCCCTGGAGGTGCCTGTGCTCATCCTCCGCTCCCTGGCCAAGACAGTGTACTGTTTACAGAAGTACAGGAATCTATGAAGGATTCTCCTGTCACGCATATAGCCACACCGCACTTACTGTAAGCTACAGGACAAATATCCAAATACGTGCCGCCACCTCACCGGCTTCCACTATGAACAGTGAACAGTGCCCCAACTCACCCTGGCAGCCAGCGACTCACTGTGATTGAACTCATCTGAAAACAGAACCACAGAGACTGTGGGCAGGACAAAAAAATGTGACTACAACCCGGGGATAGTGGCGCACGCCTGTAATCCCAGCACTCGGGAGGCTGAGGCAGGAGGATTGTTGCAAGTTTGAGAACAGCCTGGGCTACAAAGTGAACTCAAGGCCAGCCTGAACTGCAGAGCGAGACCCTGCCTCATAAAAAAAAAAAAATAATAAATAAATAAAAAATGTGACTACAAAAACATCCCCAGCACCCCCACATCTCAAAATTCACCTAGGCCCGGACTTCAGGTTTCTTTGGGAGGCAGCTTCCTGCTGAGCATTTGTTCCACACTTCGGACCTGAGAGCCTCTGTCTGTGTTCAGTCCTGGGTGACTCTGTGTCTCCCTCCTTTCCAATGCCGCCCCTGTCCTCCTTTACCAGGGCTCAAGTCTCACCTTCTCTACGTTTCATTTTCTTTGGAGGAGCTGTTTTTCAGGCAAGTGAAGCCTTTCAACTCACTAATTTTGACCTTCTACCATGTTTAGATTTACACAGTACACTGGGCTGTAAATTCCAGAGCTGTTCACTTCCAGGAATCATGAAAACCATCTGCGGGAAACCAGGCACATCGTTGCTTCCAGTTTTACGAGATGAACAGGCACACGTGCAGGGCCTCCCTCCTGCCCCATCCAGATGTGTCCCTTGGGCGACCTTTTTCCTCAAGTCAGTGCCTACTGCTCCCGAGTCACCGGCATGCATCTCTATAACACCCAGTTGGTTCTTTCATGTCCATGTGTCTATTCTCTATTCTTGTTTTTTTGTTTGGTTTCTCAGCTTTTTTTTTTTCCAGTACCGGGAATCGAATTCATGACCTCGCGCTTGCCAGGCAGGCGCTGTGCCACTGAGCTAAATCCCCAGCCCTCTCAGCTTCTTTTTTTTTTTTTTTGGTTTTTCTCCCGTACCAGGAACCGAACTCACGACCTTGCGCTTGCCAGGCAGGTGCTTTGCCGCTGAGCTAGATCCCCAGCCCTCAGCTTCTTTTAATGGGAGTTATTTTTCATTTTTTTGAGGTAAATGTCATGTGTTGCTTCCCTCCTCTCCAGAGTTGCTATGCTTGGTCCATCCATCTATCCCCTTTTAGGGTGCTGGGGTTTCCTTATGTTTTCAGGTAGCTGTATTCCCAAGCTCATCTGAGCGAATGATTTTCCTTCCCTGCATTTGCTATTCAGCTCAGCACTTGTTTTTCTTTTTTTCTTTTTTTTTTTTTTTTCGTCTTTTTGAGACAGGGTCTCACTATGCAGTTCAGGCTGGTCTTGAGCTCACTGTGTAGCCCAGGCTGGCCTCGAACTCACAGCAATCCTCCTGCCTCAGCCTCCCGAGTGCTGGGATTACAGGCGTGTGCCACCACACCCGGCTTTAGCATTTGTTTTCTTGGCGGCTTCTAACTGATGCCTCATTTCCTCCCACTCCCGGCCTTGTCTCCATCTTGGGTGTGTGTGTGATGCTCAGGTTTCAAGAGGGCAGACACTGGGCAGTGAGGGTTGAGAGCTGAGCCAGCGAACAGCCCCATCCTCCCTCACAGGCCCAGCTGCAGGGCAGGTACCTGCACCAGCAAGCCAGGCACAGAAGCCTCGCCCCAGACCTTATTTTCACATTAGGGTCTGGCCGCATTTCCACTTTGAGTGGGGTCCCTGTCATCCTCTGGGCTGCTGTGGGGTGGGGTTTTGCTCTCACCCCCCACTCTTGTCCAGGGTGTTCATCCTGGGTTCTGTTATTTGTTTAATGTTTTACCTGTCATTGCTATTTTTGGGCTTATATAGAACCAATATGATAAGACAAATATAACATTTTCTGTTTTTTGCTGTAAAAGAAGTCACTGGAATATAAACATACATGCATGGTTTCATAAACAGAAGTGTCCTACCAGGATAAATCTTGATGAATTTATCTGGGTCCATCACATCCCCAGAGGTCTTTAAAAACACGTTAATGATACGACAGGAGATCAGCCGGGTGGTCTGCACATCCTCTTCCAGGGTGGCCAGGACCCGTGGCAGCAATCCGTCCTGCACGTCCTGCACCTGGAACCATCAGTGTGTGTCAGACGGTGTTGGCAGTTCTGCTCTGACTGCCTAGAAAGAGGGGCCCACTTGACACGTGCATAATGTAGTCTGAAATGCTGCTGTAAAAGTTGTACCAAGTCTGCTAGAATCTGGATCTGTAGATAGTTTGAATAATTTTTGTTTTAACTTGGTCAGTGGATTTCTAAAGTTTTTTTTTTTTTTAACCAGGAATCGAACTCAGGACCTTGTGCTTGCCAGGCAGGCATTTTGCCAGGTCAGTGGATTTCTAGTAACCCGTAATTCCCAACCCTCCAGCAAGGCGCAGTCCTGCCACCTATGGTGGTGCCCTGTGGGTGTCCAGAAGCACTTTGGAGCAGCAATCCTTCCATAGGCCAGGAGGGGGCACTCACACACTGCAGGGCATGGTTGAAAAGCTTCCCCAGCTGTTGTGGAATTGATAATGCACAAGTTCAAGGCAGAAGCTATTTCTTTTTTTTTTTTTTTTTTTTTTTTTTTTTTTTTTTTTTTTTTTGTCTTTTTGAGACAGGGTCTCACTATGCAGTTCAGGCTGGCCTTGAGCTCACTTTGTAGCCCAGGCTGGTCTCGAACTCACAACGATCCCCCTGCCTCAGCCTCCTTAGTGCTAGGATTACAGGTATGCACCACCACGCCTGGCGGCAGAAGCTATTTCTACTGCTTCCTGATTCCCTGCACTGGCGGGACACAAGAAGAAGTAATGTGGAAGGCAAAGACTTGGCCTCCTTGGTGGATCCTATGTTTAAATTCTTAGTCTTGTAAAGAATATTCAGTATGTAAACCTAAGGGCCGGCATGGTTGTGCAAACCTGTAATCCTAGCACTCAGCAGGCTGAAGCCACCTTGGACTAGTGAGTTCAAAGTCAGCCTGGACTACATAGTGAGACCCTGTCTCAAAAAAAGTAAACGCAGGGTAGGAGGCCAAATCCTTGCCAAGCCGTTTACCCAAGGAGACCAAACCTGTAATACTGACTGGCAGCCGGACCTACGCCTTCTCTCCTGCTCCTCCCACCCACCCAGGCACCGGCCTATCTACTTCCCTCCACGGCCCGCAAGCTCCCAGCCACAGGTCTGCCCAAGCCCTGGATGCCCAGGCTGCAGCAGAGTTCCCCTACCTGCTTGGCCGACAGGATGTCACTGCTGGTGAGTGCCCACAAGCAGGACACGGCGGCTGTGCGGATGGCTGCAGCTGTCTTCCCCGCTCGCCACTGTAGATTGGGCATCAGGATGTCCTTTACCACTGTGTCGAGGTAGACACCAAACTGCCTGGAGTCAACACAGGAGACAGTGGTGAGCAAAGGCAGAGACTGCTCTGAAGGAAGCATCTTCGTTTGGGCTGCGGGAAAGAGTAGATGGGAAAAGCTACAAGTGACACCAACAGGAACATCTTCTGTTCCCGGGGAAGAAGGGGACTGCGGAGGCCATGGCTGTATCTCCAGTGGGAAGAGGGAGGTGGCCGTCTGGCCCAGCCTCACTGGGGAGAGAGACGGCTGTCAAAGGGCTGCACTTCCGCCGGTTCCTGCTGGCCTCTCCTTGGACCAATGTCAGATCCTGGTTCTCCAGACAACCTCATGGCCTGAGAATGTATTTCAGCCTTTTTTTTTATTGCCAGTGGGCTCCGTGGAGGCGGCCTGAGTGACCCTGACCCACGCACGGCCCAGCAGACTCAGGCCTTGGTGCCACTGTACTTGGCTTGCAGTTCACATATTTTCTTCTCTGGAAAGGGAATCCTGACCCAAAGGCCCCTCCAGGGTCAACTAGACACTTGATGCATCTGCCATTTTATAAGTCTCCCAAAGCAAACTCATGATGTTATTTTTTACAAAAATACCTAAGTATTTCACTTAAATGACTTTTATTTGAATAACCTACTTCTCGTGACACTGATTTCTTCCCATAGGAAGCCTTAAATTGTATGGCTCTGGGATCGTGGCTGAGCCCAGCAGCGGCACCAGGCCAGACCCCAGAGCTCGGTTGGAGCGGGAGGACAGCAGCTGCCCTCTCTGCAGCCGCACTGCCTTGTACATCACCCGCACGTGCATCTGCTTGCTCAGGGCCACTGTCAAGGCTCATATAAGTACCTTCTTATGACCCCTCTGGCCTTGAGGTTTTGGTAGACAAGCAGGAAACAGAATTTCCCGATGGGCTCCATAGAGGTCCAACAGAAGACAAGAGATAAAGGTTGCAATTAAAGTTTAAATGGTCAAACTATTTGCATGGGAAACTGTAGTCTGTTGGTTACATCTGCCTCCATGGACCTGTTGCCTGGGAGGGGAGGGTTCCCACGTGCCGGTGGAGCCTGGGCTGCTGGGTCTGTATCCTGAGATCTGGGCCCTGCCACCTGTCCCCACCTCTCCCACCTTTTGGGCTGGGGCTCCAGATGACTTTAGGTATTCTGATTTAATGGAGGAAAAATGGTGGCCTGAGAGCTGCTAGGGCCTCTTCCCCAGGGCAGTCTTGGATTCTCTAAACCACCCACAGCCTGGCACACAGGTCCCCTCCCGCCTCCCGCCCAGCCTGGGGCATTCTGACAGCTGTTCCCCCTCTCACAGGCTTGTTCTTCTCTTCCATGTTTTTTGTTCCTTTTCTTTTGCTTCAAAGCAAAAATTGGAGGCCCTTAGTCTTTTACTGCTACCTACAAAGTTCTCTCAGATAACAGAAGACTATCTGTACTGCTTTAACTATCAATGGCAACTCAATCAGTTCTTTGTTAGGTTTGAAAGGTACCAAAAGGCTTTTAAAAACGAGAACAGCTAATACATAAACCATTAATAGTTAATGTTCCCTAAAACTTTTTCATTCAATGGAATTTTAATGACCACACTAAAATGACTTTGATTTACTGTTTCAGCATTTCTCTGCAATGCACTACTCTCCCAATCGTGCTATCTACCAGTGGGGACAGACGGTGGCAGGACTTAGGCCACAGAGAAGCCCTCAAGCTCCCACCTACGACCTCAGAAAGAGGAAGCCCTGCCAAGTGCAGTGGGGGGAGGGGCGGTCTTTACTTGGCACAGTGTGTGTGCGCACGCGTGGCCTACTCATTACAGCTTATGAAAGAAGGGGTTCTACCCAGCAGTGTAGGCGCAAGTTGGGGAGCCCTGCCCACCACCCAGCGGCGCTTGCTTTGCCAGACATAAGGATTGCCTACCCCTGGGAATCGATGGTGTCCTTGGACCTCAGCAGCAGGCTGGAGAGGATGGAGAAGAGCTTCAGGCACATATGGGGGTCTCTGGTGGTCTGCAGACAGGCCCTGAGGGTGGGGACCACGTGCTGTAGCGTTTCTCCCACAGCGGGGCCTGGAAAACAGAGAGATAGGCTGCAGCCATTCAAGGAGCAGAGCAGGAGCCCGAGCTCTGGACAGGAAGCCAACCTGGGAGCAGGAGCCCTTGGGAAGGGGCTGCACCTTGCCTTTCCCGTAGTGCCGCTCGCCTGATCACTGACTGATTCACAGTGGGAAATGATACCTCCCAGAGTCCCTCTTACTAGTAAGCTTTCTATTTTTCTTACACTTCTATAAATTCTTAAAACTAAAGCCTAGCAATATTTTATAGACCAAGGGCTAGGCTGTGGCTCAGTGGCAGAGTGCTTACCTATCATGTACAAGGGCACTGGGTTCTTTCTCCAGTACCATAAAAGTAAAAAAGAAAAGATCAGTCAAGTCAGTCATTCAAAATGTATACACTGTCCACAATGTGTCTGCAACTTTGCAGCCTGCCCCCTTTCAAATGCAAATGAGGAAATGGATATAGTTTGTCTCATACCAGGAAGACTTCAGGCAAAGGTGAACGAAAGTGACCTCCAGGTGGGGACAGGTGGCAGGGCCCAGCTCTCAGGATACAGACCCGGCAGCCCAGGCTCCATCGGCATGTGGGAACCCTCCCCTCCCAGGAAACAGGTCCATGGAAGCAGATGTAACCAAGAGAATACAGTTTCCCATGCAAATAGTTTGACCATTTAAACTTTAATTGCAACTTTTATCTCTTGTCTTCTGTTGGACCTCTAATGATTCATAAATTTTGGCTAAAACAAAAAACTCTGGTGTCAAGCCAGGCGTGGTGGCGCATGCCTATAATCCCAGCACTCGGGAGACTGAGGCAGGAGGA
>NW_004955460.1:8503068-8511677 GCF_000276665.1 Chinchilla lanigera | reverse complement strand
GCAAGTTTAAGACCAGCCTGGGCTACAAAGTGAGCTCAAGGCCAGCCTGAACTGCATAGTGAGACCCTGTCTCAAAAAGACAAAAAAAAAAAAAAAAAAAAGAAAGAAACGAAACTTTGGTGTCCAAACATGCTTCTTGAATCAACAGAATAACAGCCTCGAAACATTTTTATTGCTTTGCCATGTGCCAACAAACAGGGCTTCAGATTTTATTTTATTTTATTTTAAATATTTTGGCACCAGGATTCGAACTCAGGATCTTGGGCTTGCCAGCCAGACACTTGTGCTGCTGAGCTATATCCCCGGCCTGGGGCTTCAGATTTTAGCACAAACATAAGCTGCTCAAGCCAGTCTGCTCTGCGACATGCTTTGCTCATTTTTTAATTTAGAGAACAAGCCAAGCAACCTAAACCTTTGCTCTTTTAAGATAGGGTGTCTCTAACCCAAATGTGTTCCATGCCTGCAAGGTGAGGTAGGGCAGCCTCGCCCAGGACGAAGTTGCATGTGGGCCTGGGGAGGGGGGAACAAAAAGAAACACAAACAAAACACACTTAAGATATGGGAAAAGGAACAGCTGCACCAAAGCAAGGGATCCCACCAGGATGGTGAGTGCCAGGGGTTTGCTCAGACTCTACTGACATGGAAAAAAATGCCCAAAGCCTGGAAATGTCTGATGAGATGAGAACAGGCATTCAGGAACAGTATCAAACTCTCTGAGACAAACAGTTTTATTCCCAAAGGAAAAGAGAGAAGATGCACAAATACAAGTGTGTGGTTCAATAGTGTCTTTCTGGCCTCTTACCTGTAAAGAATGGTGTTCCTTGGGCACTTCACCAGCTATTTTTTTTTTTTGGTACCGGGGAATCAAACTCAGGGCCTTGCACTAGCCACTTGCCAGGCAGGCGCTTGTGCCATTGAGCTATCTTCCCAGCCCTCACCAGCTATTCTTTACGAATTACAATGAGTACTTTTTTACATTTAAATCCTACACCATACACATAAAAATTACTCAAAAATTCAGTGTGTCTATCATTACTTAGGGGATAAAAAGACAGATGAATTTAAATGCCTCGAGTGCTCTTGACATGAAGTCTGACATGGTGTTAGCACCGGCTTCTAGCACGGAATGCTTCAGGCTTTGCAACGGCAGGTGTGGGCCTGCAGAGCCAGTGTCTGCCTGCGAACAGGCATCTGTGCAGGGCCACGTTCCTGGGGCTGCGTCTCCAGGATGTGAAACAGAATGAGTTCAGGTAAAAGGATAGAACACAAATGTATACTTTCAGACAGGAAGGCACTCCAGGAAGTTAGAAAGAATAATACTACAAGCAAAATCTTGGCAGCATTTCCCTGAAGCCAATTCCTGCTATTTACATGGTTTGGCAGTATAGCGAAGGCTGTGAGTGACTCCGCATTGGTAGAACAGTGGCTTCCAGGCTGTACTTTGCCCTGAATGACTCCGTTTCATAGAATGGTAGTTTGTGCCACTGGAGTGCAAATGTTGAGGCAAGATGACTTGATCACTCATCTGTGCAAACAGATAACCACCAGATGTTGAACACACACCTGGCAACCCCTAGCGGCACAGAGCAACCTTGTAGCACAGACTCACAAATTCATCTTGCTTAACAAAAAATGACCAACTGTAAATGTGTCAGATTAAATCAGGGGCACATGGACACATGACATGTCAGTTCTATCACAGAAAACCAGCACCACAAGCTTACTCGCCACACGAGACCCACAAGAAAAAAGAACACTGCAACTCTCTCACCTGGCTCAGAAGGAGAGGTGTGAGACTCTGGGGTACAGTGGCAACAACACATACCAATCCCCCATCTTGTTAGTCTACCTGGTATCATGAGTGGACAGGTCATCAGCCCCTGCTTTCAGCTCAGCTCTATCTCCATACTTGATATGGTCCAAAACTGCCTGGCTGCCCAGACTTGGGCTCTGAATACTTCCGCACTTTCAACAATCCCCAGGCCTCAAAGCAGCTCAGCCTGGTCTGTTATCCGACCACCCATGGTAACTCTTCACATCTCTGCAGACTCTCAGCTTTTGCTTTCAGTCCTGTCTCTTCCTTTTTTTTTCTTTGTGTTTTTGAGACAGGGTCTCCCTGTGCAGTTCAGGCTGGCCTTAAGCTCACTTTGTAGCCCAGGCTGGCCTTGAACTCGCAAAGATCCTCCTGCCTCAGCCTCCTGAGTGCTGGGATTACAGAGGTGTGCCACCACGCCCGGCAATGCTTTCAGGGCTGTCTCTTCAATGCTATAGTCACTCAACCCTTTCTTAGCTGTTCTGTAATTTAAGTATTATTTTTATGAACTGTGATGAACTAGTGAGTGCTATAGACATTACTAATTAAAACTGGAATAGAAGAACCTGTGATTGCCCAACTTTTTGGCTACCAAGAGTGGACTCTGAGTACTTGCCCAGATAGGGCAGATGAAACTGATGTAGCTCTTGAGTTTATTGTCATTTAATAAATTCTGACATTGTGGAAAGACACAAATGTGTCCGGTGTATGTTACTGGCATAGCTCACTGATGACATTGATCCTGGCCAGGGCTAGGTTTAGCTTCCAGGCTCGAGTCAGTGTGGAGGAGACCAAGTAACAGGCTGTTTCCAATGCAGCTGGCCTTTTTCACTTAGTCCTCTGGGGCATGCCATACAGCTCTATACCATGTGTCTACAGCCACCACACCCTGGGGAGCAGCCTTGGGCCACAGCTTCCTCGGCCAGGAACAGCTAACGTTCTTGGTTTTGAAAAGTGCTGCTTTTTAGGAATTGCTTTTAAAGTGAAATGTGTTCTGCAGACAGGGTAAACCCAAAACTCAAAGATCAGTGTAGAGATGCAGGCTTGGGCCCAACTTCGGGGCCTAGGTGTGCCCCTGGATTCTTAGACCACCCTTGTCATCTGTATGACATACAGAAACATCTGCCCAAAGCTAGCTGACCTCATAACAGCCGCTGCTAGTGCAGACACACACACACACACACACACACACACACACACACACACACACACCCACGCCTAGTAGCTCAGCACTTGAGATGATGGGGACACAGTCCCCTGAGGGGGCGCTCTGGGACCTGAGGCCAGTTTGAAAGGAGAGTCTGCTAATCATCTATAGGCAACCCTGGGTGTGGCAGAGCCAGTGGCCATGTGGGGTCACATACAAGTTTAACTGGGTCTCATTCCTTCCCACACCCCTCTGTCTGAGCTGTTTACTCAGGCAGACTCTGTCCAGAGGGCTAGTGCCCAGAACCCCACACTGCTCTGAACTGGAGGTCAAGCTGAGCTGTGAGGGGCTGTGTCCTTTGCAGGTGGAGACAGCTGGGGCCTAGAGGGCCCTAGTGAGGCCAGACAGGCCCTGAGATAGTTCTACCCTGATGTACTTTGAGACATGGCCTAGTCCAGCATGGCAGCATATCCTTAGGACTCCGGGCCTCCTTGAAGAGCCATTATTTCTGCTGCCTTTTAAACCCTCTCTCTTCATTTGAACAAACTGGAGACAAGCTACATTTTCTGGCCTAAATACAGAAAACAGTATCATGTCCCTGGGTCACAATCGGCTATTGGAATGTGGGAAGGAACATACCCCTCCCATGCTGACAGCCCTCTAGGGGGCTCCGGGAAGGCTTTGTAAGGTAGGTCACTTGGTGTTCAGAAAGTTAAAAACACTGCCTGGCAAGCGCAAGGTCGTGAGTTCGGTTCCCGGTACAGGAGAAAAACCAAAAAAAAAAAAAAAAAAAAAAGAAAGTTAAAAACAAACAAAACAAAACAGAACCAAGAATGACAGCCCTGGGACCTCTGTCTCCAATACTAGACCCCCTCACAAGGAACATACAAGCCGTACCACTGTCCTCTCCCTTGCCTGGTACTATGAACATTTTCCTCCTGCATGAAGGCTCAGGGTGGCCATTTTTAACAGTAGCCAGAGCATCTTTCTGTGGAAATGCCCTTACATGTTTAACTTCCTGTTAGGTACCTGAGGCACTTCCAATTTTGCTACTAAGGTACTCTCTGTTGAATAGTTTGGGTACGTAGCTTTTTCCACAATCAGGATCCCTCTCTTAGCATAGAGTCCCATCTATCTGACTGCTGGGTAGACAGCTATGAACACTCTGAGAAGCATAGACGCGCCACCCAGCTGCTTCCCACAAGCACTGCTCACATGGAATTCCACGGCAGGGCCCAAGGCTCCCAGCTTGACTCCCCCGGGACAAGCGTGTTATTTTCCGTCTAATTCCATAGATAAAGAAATCACACTCACAGTTTCTAACTCATATTTCTGTATTATTAGGAAGACTGAACGAGTACTTTCCAACTTTGTTTGCTTGCTAACTATGTTAACTCTTTCTTGTATAATCCAGGTATCCTGCCTGTTTTTTTGGGGGGGAGGCGGGGGGTTAAGACTTTTATCTTTATTGTATGTGAGCTTTATGTAACAAAGACCCAACGCTATCGGATTCACTGTGAATATTTTCCCACGTCTATCTTTCAATTATTTGGTTTCAAATGAAGACACAGTCAAATCTACTTCATTTGTAGACCACCATCCTTTTTTGGAAGTTTTAAATTTCTATTAAATTTTTTCCTCTGGGACCTTTGTAAATAAACTAGTTTTAAAAATCCTCATATTAGCCAGGTATGGTGGCACAGGCCTGTAATCCCAGCCCTCGGGAGGCTGAGGCAGGAGGATCACGGAAAGTTCGAGGCCAGCCTGAACTACATGGTGAAATCCTGTCTCAAAAAAGAAACCTTCCCCACCAAAAAATCTTCATATTTAAAAAGTTACTTTTAAATAATTTTCAATAAGCCCTGTGCTCTTGGTTTCCCACCTATGAAATGGGGTCAGCAGCTCCTGCCATGCACAACAGTGATGAGACACAGTAACTTGGTGTTTGAAGCAGGGAGGGCAGGGAGCTGCAGGGACAGCTGCTGCTGCAGCCCTGCCTTTTCTATTCTGTAAACAGTTTTGTACACAACTGACAAAGGGTAGCATTAGATTTCTTGGTAGGTCTCAGAGTCCTGGGCACAACCTGGTTATTAACCACAGAGGCATCCCTGGCTCCGGAGCACAGTGCCCACACTTTATACCTCCAGACAGGTGGTGGGATCATACAGACGCGACATGGGGACAGGGAAGGAGGACTATGGAAGTTTGCACACCAAGGAAGGAGTAACTTACTGGCCAACTCCCACTCACTTGGAAAGTACAGGATACACCTAATGACTCACTGTAACTTCTGTAATAAAGACCTTGTCAAATGCTGGGGCAGAGCTCAGTGGTGAGAGCTTGTGCCAGGCTAGTGTGTGCCAGGCCTGGGTTTCAGCCCCAGCACTGGGGTAGGCAGCGGGAGGCGCTTGTCAAAACTGTGAGGGGCTCGCTACTGTGCATCTATAATGAAGAGGTTATGCAGCAACAATGTCCAGCTCAGGGAGGAACCTGCATTTGCAGGCTCTAGGAGAACAGACAGAAATGCAGAGGTCCCAGAGGTCAAAGCCTCCTGTGTCACACACTCGTAATGCCATGTGGCTGGAAATGTGAAATTCCACACTAAAACCCAGATGTACCTGAAGAATACAGGCTACAAAGAAGGCCACCATGCACCCTGATTTCAAAGTTACTGCCTATGCTGAGTGGGCGGGGCAGGCCCTGAAGAATGACTCACACGAGCTGCAAGTCCAGCCCTTGTGCCCTGGGGTGCTCCCTCTTGTTATTTTCTGAAACACACCTCAGTGAGCAGTGGTGCAGGATGCTGCACCTTGGTTTCCTTGTGGTGGAACAGATATGCGGCTGAAGATGGGGGCACCACGGATGAGGCCAGGCTAGCATCGAGGGCTGTCTGGGACTCACCTGACCGGGTGACAACTTCGCAGAACTGTAGCAGCTCCACAGAGTGTGCAGTCCAGTCACTGTGTGAGGCAGTCAGCCGCTCCAGAAGGGGACCCATGTGTTTGCGGTAGAGGTCCTGACTGCTGGGGACATTCTCCGCCATTGCCAGCGACTCCATGGTCTCCTGTGCCTGCAAGACACAAGTCAAACACTGGGACCATTCCACTGTGGCACCAGGGTGTGTACTAGGGATGAAACCCAAGGCCTCCAAGTTCTCTGCCACTAAGCACCACCCTCAGACCTTTAAAAAAAAACAAAACTTTTTTTTTTTTTGAAACAGGACCTCATCAAGTTGTTAAATTGTCCCGGGTGGGCTCAAACTCGTAATCCTTCTGCCTTAGTCTCCCAAAGTGCTGGGATTGCAGGCATGTGCCACCACGCCTGGCTGACAGTTCCAATTTTTAAGACCTTATCATCCAGGGCCCTTAACCTGCCGGAACGACTCGGTTAAATGTGAACATTTAGCCAGGAGGGGAGTGCTGTAAGGCAGAAACAACCCAAAGACTGCACCTGAAGGCCAGGGCTGTGGCTGAGCCTGCTAAATTCTGATTTCCCATCATGCTGTCAATGCGGTCCTTAGAGCGAGTAACAAAGCAGATGTACAGGCACCAACTACAGCGCAGCACCAGTGGTTCCTGGGTTTGCACAGATCGAAGATGACCCGGAGCCGCTCTGACCAGGCTCTGGTGGGTCAAGGAGTTTTAAGGAATTAGACTGAGCCAACTGTCCCCAAGCCCATCCTCACCCTCCTGTGCTCAGCATTCCTACCTCAGTCAGACTTCCACAGCGGACTCTGGAGGGGACAATGTGACAGAAGTAGCAGTCTGAGACAGTGAGTGGGCTAGGCAGCTTTTGGTGGCAGGTAGGGTAAAGTATGTCATGCTGTCAACTAAGTGACCGAGAGCTGGTGGTTGGGTGAGACTAATGCAAGCAGAATGGAGACAGGCTTAACAGGGAACTGACCCCAAACTTCATTACGCCCTCATTATCACACATTTCCGTAATAAATTCTCCATCCAGAGGGTGGCATAACATGTTGCTAAGCATATTTTGGACCGTGTGCAAACTCACATTTGTGAAGTAACTAAACATTACCCTGTCCAATGATCCCTGCACCTTTTGGAAAAGTCCATGAATAACTAATGCTGTTCCTCTGAGGCCCCATAAAAATGTATCCTCTGTTGGAGGGTTCTCCTTCTGTCACCCCTGGGGCTGCCTATGGACAGCCAGCTGTGTGTCTCCTCTAAAACAAACTTTCCAATCAAAGCTTCTGCCTGTAAATTTGTGATGTTTCCTGCTTTAACTTCCATCAACGCTGAAGCCAGGACCTATGTTGGCTCGTGACACTGGGGTGACTACAAAGCCACCAGCTACTCATTAATCTGAGGCTTTCTTCCTGGGGTTTAAACATAGTAGGAAGTCCTCGAAATTCCGTGGCGGCAGCTATCCAGTGGCTTCCACTCTGCAGACCCACTTGTCACCTGATGGTACTTGGCTTCCTTCTGCCGCTCACAGGCACTGCTTTGCTATTATTTATGGCTATCGGTGACAAACTATCTACAAAAGGTAACTGTTTTCAAGAGTGAAATGAAGCAGGGTCAAAAGACACTTCAAGAAGCTGGGCATGGTGGCACACCTATTACCCTGGCTCTTGGGAAGCTGAGGCAAGAGGATTTTGAGTCTGAGACCACTCTATGCCACTTAGTGTCTCAAAATTAAAAAAAATAAAAACACAAAGGACTAAGGATGTAGTGTACCAGTGGTGCAGCCCCAGGCTCTATTCTCAATACCACACACACAACAAAAAACCCCCAAAACAAAAAACTCTACAAATAAAGGGACCCCTTGAACTGAGGCCCCATGACTGCCATGTCTTCCACACAAAACGGCCGTGGGTGGAGGGTGTGGAGGGCAGCACAGTCTGGGTACCTTGGATGTCAGGTGGTCCTATGAGTCCACAGAGAGGGCAGCTAGGGAGATTTTTAAGCATAAACAGAAAGCCAAGGGGACAGAAATAATTTTGCAAAGCTGTGCTGCAATTAATGCAGGAAAGTCACTGCTCCTCTCTCCCAACTTTCAGCTGCACGTGGGTGTGTGTTTTTGAAAGCCCTGATATGGACAGGCTTAAGGACTGTGACAGTTTTGTTTCTTCTTTGCTTCTTTGTTACTGGCTCTGAGATTAAAGAGCCTTCATTCCTAGACAGAAGGATTCATCTGCAGGTGGCAGGACACCCCGAGGCCACCTCATGAGTGACTCATCCCAAATGTTCCACATGCTTTCATCTTTGCCAGTCAGGTATGCCTGAGGCCTGAAATTCAAGCATGCAGATTTACAGAAGACAGTTACACTTCCGTCAGACAGAGATCGCAGTGATGGGGATCTTCCCCCAGCCTTACCTTGTCCCCAAGGGCGGTAGCACCTGCGAGAGCCATGATCGTCACCAGCACCTCCACGAGCTGCAGGCTGGCCACGCTGCAGTCCTCCCGACACACAGACACCAGGGTCTGCACACAGAGCAGCAGGTGCTCCAGGTAGAGATCCTGGAAGAGACCAGAGATAGTCAGTGCCCCTCACGCCAAACCCACGAAGTGCAGGGTCCACCTGCACAGCAGGATCTAGGAGAGCATCACGCCATGTCCAGGGCCTCTGAGGTCCTGACTGGAGTGCTTGGCTTTAACAAGGACACTGTTTTTTTTTTTTTTTTTTTT
>NW_004955460.1:8482406-8502968 GCF_000276665.1 Chinchilla lanigera | reverse complement strand
TTTTTGAGACAGGGTCTTGCTATGCAGTTCAGGCTGGCCTTGAGCTCACTTTGTAGCCCAGGCTGGTCTCGAACTCGTAATGATCCTCCAGCCTCAGCCTCCTGAGTGCTGGGATTATAGGCATGCGCCACCATGCCTGACTAACAAGGGCACTGTTTAGACAGCAGGGAAACTGGACATACACTGGGAATTTAGGGTCCACAGCCATTTTGTGAATCCTTCAAAGTATTTTAAAAGTTAAGTTTAAAAAGTTTAAAAACACCTGTGTTGCAGTGTTCATTTACAGATGAAACAACAGCGTATCTTGGATTCACTTGAAATTACCCCAGAGCTCTCTTTACTCCTACCAAAGTTAAAAAGAAAAAAAAAAGAAAAAAAGTGGTATAAGGGGAAAAAAGAACTGGTAACTGGAGGTGTGTGACAGGTACAGTCTATCATTTTTTTTCCTGCTTTTTGCAGTTTTGAATATTTCTATGTGCCTCAGCTTTAACAAAAATAAATAAAATTTTACAAATAAAAAAAAATGCTTCCTGGTTGGTGGTGGTGGGGCAAAAGCTGGTCTGGTTCAACAGCTTCCTTCTTAGTTTCACTGTATTCATCACAGGCACTGCTTACAATGTCCCTCTAACCCATCTATTTTATATGTTCTATGAAGTACAGAACGAGTCAGGATAGTGGTCATGTATGTAAGTGTAAGCATGATTAATGAACAGAAAGGTGGATGTAAATTGGAAGCAAATGCTCAAACCTCTTTTTACTAGTTCAAGGTGTGAGCTCAAGAAAGCGTGGCAATTATTTGGCTAGATGATGGATTGGCTCTAAATTTCAGATTCAGCTTTGAAATTACCATGACTCACTTACCAGGGACATAAACTACCGAAGTTTAAAGGAAAGTCACACCGCATCACAGCAAGTTTGCTCCTGCACCCCTAACCCACCCTGCCCTAACGCACAGACAGCCCCAACTCCCACCCCACCCAGGGAGTTGGGCTGTGAGTACAGGGTGCCCCCACTCCCAGGAGAAGCGACAGATTTATGCTTTTATCTGATCCTGACTGTCTCCACAGCCTGATTTCTTTTGGCCTGGATTTTTTTTTTTTTTTTTTTTTTGTCTTTTTTGAGACAAGGTCTTGCTATGCAGTTCAGGTTGGTCTTGAGCTCACTTTGTAGCCCAGGCTGGCCTCGAACTCCCAACGATCCTCCTGCCTCAGCCTGCCGAGTGCTGGGATTACAGGCGTGCGCCACCATGCCTGGCTTGGCCTGGATTGACTGATTAAAATTTTTGTAGACATGATTTTGCTAACGTCTAGGGTGACCCATAATGTAAATTTAAAAAGCTGTCATTTTTTTTCAATTAAAAGGGAATGCACTTTAAAGATATGTGCCCTCTCAGCTTTGGCAGAGCTGTCTCACTACAGATCCAAACCAAAGACCACAAAAAACCCTGTGCCCCTTTTACAGCAAGCATCATCCCCTTGCTATACGCCCATGGCCACGTTTCTGTAGAAACGGCATGGTAACATCTACAGCTCTCCCTGCTGACCTGGGGATGGTTAGGGTTTACCTGCACTCAGAAATGCAAAGAGAAGAGACAACAGGGAGTGGTGCTCAGTGTTTTTTGATTCTGACACTATGGTACCTGATAGTGATAACCAGGTAAAGTGTTAGAGAGTTTTATATTCAGGACAGACAACGTGGTCCCTGAACTTCTAATCTCCTTAAACAGGAGTGAATGCACCCTCTCATTTCAGTTACCTGTCATCACAACTCCAGGGACAGGAATGGGTCCTCCAGCTTAGCTCCAGGTGCAACCTGGCTCAAGACCTGGGAAATATCTTTGCTACTGACCAGCCCCTGCCAATCACGAGGCCATACCAGGCAGACCTGTAGCACAAGATGCATCTCCATAGGCCTCTCTGTGTTAACATGGGATTTAAAAAATTTTAGTTTGTTCTGGAAAGACATTCTTAACCCATTTTCTCCAGCCACTGAAGAATAGTGGTAGGAAATGCAAACGACTTCCCAAGGGAGCAGATACAGACTGAGCAGGTAAGCACGCACTTGCTGCAGACAGATACGCAGAGGAATGACTTTGACCTGAATATGTTTGTCTTCTCTTTCCAAACATTTAAATCTGTCAAGAGAGGAGCCACATGTACATCCCAGGTTTTTATCATGGCTGGCTGGTTCCCTGGCCTCTGGGCCAGAACACGCTTGAACCCTAGTAGACGAAGGGTCAAGAAGGGTCTTGCTCTGCCTAAAAGGCCACGAGTGAGCTCTTCCTCAATAGAACAGGAAGATGAGAAGCTGGACGGGGGAGAAGGAGTCCTGAGCCCATCGAGCATGAAATCCAGGTTTTATGTAAACAAAACGAAGAGAGGGAAAGGCAAAAGACAACACTCGCTTTGTCATTAAGTTTGTAAGATAGGCATTTAAACACTTGCATGGATTTTCGGGCTGCACCCATTTAGAACATTTCTGGCTTACACATCCAAACTCAGGAATCAAAATCCTTCTCAAAACCACTCACAGCAGCACTGCTGGACTTGCGCTGGCTGGGGGGTTGATGCTAAGGAGGGGTTGGGGGAAAAGCTAAAAGGTGGCTAAAAACACCAGGAATGGAGACCTGTCCCTGTTCCCTCCCAAGGCCTCTGGTTTCCAGCTTCCTAAATTCCTCACAAGTTTCTTAACATGGTTTACAAGTGTGAATGTGAACTGTGCCTCTCATGCTGGGGACAGAAAGGAGCCTGGACAAAAGGTTCCTGCTGGCACCCGCCCTCCAGGCCAGCTTCATGGCCCCAAGAGCTTTTGGAAGATGTCAAGTTGGACCATAGCCACCTGCAGGCAGCCTCTGTGTGGGAGCAGACAACTGAGGATGGAGGGTGAGCCTGGTCACCCAACAGGAGTATCTGGGATGTGAGATGCGGGAGTGAACAGGTCAGGCCTGACATATCTGAACAAAACAGCCATTATCATGTCTTCAGCAGAAATAACTATACATTATTCCAAAGAATTAAGCTGCCTACCTAGGTTGTCTCAGCCTCAGCTGTAACAGATTTACTGCTTAATTTAAGAGGAAATAAGCCCATCTCGCATGTCATCAGGTCAGTTATTTTACGCTCACTATTCAAATGCCAAGTGACACTGATAAAACACACAGTCTTGTCCACCCCTGAGGATGCTCTGGGTGTACCAAGCACAGTGTGGACAGACTTGTCTCATTGCCCCTCAGGAGTGGGGACCAGGGTTCCTTCCACCATGCCACTGACCTGCAACCCTCTCCAGCCTGTAACCACCCATGGTAGCACCATCCACAGACTCTCCTGGCAATGGGCATGTCTGTCCTGCACTGTCCAACAGATGGCCACTGGCCACATGTGACTCCTGGCCAACCGACAGGTAGCCAAAGTGACTAAGAAAGGGAAATCTTCACTTTAGCAAATTTAAATGGCCACTTGGCTGCTGATGGCTACAGTACTGGACAGAGCAGGAGGTCAGGTCCCTAAGCCCGAGATGCTAGTGCCAGGACCCTTGGCGCAGCAGATGCAACTGATGGGCCTGAACGTGGACAATGCTGCCTCTGACTATCAGCAGTTAGGCTCAGATGCCAGCAGGGACACCTCCTACCCTAACCCAGGGTATGATCTATGTGCTGATCCTTCACTGCACCATCTTACATTTTCAGATGCCTGGCAGACACGCGCCTGGGCCAGCTCTGTGGTGATGACCTTGAGGTGTGGCTGGATGGCATCCCGTGGGCAGCCTCGAATGACAGAAGCAAGAATCAACAGGCTAGAAGAGGAGGGTGCCTTCTTCAGCATTGATAAGATCAGCTTCAGCGACACTTCTGGGTTGATGAATGTCCCAATTAGCTCTGCAGATCTTGCGCACTGTGAGAGAGAGATGTGGAACAAAGTGAAGGAGTTTGAAAACACCTGCTCACATGCAGCTCCAGCCCTGTAGGTTCTATGCCCACTAGAGGAGCACCGGGGGAACAGAGCATCTCTCTGCCTCCCGGGGCTTGCACAGGAGACTGTTCAAGCATAGGGATCACAGGACTCAGGCAGTGCTTCCGGCACACAGAAAGGCTGCATCCATCGGATACAGTGACCTATACTTCCTATTAATAACTGTTAAACACACATGGCACCTCCACAGTATGGAATTCTACTGGGCAATGAGAAGGAGCCACTGTGAGACCTCAGGACTAGGTCTCAGGGGATCATGGAGGGAAGAAGGGCAGGCCTAGGGCCACACACTATGGTATTTCACTCACACAACACTCCAAGGTGACATAAAAGAGTAAGTTGTGCTAGCTTCCCCATTGCTAGACAAAGCATCTGATACCTAGAAATTAAAGGACAGGCCGGGACAAAAGGTTTCAAAGAGTTCAATCCACAGTTGGCTGGTGGAGGGCATCAGGGAGGAAAGCTCTTCAACCCATGGCAACCAGAAAGCAGGAGAGAGAGAGAAAGGACGATGGGGGTAAGAATACAACCTTCCATGTTCACATCTGCTCTGTGAGCTGCTGGGATGGGCAGAGAATGCATGAGCTGCACCAGGGTCTATTGGGTGCTATCACCACCTACTGATTTTATCCCTTGGAAAATCAGATGGGTACATGCAAAATAAATTAACTTTTTTTATGGGGAAAATAGAGGTACAAAAGTTGTGCATGGAACGCATGGTAGTACATGCCTGTAATCCCAGTACTAGAGAGGCTGAGGCAGGAGAATCACTGTAAGTTTGAAGGCAGCCTGGGGTACATAGTGAGTTCAAGGCAAGCTTGAACTCTTAGTGAGACCCTGTGTCAAAAAAAAAAAAAAAAAGGGTGCATAGAAAAACACAGGTTTCAACAATTCAAAGTTTGGCTCCTTTAGTGATAAACCTGATATCTGAGAATCAACTCTGTATTCATAAGAAAGGAGTTTATAAAATCTTAAACTGATGGAAGTGCCATGCATGGTGGCCCATGCCTGTAATCCCAGCATGTGGGAGGCTGAGGCAGGAGGATTGTTGTGAGTTTGAGACCAGCGTGGGCTACAAAGTGAGCTCAAGGCCAGCCAGATCTGTACAGGGAGACCCTGTCGCAAAAAAACAAAAAAAAAAAAAAAAAAAAAAAAAAGATGGAAGTTTTTGAAAAGTAAGAACATGCAACATTTTTAAGTAGGCTCAATGCAGAACTGTATGTAGCATTTATTTTAAGTCAGTAAACTGGCCTACAATAGTGACGACAAAACCGATTAGCAAGGTTTCAATGGAATTTACGATTCAAGATGAGGTGGATGTTTTGGTCTATGACCTCATTCGCTCAAGTGCCAGGATGTGTCCTCATGCAGTGAATACCAGGCAGCACAGTGCTGGCCAGCGCCACCAAGGGTCATGGAGCGAGAGCTGGACAAACTCAAGGTTCTGTGCGTTCCCCTGCTCTGTAGGCAGCACTGACCACTAGCCAAGTGGACAACTGAGAAGAGTAAGGAGCAGAGAGGTCACACACTGGTGCTAGAGTAGTCCCATGGTTCCTACAGATTTCAGAGTGCTGTGGGTAACGGCAACCGGACTACCAGGGCCATTCTGCATCTTTCCCAGCAGCCTGCTCCTAGCGACGGATGCCACGTTGTGCCTGAGTGAGCTTACTGGCAGGCTTTCCTGAACACACTGTCATTTCATGAGGCTGCAGGTCAGTGATCCCCTGGGGCTGGACATGAGGGGATGGGTCCTAATTGTGGATATGCGCCTTTCACAGCTTGCAGACTCACACACCTGGGACTCACCACCCACAGACCCGACCCTCAATGACCACTCACACTGCTGACCACAGCTGCCTCTTCATCGGTACAGGCCCTCTGCAGGGTTCTGAGGATGATCTCCAGGTGCTGCGTGATGTGGTCCTCAGCGTGCAGGAGCAGCACCGGCAGGAGCTGTGCCGACTTCACCCTGGTCCCCACCACCCAGTCGGTGATGTCGTGACAGATGGCGGGCAGGATTTTGGAGAGGTTCCTGAAGACCAGCTCCCGGCAGCCCAGCACTGGGCGGCTCTCTAGGGTGGAAGAGACGAGAAGACCACAAATAAGATCTCAGTGATGTGGACGGAAAGCAGAGGATCATGCATGCCTTACCTGAGGCACACCTAGATCTCTGAGGTCCTACAAACTCAGACCACCTCTCAAGACTGAAATGAAGCCACAGGATGCTGTCATTTAGTTAAAAACATTTGTTTTATAGCTGTGCCGGGGTGTGAGGTAATGCAGAAGAAACTACACATACTGCTTCCCATTTAGAAAAGTGCAGTTTGCTGCCAGCACTCATCTAATTTTCAGTGATCGAGAATTACTCTACTTTGTAAATGGAAATACCTACCATTAAAAGCAGAGTGCTATCATATCTCTGTTTCTAAGGGCTATCAATACACTAGAGTGATGTGAAAGTAATAAAAGAGGTATTTCATGGCAAGCTTCAGTGTTCTCTTGGCCGGTGGCGAGAATTCTTCGGGAGAAGGGGAGAAGTGTGCATCTGATGAGCTCTGACACACAGATACACCCTTGAAACTACCCCATGGCCACCAGGAGTCCCTGTGCCTCTGCAGGGGCCATCCCTTATCCCAGCAACCCCTGCCTTCTATCACTGACTTGGCTGTTCTCATGCACGCTTAAGACTGAACCCAGGGACTTTGCCCTGAACTATAGCCCCAGCTTCTAAGCCCTCCAGCTTCATCTTTTTATTTTTATTTATTTTTTAGGGTTTTTTTTTTTTTTTGAGGCAGAATCTTGCTATGTATTTCACGCTGACCTTGAACTTGCCACATGCCACAATCCTCCTGCCTCAGCCTCCTGAGTGCTGGGATTACAGCCTTGTGCCATCATGCCTGGTCCCCTGACTTTTTTAAAAAACTGAGATAAGGCCTTGCTAAGTCACTGAATTATCCAGGTTAGGCTCAAACTTGCTATTCTCTTGCCTTAGCCTCCCAGAATGCTGGGATGACAGGTGTGCACCACCACACCTGAATATGTCTCGTCTTGTAAGGAACCAACTATTTTCTGGGGTGGTTGCACATTCCTGGTTCCCGCCAGCAGTGAATGAGAGCCCCCACTCCTCGTCCCTTCACCAACACCGGGATGGTGGTTTGTCCCTTTGGTTAAATTTGTGTTTCCCTAATAACTCAGGATAATGAGCATCTTTCCATGGGCTTGTTTATAGTTTGTGTCGTCTTCCTTGGTGATGTGTCTTTTTAAATCATTTTGCCCATTAAAGGAGTTTTTTTTCCTATATTCTAGACACAAATCCTTGCATACATAATTTGAAGTTATTTTTTCAGATTTTGGCTTGTCTTTTCATTCTCTTAACAATGTCTTAACAGTTTTGTTTTTTCTTTCTTTCTTTTGTTTTTTGTTTTTTTTTCCGGTACTGGGAATCAAACTCACAACCTTGCGCTTGCCAGGCAGGCGCTGTGCCACTGAGCTAAACACCTAGCCCCTGTTTTTTCTTTCTTTTCTGAGACAGTAATGCTACACAGTCCAGGCTGGCCTCAAACTCGAGATTCTCCTGCTTCAGCCTCCTCAGTAGCTGAGATCACAGAGATATGCCACCATACTCAGGTCTTTTCTTTTTTCTTTCAGTGGGAGTTGAACCCAGGCCCTCAGCCTTGCCAGGAAAGTGCTCTAGCACTGAGACACACATCCTAGAGCCAGGGAGTGTGAGTTTTTAAAAAAAAGACGTATGTAAAGCTTTGCTTAACCCAAGACAATATCAAGGCTTCCTTTTATGGGTTTTATACTTTGATCTATGATATTTTTTTTTTTTTGGTTCACTTTTGTATATCATATGAGGCAGGGACCCAAGTTTTTTTTTTTTTTTTTTTTGGTTCACTTTTGTATATCATATGAGGCAGGGACCCAAGTTTACTTTTTGGCAGGTAGTGTTACTCTTTCAGGTCTTTCATTTCTAAAGTTTTGCCTGGTCTATGTCCTATCCTGTATTTCCATGTGAATTTTAGAATCAGCTTGTCAGTTTCTACCAAAAAAGCATTCAAGGATTACAATTAACAGTTCAAGCTTAAAAATTCAAAATAATTCTAAAGACAGAAATGAAATCATGACATATCAGAATGTAAAGGGTACGCCTTTATAAAAAGAAGAGCTTGTACCATAAAACCCCCACATCTAATTTTTATTCTTGTTACTTCTGTTTTTATGCTACACTGTATTACAGAATTAGTTCCATGTGAGTCTAATTCTGTTGGTCGTCGGAGTGAGCTTGTCAACATTTTTAAAAAACAACAAACCAAACTTCGATTAGATTTTCCTCTAAATGGTGGAACCATTGTGGAAGTTTGTGGAAAGAAGGGACCCAAGTTGGCAAGGGTCTACCAGACACATGGATGTACAGGGCTATGCTCAAAGCAGTACTGGCCTGTGCAAGTAATGTGGTTGGTTCCAAAGCCTAGTTTTTCCGTACTTAATACAGCAGACACCACATTCTTTTGGAGTGGGGCTCAGTAACTGGCTTACAAGGGAAGCCTGGCCCACTGGCTATTCATAAATAAAGTTTTATTGAGACATAGCCAAGCCCACTCATTTCCTACTGTCTGGGATGCTTTTATGTCACAAAAGCAGATACTCCAGCCCCTGCAAAATAGAAATGCTATCAGGCTGGGCCGAGTGGCACATGCCTGTAATCCCAGCACTTGGGAGACTGAGGCATGAGGATCAAGGCCAGCCTGGATTAATGCAGTAAACTTAAGGCCAGCCTGAACTATATAATGAGACCGTGTCTCTCCCTCTCCCACTCTCTCTCATACACACACACACACCAAAAAATAAAACAAAACAAAAAACCCCAGCAGTGCTATCAAGTCTTTCACTGGCCAGCTCGAGCTGGACTCTAGGTCTGCACTTTCTGACATGGCAGCTACAGCTGCAAACTGCCATACAAACTTCAATGCACCACATTTAAACACAGCAAATGATTCTAGTGCTCATCAGCCATGTGACCGGTGGCTGCTGCACAGGACTGCAGAGCAGGACACTTTGGGACTGCAAAAAGCTCTGTCAGTCAGTGCAGCCTGGGGACATGAGAGTCTACAGTCCAACTTTAACAGCAACATGGAAGAGAGTATGGACTCACTGGCCTGGGTCTCCAAACGTCTCATTTAGGACTATTCTGAACATCTGTGTGAGTGTATATTTTCATACTGCTCTACTTGCTATACTTGGATAGGTGCTATGAATGGTAGCAGGTGCACTGTCTAATGTGTATACACTTTGGCATGTGTGTGTATGAGCATAGCAACAGGACTGACTCCTAACCCAGAGAACTGCTAGGTCAAAGGTATGTATGTTTCTTTATATATTTAGCACTATCCGCACAAGTCCAAGACTGTGCTAAAAAACAAAAAGGTATGCACCATATTCCAGGCTAAATCCAACTACTGGGTTTCTAAGATAAATTCAAACAACTGGTACCTATGATTCCAAGTAGTAATTCCCAAAATTACCAGTTGACAGAATTAAACCTTCTCTGTCTTTCTCTTTCCACATCTCAAAGGTATTTCTTCATGAATAGGTAAACAAAATGTCCAGAATTTGAGTATAAACAAATACTCTTATTTTGTACTGTAAATTACTCGGAATCAAGCAATAAAAAAAAATGTCAAGTGGTCAAGTAAACAGCCCAGCATGGAGCCAGGATCTTCTTCCTATGCCTGTGGTTTGTCTTTTCTACAAATTTGTCACATGGGCTCCTTCCACCTCACGGAATGCTGAGCTCCATCTGCATCCCTCTTGATTACTGAGTGACACATCACCGCCTGCACACTCCCCACCTGCTTACCTTTCCCACCCACACCCCAGCTGCACATGCACCGTTTGCGCAGGGACTCCTATGCAGAAAGCTACTATGAATGCTCACCAACAAACCTCTAGTGGAGATAAATTTATTCCACTTCTGGGTAGGAAAGCTGTGGATGGTTAGTACATATCTGAATTCTAAGGAATTACAACTGTTTCCTGAAGCGTCTGTACATCTGCCCTTGTCCAGTGATGCATAAGGGCTCCATTTCTCCACATCCAAATTCTGTGCCATATTTGGTTATTTATTTCTTCATTTATGGAACAGAACTGGAGGTCTGTTCCTGTCTCTCATAGAGCAGCCATGGCAGCAAAGGTAAACACAGGAGGTATCTTGAGGTGTGAACAATTATTAACTGAAGTCCAGAGTCCAGATCTGCCAGGTCAGATGCCCAGAAAACACTGCCATTATCATTAATCTTTTTTTTTTTTTCAGTCTTTTTGAGACAGGGTTTCACTATGCAGTTCAGGCTGGACTTGAACTCACTTTGTAGCCCAGGCTGGTCTTGAACTTGCAAGGATCCTCCTGCCTCAGCCTCCCGAGTGCTGGGATTACAGGCAAATGCTGTGATTGCAGGCATGCACTACCATGTCTGGCCTCATTATCTATTAATCTTTCCTTTGAAAACGTAACTGTAGCACTTTAGCAAGCAAAAAGCATGAAAAGACAATTTAAGTGGACAGTGTTACAAAAAAGCCCCAAGACAACAAGGGCATGCACCTTCAGCATTTGTAAAGCTGACAATATCAGTTAAGAAATGCACTCAACCTTAAACAAGCGGATGAGATGCAAATATTTGCAAAGTGGATGAGATGTAAATATTTGCAAAGCCAAGTTATTTTCATAATGGAAACAGAAGTAAACACAATGGCAACCAGTGATGGCTCACTTTGCCAGACACCTTTAGGAATGGTGCAGATACACCCAAGGAATCCAGTGCCAGGCAGGGAAGGGACCACTATGGCAGGGGTCGAACTTAGTGGTCGCTGTGAGGGTCAGGAGGATCAGGCTGCAGCCCAGCTCCTGTGAAGATGGGAGCTTTCCCTCCTCCACAGGCTGTGTGCTCTGGGTTCCACAATCCCTACCGAGACTATGGGGCATCACGAGGGAGGCACCACGAGACAAGCTCAGTGACCACCACTCAAGGCGATCAGATCCAACCTCTTCTAGCGCCACGGGAGGCACAGGGCTGCCCTCTGCTCAGGACCAACAACAAGCAACTGTCTGTCATCCTCCCGCGGGAGCAACACCAGGCTACTTTGAAAGAATATTAATTCAAACAAAAACCCAGTACGGGATGCAGACCAATGCAGCTGCAGGGCAACAGCTGTTCCAGTGCACACTCTTATGAGGGGCTGTGTAAGGTGACAGGGCTGTTACCGACCGTACGACATCTGTCTGTCACATAAAAAAGTATGCAATGTTTGGGGCTGGGGATTTAGCTCAGTGGCACAGTGCCTGCCTGGCAAGCATGAGGTCGTGAGTTCAATTCCCGGTACCAGAAAAAAACAGACAAAAAAAACAAAACAAAACAAAAAAACCAAAAAACAAAAGTACGCAATGTGACTGAAATATACAGGGAAGATTTAAAAATTATTACAGTGAACGACACATTGCCACGAATCCCCTTCAAAGGCCTCCCCCGTGCTTTGAACATGCTTATCTCACCATTCTTGCCACTTGCTGAAGCAGCTCTGGAAGTCTTCCCTAAGTGTCTTTATGAGGTGTGATTGAAAATTTGAGTAACATCCAATGGAAAAGTCAGCTCGTAAAAACATGATAGTGTATCCTCATCCATCTTATTCATTAGACTTGGCACTACGCAACTCTGGTGCATTCCCGAAGTCAAAATGACCATGAAGAGTCAACATTTTGAATCAATTCAGGACACCGAGGCCACCATGGTAGTGCAACTAAAGACACGAGAGAGGACTTCCAGAACCACTTCGGAAAGCAGCAAAAATGGTGGGATAAATGTATCTGAAGCAAAGGGGAGTATTTTGAGGGAGATTCACGGCAATGGGTCTTTACTGTAATAAATGTTTAAAAAATTTAAAAAAGGATAAACATTCACTGCATTTTTCAATCACAGCACGCACCTTGTATGCATTTACCATAGAGAAAGCAAACTGAGCACAGGAGATGCGAGAACACAGGCGAGGGTTGATGCCCCGGGCAGAGGCCCTGCCTTTCAAGCCTTCTCACTCCTGGGAAGCTCTGCGCAGTGCAGGCACAAAGCGCAGCCCACCCTAGTGCGGGTGGCATATGGTTTGCACATGCACAGCTGCCCCCTGGTCCCTTCTAATCCTCCTCATTTTCCTGACAAGCTGAGTGCACCTTCACCAGACCCTGGTGGGCACCAACCATAGTGGCACTGTATACCCTAAATGTGCTTCCAATCACCCCAGACAAAACCAAGAGCCAGAGACCTGCCACCCAGGACCATGTGGTACAGTTAATAAGGCACCCTCAGTGAGCTCTGGAGAGGATCTGGCTTTTTTGAAAAACAAAGCCAGGCCCTCCTGTCCTGCTTGGTTTTATCTTTTTTTTTTTTTGTCTTTTTGAGACAGAGTCTCGTTATGCAGTTCAGGATGGCCTGGAGCTCACTTTGTAGCCCAGGCTGGTCTCAAACTCACAAAGATCCTCCTGCCTCAACCTCCTCAGTACTGGGATTGCAGGCGTGCGCCACCACACCTGGTTTCCTGCTTGGTTTTAAAACATGACTCTCCCTGCTTTTCAGATAAAGGGGAGGTCAGTAGGAAATCTGGAAGAAGCTGGGCCAGAAGCACATGGAATATCAAAGCATCTTATTTTCTGCATAATTAGACTAAGTGAAATTTAATTGTGGGCAGGAAAATGGTTCACCAATTTCCTAACATGTTTATGCGTGACTGATGGCAGGCCTCCCCTCTATGTACCTAAAACCTGTCACAAATCACAGGAAGCTCACTGGGTCTCTGCAACAAAGCGTTGGCTATTTGTGAAAGCAAAGGTATCAGCAGGGTGTGGTGGTGCATGTGTGTAATCCCAGCTACACAGAAAGGATTCCCCTGAGGGAAGAGGATGGCAAGTTCCAGGCCAGCCTGGGTCACAAAGCAAAGCTTTGTATCAAAACAAACAAACAAACAAACAAACAAAAAGGCAGAGGATCCAAGAATGGAGGGTGGGGGGGTTAGGCACACAGTGTCTGTACTCAGGGACAGGGACCTATAGCCATTTAACCCTTTTGCTCCTTGTCTGCATAGGGAGGGTGCTGACATGCATCTACCTGCCATCTAGCAGGGGCCTCCGGTCCTGGCTGGGAAGTGCCTTCTTCCCTAACCAAAGCAGGGGACCTGCTGCCTCTATACCATGTAAACCAGTTTTCCAGCCTGTTTCTCCTTTTCTTATCTGCATGCCTGATGTTTCTGACAACTTCTATTCAAGCCCCGTCTCTCCAAACATGCAGAGAAAACACACCCAGAGCAGAGCAGGTATGAAAACACAGAAGGGCATTGTGTAGAGAGGACTCTATAGCACAGTGATCCTGACTCAAGGGCAGCTCTACTGATTTCTAGAATAGGTTTTTGAAAAAGGCCCTCTACCCTGTGTTAAAAGGTCTGGCAGCCATTCACCATTCTAAAGACATGCTTCCCTTGGCGCTCAAGCGTGGCGGGAATACAATCCCGATAGAAAGATCATTTGAGAGGAGAAAGGACTCTGGAAACTTCTGTCACCAGAAACCCTGCAGTGGGTTGTCAGAGGCACGTCAAGCATGGACTTGTGCTTTTGCAGATGAGAGCACTTGGCTCAGGTCAACAGTGATGTGAAGAGAAAGGCGGTGCCCCTGCAGTCTGGTCCCACACTCCGCTTGGTTCTGCAATGGGGATTTTTTTTTTTTGTCTTTTTGAGACAGGGTCTCGCTATGCAGTTCAGGCTGGCCTTGAGCTCACTTTGTAGCCCGGCTGGTCTCGAACTTGCGATGATCCTCGTGCCTCAGCCTCCTGAGTGCTGGGATTACAGGCGTGTGCCACCATGCCTGGCTCCTGCAATGGGGTTTTATCTCAGTAATGGGGAGCTGATGTGTGTTTCCAAAGCTGCCAGCAAACAGTGGGACACAGGTCATATTTCTACCTTACTTATTAGGAAGCAGGGTGGGGCAGCTGTGCCTGGTCAAATCCCTGACCCAGACCCGGCTTCTAGTGTGGTTTTCACAGCCACCCGGCACCATGTGTGCCAGCTGTGACCTGATTTTTCATTAACACGGTCTGCTTCACGAGTCTACCCATCAAACTAGCCACTCAGGCAGGAAGAGGACACAGCACCCTAGTGCCCACCTCAGTCGTCTGTGCCAGGCACGGCCCCGGGCCAGGAACTAAAGGGAGACATGAATGTCTCTGCAGTGGGAGGTGGCATGGGCCAGCACGAGGCTAGTTTGTGTCGGGAAAGGCGAGAATGCCTGCTGGGAATGGGCCCTGAGGGGAGAAACAGGAGCTGGGGCCTCCTGTGCAGGTGGAAATGGGGAAGAGCAAGAGCAGCCCTCCCAGAAATGACTGCAGAACACAGGTAAGACACAGAGTCACACATGACAAATTCTGAAAATGCTGTAATAAGAAAACGAGACCCTCAGTTCAATTAATGAGCGAGAGATCTGAACCACGAACCAAAGAATATAAAAGAAGCCTTAAAACAACAGGATGCTAAGTGCCAAGAATGCCAAGTGCTTCCGAGCATTCAGTAGCTGGACACCCCTCGGAGCTGGCGAGAACCCAGTGTCACAGACAGTGGGCAAACGGTGTAGCCAGGTTTTCTTAGAGTTATACTTCTCACCTGGCCATGAGCCTGCACTATCAAGCATTTCTCCAAGAGCATGGAAACACATCCACACTGACCCTACAGGAAAATGTTTCTCTTGCTGCATTTGTAATCACCCAGGACCTGAAACCACCCAGCTGGGGTTCAGGGAACAGAACAGAGAAGGGCTGTGCCGAGCTGCACGGACAGGAAGCACCAGGCTGAGAGGGAAGGATTTCATCAGCATGGGATAGAACACCAGGTGGCTGCAGCCAGGGCACCCAGGACAATCTGGGTGACAAGAGTTCCTTTTCATTACAGAGGTGATGGTGGCCAGAGCTCACAGGCCCACAGCTCTACAGGGTGCATTTTAGGGGCATAAACTTTATCACAATTGAAAAGTGGTTGGAACATGGTCACTGGGGGCAGGGATATCACAGGAGCTGGAGATAGGCAGCAGGTCAGGGGTGGAACTTGAGTTGGGGGGGAGGATGATATTAGGGTCTGAGAAATAGACTGACCTGCCCTGATATTATATACTGAAATAAAAAAATCTAAAAAGTTGTATTTAAAATTCAAAGCTGGGTGTGGTGGTGCATGCCTGTAATCCCAGCACTCGGGAGGCTGAGGCAGGAAACTTGTTGTGAGTTCAAGACCAGCCTGGGCTACAAAGTGAACTCAAGTCCAGCCTGAACTGCAGAGCAACCTATACAGTGAAGAAAAGTAATTTTAGAGAAAAATGCTAAAGATCAAGTGAAATCCAGGGTTTGTGTCACTAACTTTACTGTAACTCAATTCTAACTTTATGCTGTTGTAGTTGAAACAAATATTCTGAGTGTAACTACACTCTAGAAGCTGTGGAATGTACGACCAACCAGACCAGTCAGAAATATCACACGTCCTGAGCTACTTTGACATCAGGAAGTGCTAGAAGAGCGCAGGTGCAGCTTCCCTCAGGACCTGCACAGGACAGGCTCTGTCAGTGAGTGGAGCACATGTGTGCATCCATGCACATACTTGGTGTGTGTGCATGTGTGTACATGAATTCCTCCAGCTCCTTGTTTATCACATCCCAATGGTGGAATCTTCCGAAAATAGTCATCATCCCCAATGCCTTTCTCCCTCTCAGCAGAGGGATCTGTTAACAATAGCCTGATGCTACAGTCAAGGATGGAAATGTCCCTATGTCACAAGGCTAGTTTTGTGCCCAACTGACAACTGCTGCACTTTTTGTGGATGTGTGGGGTGAACCTTAGTGAGCAGGTGGGAGATGGCTTTATACATCTCGGCTTCTACACAGAATTAGTTAGGTGGACATACAACCATCATCCAATTGGTGATCAGAAACTAGCTGAGAGCTTTCAAAACAGCCTAGAGGTAAGCCAGGAGCCTGTCATGGCATATACCTGTAACCTGTGCTACTTGAGATGCTGAGACAGGAGGATCCCAGGTTAGAGGTCACTTTGGGTAACTTGGTAAGACTCTGTCTCAAAATAAAAAAGTAAAAATTGCTGGGGATGTACTTCCATGGTAGAGCACCTGGCACAGTACACATGAAGGCCTGGTTTTGATCCTTGAAACCATGAAAAAACAATTCAGAGGTGAGCTTCCAGGCCCCACAGTGCAGAAGGAACACAGGTAGCTGAAAAGAGGGAGAGAAATCTTTCAGCAGCCCACTGCCATCCTGGATGCAGAGCCATATTAGCAATAAATTCATAACCAGCCCCTATGTCTAAATTCTACATTTTAAAAACGGTGGTGTATCCTGTGACTTTTTCTGCTAAGTTAGAATAGACCTTGCTGTCAAATAATTTTTGCACCCTTTCCAAAACCTGAACACTTCCTCTTATACCAGCTTCAAGGTGTGGGGGGCAATGCTAGCAGGGCACAGGGAACGGCAGACTGCGACTCTCAGGCTGAAGAGGGAAATCAGACCTTTGTGGCCCCAAATGTAGCATCACCCCCGTACAAAACATGAGTAAACGTCTTAGTGCCACGTCCGCAGCCTGCAGCGCCTCTCCTGCTCCCAGACCCACAGGAGAGTAATGGGGTCAGGCGACACAGCCTCTCCCTGCTGGACCTTGGTTGTATTTTGACCCATTTTTCATTCTTCTCAGCATCAGTGTACCTTTACTCAATTTTCAGACACCTCTCTGAGAGGGAAGGGGTTTCCAAGGTTTGCAGGGGTGAGGTAGCCACTAGGCAGGGAAGTACAACAGATAGGGGTAGGTGGGTTAGTGCAAACCCACCAGGCACACTACTCAGGCACGAATGTGTGCACAGATCAAGGGCAGGGCAAGTCCAATAGGAGGAAAATTCATGGAAGGACAGACTTCACCTGTGACCTACCAGTCTAGCTTTTTCTTGGTAAAAGAACACAGTCTCCCTACCCGACAGTGCACTGCACAGCTGCTGGGGACCCAGCTTGATGCATCACCTGGTAAGTGCCAGAGGGAATGGATGGACACCTCCTAATGGAGCATCAGGATGTTTTAGAAGGCTGCTTGCTTCTTTAAAATAAGCTGGTCCAGAAGAGAGAGAGGCCAGAGGGGAGCATAGGAGGGGCTCTAGGTGACACAGGGGACAAAGGCCTGTTGTCTGACCAGGACATGCAGGCGACTTCAGCACAGGCTGTCACAGGTGATGCAGCCCAACAGGAGCCCCTCCACCCTCAAGTTCCCCAAAACCTCTGGGGCCTCCAGACCCTGGCTGAGGACAGCTCCGGCCCGGGGACTCTCTCCCCACTTACACCCGCCCTGTCCTGTCCACCTGCGCTTACCTTGGGGGTAGTGGGGTGGGGGTGGCAAGGCGAAGTCCAGCTTGTCCTTCAGGTCTGCCTCATTCTCCTCTTGCCACTGCAGCCCCACCTTCTCCCAGAGGTTGGCAGCCAACTGCCTGTGCACAGCAAGCAGAGCACAAGTCAGGCTGAGCTGAGCTGAGCTGAGCTGAGGCCCAGGGCCCCAGCACGTGCCGGAGGCCTTTGGGGCTGGACAACTAGCTGAAGAGTGGGGCTCAATCAGCAGGAATCAGTGGGTGAGAGCAGGATGCCCTCCTATCTCCAACATTCTGAGGGGCTTTTGATCTCATACTGACAGTACTAATAGGTGGCTGATTTCTACCCATGGGCCCAATCAAAATAGTAAAAAGATGTAGTAGGCTAGGTGTGGTAGTGCACACCTATAATCCCAGCACTCTGAGAGGCTAAGGAATGAGGATTGCAAGTTCAATCCCAGCCTGGGAAACTCAGCCATTTAGTGAGATCCTGTTTCAAAAAAATAAAAAAGGACTAGGAATACACTCAGTGCAAAGGCCCTGGGTTCAATCCCCAGCAAATACAACATTCTGAAGCAAGGAGAATGACCTGTTTTTGTATACGACAACCTGAAAAGCAAGTCCCGATGAACCAGAAAGCAGAGGGATCCTCTACTACCATAGGCAGGACTCCAAACTCCCAAAGACAAGGCCCTCTCACTGCAGAGCTACTAACCTGATTTCAGGCATCTCGTCATTGAAGCTGCTCAGCAACAAAGGGATAAGCTTGTGGAAGAATGAGTATCGGTCCCGCAGAGCCAGCAGCCAGCCCCCCACCACAGAGGTCACTGCCTGTCGCACCTGCATGCAAGAGAAAAGCAGGTTTGCAACAGGCAAGAAACACCAAGGGCAGATCGGACATGGCAGCTCTGAGTCCCACCATGCAGACACCATCCCAGAAATGTACACAGGCTCTAGGTTAGGGGCTTTGAGCCCTGGTCTCAGGCCAGGCCTTCACTCCCAGTGGCTGAGAAGTGCTTCAGTGTCCGCACTCAGGTAGGCATCCTGGACTATGGCTCTGTGCTCACAACAAGGCCAGAGTCCCCTGAAAATTCCACAGGAGTAATTATCATTATCTTCACAAATGACAAGAGGTTAGGGGCTGGGGATTTAGCTCAGCGGCAAAAGCGCTTGCCTGGCAAGCGCAAGGTCGTGAGTTCGGTTCCTGGTACCAGAGAAAAACCAAAAAAAAAAAAACAAAAACAAATGACAAGAGGTGAGTCTCAAAGGCTACTGAAGAATGAAGATGCCCCAGAGTCTAGCAGAGCAATGAGGCATGAAATGATGATCATACTATGACAAAACTACTTGAGATAAGGGACAAACTTGAAGCTGTGCCACTGCCATGTGCTGGCAATACCAGAAGGTCCATGGGTTAAAGGTTGGGCTCCAGAAAACCAGACCGTAACCCTGCTCAGAGTCACATGCAGCATGAGCAGGCAGAGACTCCCCATGCCTGGGCTGAGCTGCAGCAAGCCACTTAGCAGGGCTGGGTGGGGTCCCAGACTTGGGATCCTGTCTTGTTTGGCGCCCACAAATAAGGCCTTTTGTAGAAAGGAGACTTCAGAATCCTCTTCATGAATGAGGACAGCAGGAAGGGAATGTTTGGGGCATCTTTTTCCTTCAGCCTCCTGTCCTCAGCTCACAGGACAGCAGTGACCCTGCATACCTAGCTGCCACTTAACAGTCTAAATGAAAATATTATTCAAGTTTTTAAAAAGCAAGATGAGCTTACTCAGAATTATTATTCACAAGTCAGCTCTGTGGGCCATGAGATTGCTAGCCTGGTGAATGCTGCACTGAACACAATCTATTAAATCCGACAGGCCGGGCGTGGTGGCACACGCCTGTAATCCCAGCACTCGGGAGCCTGAGGCAGGAGGATCGTTGCGAGTTTGAGACCAGCATGGGCTACAAAGTGAGCTCAAGGCCAGCCTGAACTGCATAGCGAGACCGTCTCAAAAAGACAAGGAAAAAAAAAAAAATCAGACAAGCCCATCCCACCAAAGGGAAAGATGTCTGCTGTACTATTGTTACTTTCCCTTCAGTAGAAATGACGTGGGAGACAGGACAGGCATATGATTGCGTCCTTCTGGACACGTTCTCTAGAGCAGTGGTGGTGAACCTCTGATACACATGCCACAGCTGGCTGCCTGTTATCACTGAAAGCTCTAAAAGGTTCACCATCACTGACCTAGAGCTTTCACAAGCTGCAAAACAAAACACATTGAGTCTCAGCCATGAGACTCAGCCACACAAGGTAATCAGATGTTTTTCTTCATATTTGAAGATACCCATGCTACCCAAGCCCGCCCTGTGAGGTTAGTAGCTCCATGAAGGTCATCTTACCAGCTCACAAGCAAGGGAGCAGGACAAGGGCAAAGCAGAAGTGGCTACTTGACACTGTTCAGTGACAGTGACACTTGTATGCCCAGCTGGTGAGTCACCAGCCTGAGGGCAGCACAGGTGCTTGCCTCAAGGTCAGCTTCAAAACCACACATCCCAGCAGTGTAGTGACCTGGACCCAGATCTGCAGTAACGTGGAGTGGAGACTATGCTCCTCCTGTGCAGACAATCTATTCCCTCCCACCTCAGACACGGTCCCAGGCTCCCCAAGGGGACAGAGCTCTAGAGGGAAGAACTCAGGAAGCTGGATGCCCATATCCTGACCCTGCTCTCACTTCACCAGCCAGGCTGCCTGAGCCTTGTTTCCTCCTGGGTAAGACGAGATCACAGCTGTACTCTTCCCAGGAAGGTTGCCAGCTGAGGTCCCTGTAGGCCTTGTCCATGTGGCTCCATGGCCTCAAACTAAGCCCAGCAGGCTGAGGCATGGCAGCTACTAACAGCTCTTTTATAAGGTGAAGGCAGAGGGTGCCCGGGGTCCCAAGGTAGCCTAGGTTGTTCCATGCGTTGGGAGAGAGCAAGCTGCCCAAAGTGAGCTCGAGGACAAGGGACACAGAGCTGGCATAACAGCAGGAAGGTGGCACTGGAAAATTCCACACCCTGGCAAGGACAATGTGGGTATCCCCACCAATAAGACCCATGCAGAGGCGGGCAAGGGCAGTCAGCCACAGTGAGCCTGGGCATGGAAAACTAAATATCACCAGAAGTAAGAAAATGAAAGTAGTTTCA